>NC_091625.1:40603908-40906938 GCF_027580195.1 Bos mutus
TTTTACAGTTTGGCCCTTAATTAATTCAACAACTGTGTGTTTATGTGCTAATCTTTAGATTTAGTACCTTGTGACATTTTCTATTTGGTGTACTAGATGAAAGTATATTTGAGAACTGGCAATAAAATTATTAATAGAGTGCTTCTTGCCAGTCCTACAGGAGTAAGTAATTTAATTTCTTCAATCTTTAATTTGTTCTTATGTAAAAAATAAAAGATCAGTGTATAATTTTAAATTATTATTGCCACTCTCATTTGAATAAAGGATGCAGGAATTTTAAATTTTCCTGTTTCAGAGATAATGATAATATTGAAAACTTCAGAAGTATAAATATCTTCAAACTCAAAAAAAATTACAAAATAAAAGTATTTCTTTAAAATCATAATGAAAAGATGATTGTTCATAGTAAGAATAATTACCATTTAATTTATCCATTCAAAATTTCAAAAATTAGATTTTTTAAAGGAGGAATACTTGTATTTATATTATTTCAGATGAAAAGATTTGGCTATTTTTTTAAAAAAGAATAATCAAAGTACTACTGTGTCCTCTGATTCTCTTTTTACCCTGTAGGAAATAATATAAACATTTAAGAGACTGACAGGAGTAAAACTAAGCTCAAACTTACCTAAAGTAAAAATTGCTGGATAGGTCCACATTTTGGAATATTCGTAGATACCTTAAAAAAATGATTACTATAGTTAACAATATGATGACTACAGTTACCGCTGCTATGATATATATGAAAGTTAAGAGAGTAGATCCTAAAAGTTCTCATCACAGGAAAAAAAATGTTCTTTTTATTGTGTCTTTATGAGATGATGGATGCTAACTACACCTATCGTGGTCATCATTTCACAATATACATACGTCAAATCATTATGCTGAACACCTTAAACTTGCACAGTGGTATATGTCAATTTTATCTCAATAAAACTGGGAAAAAATGACAGAAAACTACATGAAATAATTTTTTTCAGTTAGTATAAGACAAAATTCAACTTTATCTGCTAAACTCTTACTCTTGTCTGAAACAAAATTATTTTTTTACCCCACTTCCAAACATCAAAGATAGTGTCACAAAGTTCCAGAAAACCACTATCTAAGAAGGTTTTAAGCAAGAAAACCACCTCACCTTTAAATTCTGGTTCATGTTCTAGAACAACACTATGAAGGTACAAAGTGTAATTAAAACCTAAGCTGCTATCTTCCCTAAAAATTCAAACATGCCTAACTTTGTTCCATTTTGAGTCTTTATAATATCAAACCAATTCTAGCATTTTCTCTATCAATGTATTATTTATTAACAGTCTTTCCCCATACGCCCAAGTTTCCAATCATTTCCCCAAAAAACTTTTTGAAGCTTTCAAATGCATAGAAAAATTAGGGGTGCGGGGAAATAGTATAATGAATAGCAGTATGTCCTTCACCTGAATTCACTGTTAAATATTTCTCCTTATACATACATACATTCTCTGTCTTTAAATACACAAGTACATTTTATTTTTCTAAACCATTTACAGTAAGAAGCAGATATGATGACAGTCCTAAAATTATATATCTTAATATTACGCAACTACTATGAACAAGGACAATCTCCTAAATAACCACAATGTCACTATACACTCAAAATTTAACACTGATCCGATACTTCTAGTATATAGTTCATATAAAACCATTCCAGTGAAGTCCTTTAAAGCTCTGTGCCTGTGTGTGTACACATTGTGCACATATTTTAACCCAGGATCCAACAGAAATTCAAGTGCTGCACTTTGTCATGTTTATTCTAAAATCTTACTCTCTGGCTCTTCCTGTATTTCACGACACTGACATTCCTGAAGGGTCTGGGCCAGTTGTCTTACAGAAAGTCCCACATATGGATTTGTCTGATTATTTTCCTCATGCTTAGATCCAATTTAAATATTTTTATCATGCTTAGATTCAATTTAAATATTTTTAGTAAGAAAACTACACAGGCTAGTGGTGTCCTTCCCACTGCTTCATATTAAGAGGCAAATAATGTCAGTTTTGTCTCATTATTGGTGATGCCAAGTTTGATCATTTGGTTAAGTGTGTTTATCATTTTTTTCTCTTTGTAAATAATAAAAATATTCATGAAGTACAGTATGTTGAGACATTCATGAAGTACAGTATGTCAACAATAACCTCTCATCTAATGGTTTTAGCAGCCATTATTGATTCTTGCCCAAATCAATTATCATAATGCAGGGTCTTCAATAGCGCCTGAACAAAAGCTGTAGCATTCTGAGCCTCTATTTACATTTTAACATTTATAATCTATCGACTATATTTTGATTTTCAATTGGTCTACAGATACAAAAACAGCAGTTACTGTCAGTACATACCTAGCTTCATCAGGATGACTAATCCGCACAGAATCATTGGGTATATAGATCATATTTGTATCTTCAATCTTATATACTGCATGACCGCCAATATCTGCCATCTTCCTCCTTTTGGTTATTAACACAATATAATAGCCTTCTAAAAACCTGACGAAACCTACACAACAACAACAACAAAACAGAAAGATAAATACATCTCCTAAACTTAGCAATGCTTTCAGATACATATTTAAAAGGCTAAAAGACTTTGACATATTTCCTGCTTTATTATTTCTCTGATTTACAGCCATACAAATTTTCAGCTGTTTTAGAATTATTCTCTAGAAATATTTATCTCACTTAAAAATACTACTCTGAACAATTTGATTATAAGAAGACCATACGTGTTAAGGTTCAGTAACGCTAAAATCCCAACTACACACTAGTTACCATACAGTCTTGGTTAAAAATGTTCTGGCTCCCAGAACTTTTGCTTTGGGAGTTAAAATGAATTCTCTCGGTGGTTGGGGGGAGGGAGAGGGGCACACTTTTTTTTTTTTTATTGTCACCCTGCTTATTTAATTTTATTTTATTTTTAAACTTTACAATATTGTATTGGTTTAGCCAAATATCGAAATTAATCCGTCACAGGTATACATGTGTTCCCCATCCTGAACCCTCCTCCCTCCCCATACCATCCCTCTGGGTCATCCCAGTGCACCAGCCCCAAGCATCCAGTATCGTGCATCAAACCTGGACTGGCGACTCGTTTCATATATGATATTACACGTATTTTAATGCCATTCTCCCATATCATCCCACCCTCTCCCTCTCCCAGAGAGTCCAAAAGTCTGTTCTATACATCAGTGTCTCTTTTGCTGTCTCGTATACAGGATTATTGTTACCATCTTTCTAAACTCCATATATATGCGTTAGTATACTGTATTGGTGAACCGGCTATGTGAGGAGCTCAGCAGACCCTCTCCCCAGTGACTGGTGAAAATTATAAAAACAAAACACTGAGAGTTTCTGGAAATTCTCCTAATGGCATACAGCAAATGGAGAAACATTAATTCAAAACAATCTACTAGATCTTGGAAAGATCAGCCAGTCTGTGGCATCCGAACCATAGCTTGCTTCCTTCCCTATCCCCTTCTCCCAATTCAGTGTAACGGGTGTCTACTTCCCAGCAGGTGTCCCCAAAGACAGTACCCGCTCTCCCCTCCCCAGCTCTCAGTCTAGGGCCCTGGTTTCTGCTCAGGAGGTGCAGGCCACCAGCGTTTCTCATCCCCTCCAGCTCTGTGCTGCAAATCCTTTATTCCAGGCAAGCACACCTGACACCAGGGGCTCCTTTCTTCCACCGGCTCTTGTAGAGTGAGGCTCTACCCCAGTACAGATACGGGATCCTGTCACCCCAGCTCACTCACTGTGGGAGTCAGATAATGGTCACACACTGCTGACTTCCTGCCAGAAACAACGGAGGCCAGAAGGCTGTGGGGCAACTTATTCAAAGCACTGAAAGAAAAACTCAGCCAAGGCTCTTACACATACAGCCTAATGTTTTTTCAAAACTAACTTTCCTGTGTGTGCGTGTGGGAGTCCCACTTGCACTTGCCCTCTCTCTCTCTCTCTCTCCGAGTGTTGCACTCTATAAAGTCTGAGCTAGAATCTTGGGGCTATAAATTTTTGCTCTAGAATTGGCAAATACCCATAGTCTCTGCTGTGTTATTCTTAGCTGAGATTAGTAATTGAACGTATTAATGTAAATGAGCCAAAATACTTAACTGAAAGATACCATAAGGATTTTAATGAACCACGTTGCTGCTGCTGCTGCTGCTAAGTCGCTTCAGTCGTGTCCGACTCTGTGTGACCCCATAGACGGCAGCCCACCAGGCTCCCCCATCCCTGGGATTCTCCAGGCAATAACACTGAAGTGGGTTACCATTTCCTTCTCCAATGCATGAAAGTGAAAAGTGAAAGTGAAATCACTCAGTTGTGTCCGACTCCTAGCGACCCCATGGACTGCAGCCTACCAGGTTCCTCCGTGCATGGGATTTTCCAGGCAAGAGTACTGGAGTGGGGTGCCATTGCCTTCTCCAAATGAACCACGTTACTGCTATTAAAATATTTTGGGGAAAAAAAAGGAAAAAAAAATAAAAAATAAATAAAATAAAATATTTTGGAGAGCCACAAAGTGCATTTTTTTTAAATGTTCATTTGTGCTCCTCCCCACTAGAGGGAAATGGCAACACACTCCCCAGTATTATGGAGAATTCCACAGATATAGGAGCCTGGTGGGCTACAGTCCATAGGGTCACAAAGAGTCAAACATGACTTTCATGTCATGTTTGGCTACTTTCACTTGTAGACTAGCTCAAAATTCCCTGACTAAAGCTGAAGGACATAAAATAGGAAATAAAGCTTAATGTCAATCTCATTAAAAGCAAGTTAGGAAGCAGTTATCCTTTAGGAAGGCCAAAACCTACAAAATCAAGGGTCCTGGAAGCAGCATAAAAACCCAAAAAGGGAATCTAATTGAGTTTAAGTAATAAATATTTCCAAGACAAATCAGTTTTCCTTTTGTTCTTGTTATGTATTTTTTATATAAGGAAAAAACCTCTCTGTGATAAGTTCCCCCAACCTGCATTCCAATTGAATTTTAATTTTATGTTTTCAATTCTAGACTATTTCATCCTACATATCCCTTTATATTTTTAATAAATATACTGTACAAAAGAACACTCTCTACCAGCATAAGTGCTTTTTGCATATTATGAGATTATTTTCTTTTTACTACTAATTGGAAATGTCACTCATTTTTTTTTTTAAAGGTTCCCATCAAATACAGCCAACAGTTAAAAGGCTTCAGTCTGGCACAGACCTCTGTCAAAAGTCAGCCTCATCATCATTTTAACACATGAGAAACCAGGACAAGTTTTTTCATCTTCATTCTATGCACTTCTGATCCCAGACCAATTTCCCCAAGTTCTTCCCAGAAGCCTAGACGACGGTCATCATGCAAAAGTGACTTCTTTTTCTCCAAGTAGAGAAGGCCGGCTGTGTCGTTTGTGATGGACACCAAGCAAAGTAAATAAAAAGGGGCAGTGTGAGAGGATGGAGTGCTGTGGCGTTCTGGGGGCTGGAGAGGATCCCACAGGCTCACCAACAGGGAAGAGGGCAGTATCCTGTTGGGTCACCTTGTCAGCTCGTCACTGTCTTCAGAGCCTCTCTGCACTCTGACAGAGACGTATCAAAAACCACAAGGGACCGAAGTGACACTCTAACACCAAGTCTATCGTCCCTCACGAGTCGAGGCCCACGGCATTGCCGTTTTCCCCTCCTCTTGACTCTGCAATCTGTTTCTAAGGGTGCTGCTCTAAAGAGCAACCAAGCCCATCACGTAGTCTACTATGAAGACACTTACTCTACCACTCCCCTTCAGCCTACTAGCAGCTTACAAGCGTATCCTCTCACTGGTGACACAGGCAGAAAAAGGACATATACCAAAAGGAACTGGATGGTCAGAGTACCGAGAGTAGTAAGGACTACAGGCCTCCACCCAAACATCCCAGGACCACATCACAAACTGAGTGAGAGCGACTAACGCTTTTCACTTTCACACAGTCTTGGAACCACTGCTGAGGTCAACATAATATTCCCATCACTCCAAAAACACCCCCTCAGGCTCCTCCGATGTCCATCCACCCTTCCCACCCCCAGCACCTGGCGCCCACTGATTGATTTTCTGACTCTGCAGATTTGCCTTCTGTAGTATGTCACAGGCAGGAGCTTAAAAACAAAAAAACAAAACTGGGTGAGCAATGCTCACGACCTATCTGCTGTCAAGCCACAATGGAACAAGTCACAAATGGGCACCACAGCTACAGGGCAGGCCCAATCCATGTCTAGGGACCAGAGACGGTCCATGAGCTTTCAGTAGCCGTCCATGCAAAGAAACGCAAACGAACTGAAAGGGAGGGCTCAGGAACATCAGAGTTCATCATCAACGAGCCTGCCTGGAACAGACAAGACTAGTTTGGATATTATGAACTTATGTGGTGAGTCACATGCGGTCCAGGCTGATGACAAGTTATGCCCATTTAGGCTCTTGTGTTGATCTTGACACACTGCTGGAAAAAAGACTGGTCCTTTACTGTAGACAGTTGAGAAGCATAGCTTTAGATTCTTATAGACTGTGAATTAAATTAAACCATGATAACAGTTCAAAACAGTCCAGCAAAAATACTACTCACAAATTGGGCATGCTGAAAAAATTGAGAGAGAAAATACTTCGGCCGCAGAACAGAAGACCACCATTCAAGTCCGTCCACACATGTCTTATTCTGACAATCAGACTACATATATTTCCAAGGTTAAATATTTTGTGTTTTGTTATTTCAGCTGCCCTTATTTTGCGTTTTGCTATTTCAGTAGCCCTCATTTGTCTAGCCAATACTAGACAAATCATAGCCTTTTATTATGTCCTTATTTACTCTTCAAAGATTCTAAGCATGGTTGAATTAGAATAAATAAAATGCATTTCCACGAAAGTAATAAATGCTTACTTAGCACATTACTGTGTCACTTTACTGGCAAGTCAACCTTGTTGTGACTTCACCATCCAAGGAGAGTCTCAAAAGGGCCTCAAATTGTGATAGAAATGTACCACAATATCTAAGAATGCCACCTAAGAGAAACATGGCAATATCTTCAGTCCTCATCCAAAGTTTATTAATAGCTGTGTATAAAATGAGTATTTATTTGGCTATAAACTTGGTTATCTGTGGATTAAAATAAAGCTATGGTTTTACAAGCTTAGTTATCAATAAATTTAAAATGAGGCAAGGAATATTGCTAAAAGCAAATATGCCCAGAACAGCGAAGAATGATCAAAGTACCATTAAAGTAACACAGTACACCATCTGCATGCGTGCATGCATGCTAAGTCACTTCAGTCGTGTCCAGCTCTTTGCGACCTATGGGCTGTAGCCCATCAGGCTCTTCAGTCCATGGGATTCTCCAGGCACGAATACTGGAGTGGGTTGCCATGCCCTCCTCCAGAGGATCTTCCTGACCCAGGGATCGAACCCACGTCTCCTGCATCCCCTACATTGGCAGGCGGGTTCTTTACCACTAGTGCCCCCTGCGAAATCCAGGAAAGCATCTGCTGCTGCTAAGTCACTTCAGTCATGTCCGACTCTGTGAGACCCCACAGACGGCAGCCCACCAGGCTCCCCCGTCCCTGGGATTCTCCAGGCTAAGAACACTGGAGTGGGTTGCCATGTCCTTCTCCAATGCATGAAAGTGAAAAGTGAAAGTGAAGTTGCTCAGTCGTGTCCGACTTAGCGACCCTGTGGACTGCAGCCTACCAGGCTCCTCCATCCATGGGGTTTTCCAGGCAAGAGTACTGGAGTGGGGTGCCATTGCCTTCTCCGAGGAAAGCATCTAGAGGCCACTTAATGTAAAAAGCAAACTATCCAATACAACTCCAAAATACCCAAGGGCATCTATTTTAAAATAGAGTTCAATGGGCTTCCCGGGTGGTGCTAGTGGTAAAGAACCCGCCTGCCAATGCAGGAGACATAAGAGACCCGGCTTCAATCCCTGGGTGAGGAAGATCCCCTGGAAGAGGACATGGCAACCCACTCCAGTATTCTTGCCTGGAGAATCCCATGGACAGAGGAGCCGACAGGCTACAGCGCACAGGGTCGAAAAGAGTTAGACGTGACTGAAGTAATTTAGCACACACACCCACAACTGATCTTCAACTCATTATACTTAATTAGCAAGGAAGGTTCAATTTTGAATATTTAACTCTGACTAATTAGGCATTCAATATTACATATACCTTAGGAAATTTACATTTTTTCAAAAGTTGTAAGAAAGTATTAGTATTTAAAGAAATGAGTTTAACCTATTAAGTATCTGATTAAGCCTAATGTATTTAAGACACTATTTCTAGATTTTTTTCTTTGATTAAGTTCTTTGATTAAGAGTTAAGTAACACTTAAAGTGGAATTTACATGTATGGAATATATGGAATTGAAACACATGAACTCACCTGACATACACTAACACACACATGTTATCCGTTAAACACTCATCCATTAAACATGAAACCTCAAGGGATTTGTCAAGACTAAGTAGAAGGTACACAGAAGGCTCCAGTCCTATGCAGAAGAAACTAATCATACCGACCACTCTCGACCTCCCCTGGCAGCTGCCTAGGACACAAAATGGACCTAAAGGGATTCCACATGAAGGGCTATGAGAGCACATCGAGAAAAACAAACTTCAAACACCGCAGAATATGCATAATCAAAGTCTCAACAAGTACACATTCACCAAATAGAAAGTGCTAATCAGAAAAATGAACCTAAGACTATGAAACTATATAGCACAGGTCAGTCCATATTAGTTTGGTTAACATCTACAGACACCACTCAGTAAATATTATAGACAGTTCAGCGGGTTTAAGAAGCAGAAAGATAATTTTGTGTTGGGGGGCGGTGGGGGGAAGACTTGAAATACGGCCATGCCAACAGGGAAGCTGAAACACAACTGCCCTCTGCCTGGCTGCCAAGGCCCCAGTGATCTGGCCTCACCAACCGCTTGCCAGCATTCCAGGACCCGTGGGCATCTTCATGCCGGTGCTTCTGCCGTCACCCCTCCTGGAGCTCTCCCCTCCCTTCCCCACATCCATCCCAAGCTTGCTTCTCCTCCAGGGTCCAGCCTGAGTCTTGTCTTCTCCAGGAAATCTTTCCTGGCCACTCCAGGTCCAAGTAGTCTATCTCTTACGCAATCTCCAGCATTTACTATTGACTACACAACTGGGATCCAAATTCCAGTCCTGGAGTTGTTTCCTGGGCACTGGGTTTTGTACCCCCAGCCCCCCCACCCCCACCCTGCCCCCATCCAATCCAATCATCCTAAGACTCCCTGGGACAAGTCCAGGAGCAAAGATAGGTTTTCTGACCCACTGTCACGAAGGACAACGCACCAGAAGAACCGCAGGGCATCTCCGAAATGCCCCACAAGCTGGAGCATGGACTCCTTTAAAGGCCAAGGCCATTTCTATGCTTGTTCATGAATAAGTAAAGGCGTTATTATAGGATTTGGGAAAGAGATTAAGTAAAATTTAAATGAAGAGGCTCAAACCAGAGGAAGACTGAATGTAAAGAGATAAACATCAGGTCTGGACTGTGAAGCGGACTCGGAGTCTCATTTCCTTGAAAGCAATAAAGTGTACAGAGCTACAGTCGGCTGCGTCCAGAAAGCCCTTATCTGAAGCTTGGCGCTCGCCTTGTCAACCGAGGCTGCCTCTCTGCGTCAAAATGACTTAGATCATCCAGGCGACAGGGGGATGTTCTCTCTCACTGACACAATTTTAAAGAGCAAAGTTTCCGACTCTCTGTGATTTTAGAGAACAAAGTTTCTCTGAGAGTAAGAAAGCAGTTGTCGCTCAGAGAAGGGGCTTGTGACACTTTACACTGCAGCATGTCCTTGAGAGAAACTCCTCTAATTTAAAAGCTGGTTTTACCTGTATCTGTTTTTCCAGCTGACGTTTACAAGTCCAAGTCAATTTTCACTTTTTCATTTCTTGACAAGCCAGACTCCTTAGAGGTCCAAACCATCGCTACATTTGTTCATATCCTATACAAAACTGAGCACAGTCCTGGGCATATAGCAGATATTATATAAAGGCTGTTTGATACCTGGTTGATAGATGATTCAGTTTTAAATAACCAAAGACACAGAAGGTGGGTCACATTTACAAACCTATATAAATATGAGCCTTGCAAACTATCAAGTAGTCTATATAGGGGGAAAAAAAAAAGAGGTTGAAAGAGGGAGGCACCTTTCTTACCTACGACACCAAAAGCTGAAACAGCTCGAAATAACCCCGAGGAGCCTTTCTGTCCCATCTTTGTTCTGTTTCCTAGATCCAAGCGCCCAAGAAGTTCTCGCACTTCTTGTTGAGTATATACATGCTAGAAATAAGCAAATTAATCTGTAAGGTTGTGTTTGATTTTTAGATTCATTATTTATTTACCTCTGAAAATTAAAAGTTTCCTACAGCTTTACATCATTAGCTATTTCACAGAGAAGTATATAAAAGTGCAGGACTAAGCTACAATTTAAAAAGCCAACAAATTTTTTCACATTAGCAGTTAATTAAGGGTGGTTACTGGATCACACATTGCTGTACTTAAAAGGTATACCAAAACCTTATCTTCTGGATCAGAGATTCAGAGGTATGAGGAATCCACAGACAAGTTTCAAGAAATCTATAAACTCCTTAAAATTGTATGCAAAGTTTTGGTGATATGTGCATATGTGTATTTTTGTGAGAAGGCCCATAGCTTTTCTTAGATTCTCAAAGAGAGCCCCAATCAGTCACTCCTACCCACAAGTAAAGCCAAGTATCATTACATCGTATTAATAAATACTGCCAGATGCTATGTGTGTGGGCGAAGGAGGACCATGATACCCAAGAGTATGGGAAGTCACAAAATACAATATACCCAAAATTATTATAACATAGAAATTAGTTTTCCAAAGAGCTTAGTGAAAATGAGTTCCAAACTACAGCTATTGATACCTTTGAAAAACCAGGAATCCACACAGATTCAGAAATATTCAGACAGGAACTTCACCACAAAGTGTTAGCTGCTCTCACCTGAGAGTTAAAATTAACTGTTCAATTCCACCTTACTATATTTCTCTTTTGACTAAAAGCCTCATATTTTTGTGCAACCTGAATTAAGTCCCAACTCTGAATAATATGACACGTAGATAAGAATAGCTTAACATTTCTCTAGCAAGTCATCAGAAGTGACCCTACCAATCACTTTTAGCAGTATAATAACAAGTCTGCAGTAGAGAAGTCCTTTTTGACTTCAAGGAGCTTCATATTAAAGAAGAAGAATAAATAATCTCTTTGGTGGCTGCAAATTGAGAGTTATATCAGATCCTTAAAATGGCACCCCTTTAAGAAAATATATTCATTATCTTATCCAAAGAGTTTGCTTCGTAAAAAATCAAAATGAAGGGCAAAGTGTAATTCTGGCAAACTTTCTGACTTCAGTAATTTTAGAAACCACATTAGAGATTAAAAATTCTAGCCAACCATGAAAAACTGTCATATTTAGACGTATGATTAAAAAAAGTATACGTCACTAGAAGCTGTAAGGATATTTCATATCCGTTAAACAAGAAGTACAAAGGTTTCTGTCTGTATTCAGGTTGTTGAGATACTTACCCTGTCATCAATGATAACCAAATCTTTTGGTTCTGTTCTGTCAATTTTCAAAACACGGTATTTCGTTTCTGCATGATTGCTCCCAACTAGGAAGTATCTCTATAAAGAAAAAGAAATGTCATTAGTTTTTTTAAGACAGCTTGCCTTATACACATTTTATAATAAATTGGGTTTTTTTTCTCATTAAATACATGAATTAAGTCAGGTTACTTTTTAAAAGAAATATTTCTGTTAAGTACAACTGGCAGATTAAAGAAAGGCTGATTCTAAAAGGTCAACTTTAAAATTGAAATATTCGTCGTGGTGTCATGATTAGCAGTCTGATATTTAAAATGTACCCAGTAACCAGGTCAGATGAATTTAATTATATTATACAGAGATTAACCTAACTGATTGGGGACTGATGTTTAAACTTTGCCAGGAAACAGCAGCTCTGGTAAGAATTAGAAAGCTCAACACATAATTAGGAATGCTTAGACAATTATAGCTATTAAAATATTGATATTTTATCAAATAAACCTTTATACATTTTCTGTAGAAGACTAAAAATGACTTTAATACAGCAACTGTAAAAATCAGCTGCAAAGTCCCAATAAAAAATTAAAATGAATGTACTTTCCGAAATGGCTTTTTATAGATAAGCTACAGGAAATAATTAATATTCTTTATTTTCTGAAACACTTCCTTGAAGCATTATACCTGAACACATCAGTCTTCTTAAATGAATACTGAGAATAAAATGAATACCAAATATACAGAAAAAAAATCCTATAGTCAAAGAAAATGCTTTTCAGAAAACCCAAACCAGATGAATAATTTTTATACTGTGTTTAAGAAAATACATAAAACTCCATTAGGAAAAATATATTTATAATATTTTGCTTCAAAAAAGTCCTTTAAATTGACTCTTTTTCAAACACTGCAAAAATTAAGAACACATTGCCACCATCAACTGGCATCTAACCATCTCATCAGTCACATAAGACACAGATAGACAAAGCAATTAAATAACAAATAAGATTCTTTAGATTAATGGCCAAACTGAAGTATAGGTACTGAGAGCAGGAAAGATTAATGTTAGGTACTAAAGGTGCAGAAAACCTCAGAGGACTTAGGACTTAAATTGAGCCTTGAAGGTTGGAGAAGATTTTTTAAGGTAAGATTTTATAATAGAAGATAGGTATAATAGAAGATACACATGTGCTCAGACGTGTCCAACTCTTCGTGACCCCATGGACTGTAGCCCACCAGGCTCCTCTGTCCATGGGGATTCTCCAGGCAAGAATACTGGAGTGGGCTGGCATTTCCTACTCCAGGGAATCTTCTTGAACCAGG
The DNA here is from genome assembly GCF_027580195.1 of Bos mutus. Taxonomy (NCBI): domain Eukaryota; kingdom Metazoa; phylum Chordata; class Mammalia; order Artiodactyla; family Bovidae; genus Bos; species Bos mutus. Next base: position 40,616,851 of record NC_091625.1, read on the forward strand.
GACTGAACTCGCATCTCTTGCATCTCCTACACTGGCCAGTGGACTCTTCCACCGCGCCACCTGGGAAGCCCCATAACAAAAGATGAGAACTTGGTTATATCGTTTTAATACTAAAGCTGTAAAAACGGATGAGTTTTTAAATTAAGTGTATATCTGTTTACAAAGGTATGATCTAGACTTTCAGATTATAAAGAACAAATCTGTATGTTAAAAGATGATAGGTTAGGGACTTCCCTGGCTATCCAGTGGTTAAGACTCTGTGATTCCACTGCAAGGGGCATAGGTTCGATTCCTGGTCAGGGAACTAAGATCCTGCATGCCACACAGAGCGGCCAAAATAAATAAATAAATACAATTATGTTAATTAAAAAAAAAAAAAAGATGGTGGGTTAGCCCATGCTTAAGGGGAAAACTAACCAAAATACTGAATCCCTCGTCTTCTAGGGAGAAATAGAGTCTAGATGAAAGTATCAGTTATCATGAGGATGAAACAGAGCAATTATAATAAATTAGTAAAGTAAAAGAAGACATCCAGTGACCAGGATGCACTGGAGGAGCAGCTGGAAGGGCAGGGACCCAGCGAGAGGGAAGAGGTCCAAGTTCTCAGGCTGGCCTCAGTGAGTTCCCCCCAAGACCCTACCCACCACAGAGAGGAAAGCGGGGTCACCAGCCTAGTAAACTCAGCCACAGAAGAAGAGCCTGTAAACTACACGTTTGTTAGGAGAAAAGGAAACCACCTTCTTGAGCACTTGAGGAAAAACAGGTTCCCAGGAAAGGAAACAGTGAGTGCAAAGACTTGAACAGCGAAGAAGCTGGCCGAGTTTGTTAGAGGAACAAGATTAACGGAGAAGATGCTTAGGAAACACCTAACACAGTGAAGGGTCCAACACAGAAAAAGGCACTCAGTGAGGGCTACTTTGCTTTGCTTTACTTTTTAAGATATTAGCAAGTCTATGTCATTGTACTTGAGAAAAAGACTTCAAAAAAGAGGGAAAAAGAGAGTGCCCAGAGGGAAAAAAGGCACCCATGGGACCAGAATGGAACCAGAGTGGGGAAAATACACCAACCTATGAGTAATCAGCCTCTGTCCTCAGGACAGGAGAGCATGCAGAGGAACCAGCACGAAAAGCGCGTATTACTGAGGTCTGAACTGCACAGATGACAGCACATGAAGGGCGCTTCGCTCACTCGGGGAAGGTCAGAGCAAGCTGTCCAGACAGGCTGGTGGTGTCCTGATGCTAGGTTTGGCCTTGGAGGATCTCTAGACAGCACTCTGTTTTGAGCCAAGACAGAGCAAGTAACATCCCTCCCTCCTCCCCCTCCCAGAGCACTTTTGCTTATATCTGAAGTCAGCACTTCTTCTGAGCACCCTGATAAATCTGTCTGGGGCTACTCTATCCCGTTTGCCTATTATAAGCAGCTTTGGAGTCTGACTCTTGTGGTTTTTAATTCTAGTCCAGCAGTGCAATCTGGGTCTGCAGGCACTAAGTACATGTTAAATGAAAGAACAATCACTCACCACAGGCTAACCATTTAATCTGCTGGGTAACTTTCTACAACATTTACACTAAGCCATCTTTCTTGGTTAACTGCACAGAAAGACAGTCCTTCTAAGTCAACCACCTCATAGGATTCTCTGGGCAAGAACACTGGAGTGGGTTACCATTCCCTTCTCCAGGGGATCTTCCCTACTCAGGGATCGAACCTGTCTCTCTTGTATTCCAAGTGGATTCTTTACCGTCTGAGCTATATATATCTGAATCACTCAGTAAGGAGCCACATCACAGCTTTAAGAGAGGTAAAACTGCTGAGTGGAATTCCTAGAATTTCAACACATCCTAGGAAATCTAAAGATGAACTTCAGTAGGACCATGATTTGGCAGTTTGTAATAAAAAGACTGAATTCCTGGGGTAGGAGTAGACAAATGCACTCTTGGCCTTTGAAGCACACACAGGAGAGCGGATCTGCACCCCTCTTATCCAGACCCTTCCATTAAGTCTTTACTCCACGAAGCAGAGGAGCCAAGGCAAAAATCCACAGAACTCAGAAGCAGATCGGAGTGGGAAGACAGAAACGGGAAGCAGTGTAACTATCCACATTCTCCTTTAAAGTGGTCTAAGAATCCTGAAAATGTTTTGTGCAGAGAAGAGCGACCTCTTGTGGAAATAGTTATGTGGGGGAAATCCACAGCGCTCAGCAGTGCACAGAATGACGCTCCTGCACTGCCCCCTGGTGGGTGAGTCACAGGCTTTCAGGCCAAATTTTTAAGAGGTAACTTTTCCAGAAAGGCCTTAATTCTATTTCATTTGATTAACTACACACACACACACATGTATCCTTAGGCTTTATTATATTTAACATCATGCTTCAAAATTAATTTCAGCATTTTGGGGCTTAAAAATATCCCTGAAATATCTTTCCTTAAATTCTTCTCCACTGTTTTTTTTTCTTTTCTTTTTTTTTCCCACTGTTTTTTCTAAATTTTTTATTTTGAAAATTTTTCAAACCTACAGTAAAATAGACAGAAGGGCAAAATAAAAACCCACATTCCACTCAGCTATATTCACGCATGGTTAATTTTGTGCTACATTTTTTTCTCCCTTCTTCCTTCTAGAGATAAGCTTTTTTTTTTTTTTTTTGCTTTTGAACCATGTGAAAAACAAGTTGCAGGTAACATAACACATCATCCCGAAAGCCCTCAACTTGTATTTTCTAAATACAAGGACATCCTCCCACATAATCATAACAACCATTGATACAACATTACCTATAATCCATCAAGTTTCCCCAAATGTCCTAATAGTATCCTTTATGTGCTATGTCCATTCAGTTGTGTCCAATTCTTTACGACCCCATGGACTGTAGCCCACCAGGCTCCTCTGTCCATGGGATTCTCCAGGCAAGAATACTGGAGTGGATTGCCATGCCCTCCTCCAGGGGATCTTCCTCACCCAGGGATTGAAGCCAGGTCTCTTATGTCTCCTGCATTGGCAGGGGGGTTCTTTATGACTAGTGCCATCTGAGAAGCCCAGTATCCTTTCTAGCTATCTATAAATAAAAAAAACAAACAAACATGGAATCCAATCAAGGATTCTGTATAGCACTTGTAACCAGGCCTTTATAAAATATCTTTTAATCTAGAACAGTCGCCCTGCCTTTACTTTCAAAGACTGTCTTTCAGAACATGTTAAGAGAGTCCACAATTTTAACAATTTTCCTGGCTTCCTATTGACATCACTCATCCGCCCATGTACCTGTGAATGCCTCCTGTGTGCCAGGCACTCGACTAGATACCTAAGGACAACGATACGTTGAAGCTATATTTTAGGCACATGCCTTGCTAGTGGATTAGACTGGGGGAAAAAGAAGTAATCAATCCGATTACTTTTGCTTGATGAGCAAATGCTTCGGACAGGGCCCACAAAGGTGGGGTTTGAAGACAAGAGCTTGTGAGTGGTCTTTCTGGGGGCAAGGGGTTGTCTCCACTTGGAGTGGGGGCAAAAAGCCACAGCAGAGCTGGGTGACGAGCAAATGGGTAGCCTTCCAGGCAAAGAGAGAGCAATGGAGGGCTCTGCTCCCCCCGCCAAACACCTCACTAAAATCACAATAAAGTTTTTTATGGTCATTTTCTTAGAAGCCTCAAGGGCAAGAGAAAAAGAGAAGCAGACTGCAGAAAAAAGAAAAAAAAAATCATTTGAAACTGAAAAGTATGCCCAAGAAAGAAAGCAGTAGCAAGTCAAGAAGCAATCCAATTTGCGCTATAGAACCCCCAAAGGCATGAAAATTTGTTGCAGCTCTTATCTCTGGAGGGAGAAGTGTAAAACTTCAGAAAACTGAAGATTAAAAAGGAGCTAGCACACGCTTCCAAGGAGGAAAAAAAGGCTTCAAGCTAAAGATCAAGAATAGCATAACACTAGAAATTCTCGACAGCAAAACTGAAGGTGGAAGACAGGGACACAATGCCTTCAAATTTTTAAGGGAAAATTAATTTCAATCTTTAACTCCAATTAGGCCTATCAATCAAACCTGAGGGCCTAATAAGGGCATTTTCAGATGTTGTTGTTGCTGTTCAGTCACTAAGTTGTGTCTGACTCTGCGACCCCATGGACTGTAGCATGCCAGGCTCCTCTGTCCTCCACTACCTCCTGGAGTGTGCTCAAATTCATGTCCGTTGAGCTGGTGATGCTATCTAACCATCTCATCCTCTGCCTCTCTCTTCTCCTTTTGCCTTCAGTCTTTCCCAGCATCAGGGTCTTTTCCAATGAGTTGGCTCATCGAATCAGGTGGCCAAAGTATTGAAGTTTCAACTTCAGCATCAGTCCTTCCAAGGAATATTCAGGTTTCCTTTTTGGATTGATTTCCTTTTGGGTTGATTAGACTGATCTTGCAATCCAAGGGACTCTCAAGAGTCCTCTCTAGCACCACAATTTGAAAGCATCAATTCTTCAGTGCTCAGTTATTTTTATGGTCCAACTCTCACATCACTACATGACTACTGGAAAAACAATAGCTTTGACTACACATACCTTTATCAGCAAAGTGATATCTCTGCTTTTCAATACACTAAGTTTGTCATAGCTTTCCTTCCAAGGAGCAAGTGTCTTTTATTTTCATGGCTGCAATCATCGTCAGCAGTGATTCTGGAGCCCAAGAAAATAAGATCCATCACTGCTTCCACTTTTTCCCTTTCTATTTGCCATCAAGTGATGGGACTGGATGCCATATTCTTACTTGTTTAAATGTTGAGTTTCAAGCCAGTTTTTTCACTCTCCTCTTTCATCTTTATCAAAAGGCTCTTTAGCTCCTCTTCAATTTCTGTGATTAGAGTGGTATTACCTGCATATCTGAGGTTGTTGTTGTGGCAATCTTGATTCCAGCTTGTGATTCATCCAGCCCAGCATTTTACATGATGTACTCTGAATACAGGGTGACAATATATAGCCTTGCCATACTCTTTTCCCTATTTTGAGCCAGTCAGTATGTCCGGTTCTAACTGCTGCTTCTTGACCTGCATACTGATTTCTCAGGAGGCAGTAAGGTGGTCTGGTTTTCCCATCTCTTTAAAAATTTTCCACAGCTTGCTGCAATCCACACAGTCAAAGGCTTTACTATATAGCCAATGAAGCAGAGTAGGTGTTTTTCTGGAATTCTCTTGCTTTCTCCACGATCCAACAAATGATGGCAATTTGATCTCTGGTTCCTCTGCCTCTTTGAAACCCAGCTTGTACGTCTGTTTTCAGTTCACGCATTGCTGAAACTGAGCTTGAAGGAGTCTGGGCATAACCTTGCTAGTAGGTGAAATGAGCACAACTGTGCAGGAGTTCTTCGGCATTGCCTTTCTTGGGACTGGAACGAAAACTGACCTTTTCCAGTCCTGTGGCTGCCGGGAGCCGGTGAGGCATTCCGCTCGTGACAAAGGTCATGAGGAAGGAGGCTCGGCATACGCAAAGGCGGGATCGAGCCTCAGGAGTCCGCCCGGATATCCTCGAGCATTTTCCCCCAAAAAAACCAGAGTCTGCCTACTTTATTGCTTTGTGCTCTCACCTCTGACTTTACTGGGGGCTGTCCCCTACCACCATCTCGCTCTCTCTGTCGAAGAGTTAACTTACAGCTCCAATTAATAAAGTTCCTGGGCAATTAGGAGTGTTTAAATCCAAACCCCTCAGATGGCTCTCTAACTCGCCTGACAAGTTTACCCGGACTCCTACAGCTATGCATACGATTGTTTACAGTCTCCCAGCCTCGAGAGGCACAGGAAGCTTAAGATATTCAAATAGCTTTAGAGCCTCTCAGAGAGTTAGAAACTGTCAGAATAAACTAGTAAAGGATTTCATTGATGAGCCAATGCTTGTTGCCAAGTTTTCACGTCCCCTGAATTGTATCCTTAAATGTATATTAATTAATATAGTTGGTATGTAGAAAAAATAAGTAGTGGCCTTGGTGTTAGTAACTTTAGACCCTTAAGGTAATAAATTCTTTCCTTTGTTGTAAACCCATTACACATCCGCCCTATAGGAATGCAATTTTATCTTCGGAAGATGATAAACCTTAAAATAATTACTCTTAGGGAAAATAAGTCTTTGTTGATAAGTCCTTGTCAAGAGTCATAAAATGTTAGTAGGCCTTCTGGCCAGAAGATGATGTAAATCACCTAAACCATTTGTATCTGATAAATTTGCAGGAAAAGAACCCTGGTTTTTGATAAGAATCAAAGACTGCTGACTTTGCATCCCCTATTATCCTCTATGTGTAACTTAGGGTATAAAAGCCCCTGTTAAAAATAAAGCTACGGGCCTTGCTCACCAATGCTTGGTCTCCCCATGTCAATTCTTTCCTTTAACTTCCGGCTGAAGTCTCCATCTGGGCGTGGATATCCTCTCGACCACTTATTTGCCTGGGCTTCTAAGACCCACTCGAGAAGGTGTCTAGGTGGGGCACCTTCCGCTATTCGAGAGAGGCGCCTGCGCCCTCCGTGGTCAGAGCTAACCTGGTGTCACGGGTTATATTGATTTTCCGCGTAAACCAAGCTACTCAGCCTCTTTTCTCCACTGAATTTTCCTACTGAGCTATCCTCATTCTATTACTCTTTATATCTCTAATTACCATTTGAATAGGTCGCCGACGCCGTCTCCCCTTCGAATACCCTGGATCAGCCGGGGCTGGTCCTCGGCATGTGGCCACTGCTGCGTTTTCCAAATTTGCGAGCATATGGAGTGCAGCACCTTAACGGCATCATCTTTTAGGATTTCAAATATGAATAGCTCGGCTGGAATTCCATCACCTCCACTAGGTTTTTTCACAGTAATGCTTCCTGAGGCCCACTTGACATCCTACTCCACGATGTCCAGCCCTAGTGAGTGACCACACCATCACAGTTTTCCAGGTCATTAACACCTTTCTATGTGTGTGCAGTTCTTCTGTGTATTCTTGCCACCTCTTCTTAATCTTCTGTTAGGTCCTTACTGTTCCACACGTCCACGGATTCAAAAAGATTCCTGCCGAGGAACCCTTCCTCATGAAGCAATTGAAGTAGATGCTCCACCAAAATGAGGGCATAACTCAAGAGAGAGAAAAAAAAAAAAATCCAGGATCTGGGAAAGTAAGGAAATCATCACAGGACAGGTGATGGGATGGTGGTTAAGGGAGATCCCAGGATGGTGGCTGAGCTGGAGGCCATGGGAGCAACCAGTTCAGATCTGAGCCACTGCTGCAGAAGATGAAGCCAAGAAGAATACCTACTGTGTGAATGTGCTGAGAGGGGACTTACATATCTGGAAAGTTGGGCTGAAACCATTATAAATTAGGAATAACGGGATTTTAGGAAGAAGGAAAGGTCATCTCAGGTACCTGCAGTCTGAAGTTCAAATGTGAAGGTGAAAGAGGAGGTAACCAAAATGCCCAAAAGCAACCAAGGGAAAAAGGGAGCAGTAACTGGAGTGTTCGGGACTTTCATAATCGGGCACACGTCAGCCGGACTGCCTGAACACGGGCACACTCATGGATGAAAGGAATCGACTCTGCTGGGGACACGTCTGTGTGTGTCCATAGATTCGCTGAGGGGCAGAGGGGTTGGCAAGAACTGGAGTGGAGAATCAGGACACCAAAAGAAGCTGCCTTAAGATGCCCATAAAGACAGAAAGGCTCTGAGCTGACTTTTCCAAGTTAAATACCAAGAAAAAGCTTAAAATCTCACCATGCAGCTTTAACAGCAGTGACTTGGTTTAAAGATGAATGTGTTTCTAAAGTATATACATGAACTCCACATGGAATACAGAAGGTAATCCACTTAACAGGAAATGCAGTTATCTACTAACATTATCATCTTCTTTGATAATGACAGGCTAATTAATCACTCAGTTTTCAGCTGAGGGAAGAAAATCAGCTTTCTTGAAAGAGGAGACATTTTAGGTTGTCCTGACAGCTTCGATTAATGTTAAACTGCACTTGAACTTTCAGAATAAAGGTATTATTTTTAATGATCACAAAGTCACTTCTCACAATCTTTAGCAGTCTTGCAGGCCTGCCACCTCGCTGATCCCAGCAATCCTACAACCAGTAACCCAGCCCAGGAGGAGAAAGGAGATTCTGACAGTCAGAGGGTTGCTGCCAAGTTCATTCTTCATGGTGTCAGGGCTTTGCTGAAGGAGAAGCATTAAATCCCCCCTGGAAACAAGTGGACACTTTGTCACCTCCAACCACACGTCCTAAACCCGCCATCATCACCATGATTCTCTTTCCAACTTTACATCAACTGGTTCCCAGTTCCAGTCCCTTTGTGACCCACATCCTGTGACGTCCTCTCCTGTCCTCTAATTTCCAAATCAATGCTAATTAAATGAGCTGCATTCCTCACAAAGTGGTTCAGACATACTTAATTCTATTTCCTGTGATGAGATGGAAAGAAGGGAGAAGTTACCTTAATCCTTTTAGAACAAGGCAGGACTTGAAATAAACCCAAACATACATACACATACAATAATAATTTTGAGCTAGCAAGAGTAAAAATTATCTTAACAACCATATACACACAAAACACATATGCAGAAACAAAAATCTACCACAGTTCTGTTCAACTATCAGTTTTAAAGTTAACCACTATAATGTCCCTTCCTTTATTATAAAATGGTCCCTTATTGCAACGGTAAGACCTCAGGGGATTATAGACAAAGCAAGGACTAGACACTGGGAAATCACATAGTTTCTCCCCGGAAAATAACAGGTTGGTAAGTCTCCAATGGGAAACTCCTGGTTACCCTGGGGTATGTGAGCATCAGGGTGAGATATAGCCCAAATGCATCTGTAGGCTTGGGTCACAATGAGCTAAAGGGAAAATGAAGGTGCTTAGTGACAAAAAGAACAGGTAAAATTCTGGAGGGAATAGAACCAGACCTAAAGCATATAATCTATAAACATATCTCCCTTGCTACCCAAAGAGTCCTCAAAATCCATCATTAAACACAAGTAACAACACCAACATAAACGTAACCTCAGGAACACTTCTGCCCAGTTGCCATTCTACAGGAAGGCTCAGGACAGGACCCTATCTTGCCCAGTGTCTCTCTTCAATTAATGCATCTCATAATGCCTTCTTCACCAAAGAATACGCTCCCAGCACCCAAAACAAGAATTCCCAGCACATTCAGACACTTGCAAACAACAGCTGTGGTCAATCATTGCATCAGTGCATATCTAACAAATGAAAGGTAATAAAAAAAAAAGATAATTAAAAAAAATTCAACATATGGCCCACTTTCAAGGAGCGAATATCAACAAGTAGATTTTCTTACAGCCATTAAAACAAAAAAGAACCCGTGTGATGGTGCACAAAATGCCCAAATCAGGCGGTATGCAAATCCAAACTCCCAGGATTCAACTCACCCAGTCTGACAGGCCATCATCAGTGAGCCTCAGAGAACACTTGGTGGAGAGGGCCTGGGGAAAAGGCAGCCTCCTGCAGTGCTGCTGGGAGGGAACCGCTAACAGTCTCTACACAGAAGAGCGTGCAGGGTCTGGAAACGAAAACGAGAGCCACCTATGACCCTGCATCAAACGCTTAAGAGAATATCAGGGGAAAACCAAAATTCAAAAAGAAACATGCTCTAAAGCTGCTGAGGGCCACAGTTGCAATAGCAAAAACCTGGAAACAAAACAAAGCATCCATCGAGAATGAGTTCACAAGAGGAACTGCTGCATGTCCACCATGGGACACATCTCAGCCATGAAACGGAATGAACTAACACCCATGGTGGGAACCTACATGGAACTAGCTCTAAGCAGGATGAGAGAGGTAGCTCAGAACGAAAGTACAGACATCATATGACATCACTTAGGTGAAACTGTTAGTTGCTCAGTTGTGTCCGATTCTTTGCAGCCCCAGGCAAGAACACTGGAGTGGGTAGCCATTCCCTTCTCCAGAGGATCTTCCTGAGCCAGGGATTGAACCAACTCTATAGGTAGAATATAAAAATTAATATCAAGAAACCAGTTGACTCAAAAGTAACAGACTCACAAGACTAGAAAATAAAATTATATCTAACAAAGAGGAAAGATGCAGGAAAGAGACAAATTAGGAGGCTGAAATTAACAAACAGACTATTACTTATGAATACATAATCAGTGAGGAAATAGGTTTATTGTTTGGAGCTCACTAGACTGTGTGGAGTAACAGCTATGGGAAAGTAATGAGGATCTCTCTATGTATGTATATGTGTAAATGTAAAAGTTCTGTATACATACAGCACATTTATCATTTTATGTCTCTGTGACTCCAAGCAAAATGACACATTACCAAGAAGTGATGAGACTCAAGCATTGGGGTGTTGCATCTGGCACATTACAGGCTAATTTATACCCCACACCACAACTCCCACTGAAGCTCTGTTTGCAGAGGAAGTCGAGCTGGGCTGTGCAGAAAGGCTGCCGCCTTGTGGCCATCTTCTGCAACAGCAACTTAAAAGAAATGCAACAAGGCAAAATGGGTGTTTGAGGAGGCCTTATAAACAGCTGGAAAAAAGAGAAGCAAAAGGGAAAGGAGAAAAGGAAACATATACTCATCTGAATGCAGAGTTCCAAAGAATAGCAAGATCCAATAAGAAAGCCTTCTTCACTGAACAATACAAAGAAATCGCAAAAAAACAATAGAATGGGAAAGACTATAGAGATCTCTTCAAGAAAATTAGAGACATCAAGGGAACATTTCATGCAAGCTGAGCACAATAAAGGACAGAAACTTTATGGACCTAACAGAAGCAATAGATACTAAGAAGAGGTGGCAGGAATACACAGAACTATAAAAAAAAAAAAGTGTCTTCATGACCCGGATAACCACAATGCTGTGCTCACTCACCTAGAGACAGACATTTTGGAGCATGAAGTCAATTGTCCCTAGGAATCATACTACAAACAGTGGAGTTGATGGAATTCCAGTTGAGCTATTTCAAAACCTAAAAGATGATACTGTTAAAGTGCTGTACTCAACATGCAAGCAAATTTGGGAAACTCAGCAGTGGTCAAAGGACTGGAAAAGTTCAGTTTTCATTCCAATCGCAAAAAAAGTGAAAGTGAAGTCGCTCAGTCGTGTCCGACTCTTTGAGACCCCGTGGACTGTGGCCCACTAGGCTCCTCCATCCATGGGATTCTCCAGGCAAGAATACTGGAGTGGGTTGCCATTTCCTTTTCCAGGGGATCTCCCCGACCCAGGGATCAAACCCAGGTTTCCCGCATTGCAGGCAGATGCTTTAACCTCTGAGCCACCAGGGAAGCCCAATCCCAAAAAAAGGGAATGCCAAAGAATGTTCAAACTACCACAACAATTGCACTCATTTCACACGCTAGCAAGGTAATACTCAAAATCCTTCCATCCGAGATTCAACAATAATGTGAACCAAAGACTTCCAGATGTACAACCTGGAATTAGAAATGGCAGAGCAACAGATTTCAAATTGCCAACATCTCTTGGATCATAGTAAAAGCAAGGGATTCCAGAAAAACATCTACTTCTGCTTCACTGACTATGCTAAAACCTTTGACTGTGTGGATCACAACAAACTGTGGAAAATTCTTAAGGAGATGGGAATGCCAGACCACGCTACCTAACTCCTAAGAAACCTGTATGCAGGTCAAGAAGCAAGAGTTAGAATGGGAAATCGAACAATGGACTAGTTTCAAACTGAGAAAGTAGTACATCAAGGCTGTATACTGTCACCCTGCTTATTGAACTTCTACACAGAGTACATCATGTTAGGCTGGATAAAGTATAAGCTGAAATCAAGACTGTCAGGAAAAATATCAACAACCTCAGATATGCAGATGACACCACCCTTATGGCAGAAAGCAAAGGGTCACTAAAGATCCTCTTGATGAAGGTGAAAGAGTAGAGTGGAAAAAGCTGGCTTAAAACTCAACACTCAAAAAACTAAGATTATGGCATCTGGTCCCATCACTTCATGGCAAGTAGATGGGGCAAATGGAAACAGTGACAGACTTTATTTTCTTAGGCTCCAAAATCACTGCAGGTGGTGACCTGCCATGAAATTTAAAAATTCCTGCTCCTTGGAAGAAAGGCTGCAATAAACCTAGACAGCATATCAAAAAGCAGAGATGTCACTTTGCCAACAAAGGTTTATACAGTCAAAGCTACGGATTTTTTAATCTAATAATCATGTACAGATGTGAGAGTTGGACTATAAGGAAGGCTGAGCACCAAAGAATTGACGCTTTCCAACTCTGGTGCTGGAGAAGACTCTTGAGAGTCTCTTGGAAAGCAAGGAGATCACACCAGTCAATTCTAAAAAGGAAATCAACCCTGAATAATCATTAGAAGGATTGAATCTGAAGCTCCAATACATGGCCACCTGATGTAAAGAGCCAACTCACTGAAAAAGACTCTGATGCTGGGAAAGATTGAGAGCAGGAGGAAAAGGGGGCAACAGAGGATGAGGTGGGTTCAATGGCATTATCGACACCATGGCCACGAGTTTGAGAAAATTTCAGGTAACAGTGAAGGACAGGGAAGCCTAATGAGCCCAATCCCTGGGTGCAAAGAGTCGGACATGATTGAGCGACTCAGTTCAGTTCAGTTCAGTCGCTCAGTCGTGTCTGACACTTTGCGACCCCATCAACTGAAGCACACCAGGCTTCCCTGTCCATCACCAACTCCCGGAGCTTACTCAAACTCCTGTCCATCCAGTTGGTGATGCCATCCAACCATCTCATCCTCTGTCGTCTCCTTCTCCTCCCACCTTCAATCTTTCCCAGCATCAGGGTCTTTTCAATGAGTCAGTTCTTTGCATCAGGTGGCCAAAGTACTAGAATTTCAGCTTCAGCATCAATCCTTCCAAGGAATACTCAGGACTGATTTCCTTTAGGATGGACTTGTTTGATCTCCTTGCAGTCCAAGAGACTCTCAAGAGACTTCTCCAACACCACAGTTCAAAAGCATCAATTCTTTGGTGCTCAGCTTTCTTTATAGTCCAACTCTCACATCCATACATGACTACTAGAAAAACCATAGCTTTGACTAGATGGACCTTTGTTGGCAAAGTAATGTCTCTGCTTTCTAATATGCTGTCTAGGTTGGTCATAACTTTCCTTCCAAGGAGCAAGCGTGTTTGAATTTCATGGCTGCAGTCACCATCTGCAGTGATTTTCGAGCCCTCCAAAATAAAGTCTGTCACTGTTTCCCCATCTATTTGCCATGAAATGATGGGACCGGATGCCATGATCTTAGTTTTCTGAATGTTGAGCTTTAAGCCAACTTTTTCACTCTCCTCTTTCACTTTCATCAAGAGGCTCTTTAGTTCCTCTTTGCTTTCTGCCATAAGGGTGGTATCATCTGCATATCTGAGGTTATTGATATTTCTCCCAGCAATCTTGATTCCAGCTTGTGCTTCATCCAGCCCAGCATTTCACATGATGTACGCTGCATAGAAATTAAATAGCAGGGTGACAATATACAGCCTCGACACAGTCCTTTCCTGATTTGTAAGCAGTCTGTTGTTCCATGTACAGTTCTAACTGTTGCTTCTTGACCTGCATACAGATTCCTCATGAGGCAGGTCAGGTGGTCTGGAATTCCCATCTCTTCAAGAATTTTCCACAGTTGGTTCTGATCCACACAGTCAAAGGTTTTGGTGTAGTCAATAAAGCAGAAGTAGATGTTTTTCTGGAACTCTCCGGCTTTTTCGATAATCCAAGGGATGTCGGCAATTTGATCTCTGGTTTCTTTGCCTTTTAAAACCTGTGGTTAAGGGGACTAAGATTCACAAGGAGAGTTTGGCTGTAAGATACCTATTATAAAAATTTGCTGCAAGTAAATTTTCTTAAAAAAAAAAAAAAAACTTTACAAAGGGCAGAATTTCATCAAGACAATAGCAAAAGGTAGATACTACTCATTATTTTCTTTAAAAAAGTACATGAACTAATGCAGACAATCACAAACTATGAGACACACGCAAATCAAGATTACAGTGAGGCATCGCCTCACAGGATTCAGAATAGCCAGCATCAAAATGTCTATAAACAAAAAATACTAGAGTGAAGGTGGATCAAAGGGGACCTTCTTATGTTGCCAGTGGTATATAAACTGTCAAAGCCAAAATAGACCATTGAATGAAACTGTTTTTCAATGGGAAAAACAGAGTTGCCATACACATTCCAGCAGTCCCCTTCCTAAGAGGACCAGCAAAGACAATCACTATTTTAAAAGAAATTTGCACCCAAATGTGCACCACAGCACCACTTCCAAAAGCCAAGATCCAGAAGCAGACAAAATGTCCAAAAACAGATGAAGGCGTAAAGAGGAAGTGGGATGTGTCCACAGTGGCATAATACTTAGCCAAGAAAAAGAATGAGACAATTCTAACTGCAGTGATGTACGTGGACCTTGTTGTAATCGTAACGAGTGAAGCAGGTCAGAAAAAAAAAAAAGACAAACACCATTATTGCTGAAATCATAGAATTGAGGCCCATGAACCAAGTGAACAAACAGAAAAGACTCACAAAATTAGAAAACAAATTTAGGGTTACCCAAAAAGGGGAAAATGGGGAAAAGTAACAATTAGGGGGTTGATATTAGGAAATCCACAAAAATGCATATAAAACAGGTGATAAACAAGGACCCACTGTAGAGCAAGGGAGGTCTACACGACACTCTGTAAACCCTGTGTACAAAACCAATACGTGATGAATAGACACATGTAGAACTGGCAAAGGTTCTCTACACCTATATTAAACACAACATTTTAAAATAATTTATTCCATAAAAAATAAAAGCTATATTATAAAAAAATAAATAAAAAGACACAAGCTTATGGGTGTTGTACTGGCACACTGCACAAAAATTTACAACCCAGGAACTTCCATTAAGACTCTGCTTTCTGTAGTAACTACCACTTGGCATGTAGAAACACTGCCGCCATGTGGCCATTTTCTGAAACAGCAACTTCAAAACCAACGCTCATGGGCACACAATATTCACAAGGGCAACCAGGCTATGACATCTGCTATCACTAAATGGCCCGAAGAAGGTAATCAAAACAACTTCAACACATGGCCCACTTTCAAGGAGCCAATTTCAACAAGTCACTTTTATTACCACCGTTAAAAAAAAAATAAAAAGAACACATGAAATTGTGCACAAAAATGACTAGTTCTTAGAGACATGCAAAGCAAAACTACAATTGAGGGGTCACCTCACCAAAGTCTGAATGGCCATCATCAAGGAGTCCTCAAAGAATCCACAGTGGAGATGGCCTGGAGAAAATGACACCCTCCTAGGGTGCAGGGGGGATGAAACTGTTAACAGCACCTAGATAGAACAGTACACAGCTGTCTTTCAAAAAAAAAAAAAAAAACTAAAGCTACCAGTGATCCAATATTCCCTGGCTTAAGAGAATAACCCAAAAGAACCAGAAATCGAAAAGAAACATGCACCCAAAGCTGCAGTGGGGCACAGGTACCATAGCCAAGATCTGGAAACAAAGTGTCCATCAAGGAGAAAGAAATAAAGAGGAACTGCTACATGTCCACCACAGAACATGCATCAGAATGAAACAACACCAAAGGCAGCAACCTCCATGGACCTATGGATACTTCTAACCATGCTGAGAAAGGTAACTCAGCATAAAAAGACACATATCATATGATAAGACCTATAGGTGAAATCTAAAAATACCAAGAAACCAACTGACCAAACAGACTCACAGGAGTCGATAATAAAATTATTGTTAACAAATAGGAAAGATGCAGGGAAGGGATAAATAAGGAAATAGCGATCAACAAATAGAAACAATTTCATGTAAGATATATAATTAACAGGGACATAGTACACCAAGAGAGGTCTACTCAACATTTCACAATAAGCTCTATGAGGAAATAATTTGAAGATCAATAGATATATGTATATGTGGAAGTGTAAAAGATTGTGTACACAACACATAAAACACTGTATATATCAGTGCTACTCCAAGCAAAACTATACATTAAACAGACAAAAAAAAAGACAAGTGAAAAGACACAAGCTTTGGGGTGTAGCCTCTGGCGCATTGTTGCTGCTGCTGCTAAGTCGCTTCAGTAGTGTCCGACCCTGTGCGACCCCATGGACTGCAGCCTACCAGGCTTCTCCGTCCATGGGATTCTCCAGGCAAGAACACTGGAGTGGGTTGCCATTTCCTTCTCCAAGGCATGAAAGTGGAAAGTGAAAGTGAAGTCACTCAGTCGTGTACAACTCTTAGCGACCCCATGGACTGCAGCCTACCAGGCTCCTCCATCCATGGGATTTTCCAGGCAACAGTACTGGAGTGGGGTGCCATTGCCTTCTCCGCTGGCGCATTGTACTCTAATGTAAAACCCCAAACCAGGACTTCCCCTGAGGCTCTGTTTGCCACAGTAAGCACAGCTGGGCGGTGAAGAAGTGCTGCCACCTTGTGTCTGCTTCCTGCAACAGCAATTTGAAAACTACGGCTTGAGGGACTTGCATTCACCAGAACGGCTGGGCTATAAAGATACTTGATCTGAAAATTTTCCAGAGATAAGTATTCCAAAAGAAATCTTTAAAAAAAGGCTAGAGTTTTGTCAAGCAATAAGAAAAGGCAGATACTACTGACACTATTTTTTAAAAAGCACATGAAGTGATGCACAAAATCACTAATTATCAGAGACATGCAAACCAAGATTCCAAAGCAGGATCACCTTGCAGCAGTCAGAACGGCCATCACCAATGTCTACGAACAATAAATGCTAGAGTGAGGGTGGAGAAAAGGGGACCATTTTATATGCCAGTGGTATTTAAATGGTAGCAGTCACAACAGACAACAGTATGAAATTGTCCTTACGATACTGGATGCTTGGGGCTAGTGCACTGGGACGACCCAGAAGGATGGTATGGGGAGGGAGGAGGGAGGAGGGTTCAGGATGGGGAACACATGTATACCTGTGGTGGATTCATTTTGATATTTGGCAAAATTAATACAATTATGTAAAGTTTAAAAATAAAATAAAATAAAAAGGTAAAAACAGAGCTACCATATATTTCAGAAGTCACACTCCTAAGAGTACATTCAAAGGCCACCAGAATTCTAAAAGAATCTTGCACCCAAAGTGCACCTTAGCACCATTTTCAATAGACAAGATTTTGGAAACAAGCAAAATTGAAGGATAGATGAACGCATATAGAAGAAGTGGTACATGCCCAAAATGGCATATTACTCAGTGATGATAAAATGAGAAAATGCCAACCGCAGCCACATACATGGACCTAGACATAAAAAAAGACAAATTATACTTATCAGTGGCAGCTGAAAATTGATGGAAAAGCCCATGAACCAACTGATAAAAGAGAAACAGACTCACAAAATTAGAAAACCAAATTAGCATTACCAAAAGGGAAAGGTGGGGGCAGGAATGAGTTAAGAGCTTGTGTAACATTCCACAATAATATGTATAAAACAGGCAATCAATAGGGACCTACAGTAGAGAAGGGAGGTCTACACTCTGAGATAACCTATATGAGACAAGGAGCCAAAGTGAATAAATACATATATAGAACTGAAAAAGATTCTCTACACACACAAAAACAAAACATTTTTAAAACAACTTACTAAATTAAAAACTAAATTAATAAAAACAAAAGGTGATGAGACACAAGCATATGGGTGTTTGTCCCGGCACTTGCCACCCTTATTCACCACTCAGGAGCACCACTTTCACTGAGGCTCTGCTTTCTGCAGTGAACAGAGTTGGGCATGAAGAAATCTTGCTCCCTTGTGGCCATTTTCCAAAACAGCAACTTTAAAACCAATTCTTGCATGCATGCATGCTAAGTTGATTAGGTTGTGTCCGACTCTGTGACTCTATGGGTCAGAGCCCACCAGGCTCCTCTGTTCATGGGCTCTCTAGGAAAGAATACTGCAGGGGATTGCCATGCCCTCCTCCAGAGGATCTTCCCAACCCAGGGTCGAACCCATGTCTTACACTCCTGCACTGACAGGAGGGTTCTTTATCACTAGCACCACCAGGGAAGCCAAACCCAATGCTTAGACTCTGGCAATACACACAAGGACAGCAGAGCTACAAATGACACCTGCTGTCACTGAATGTCCTGAAGACATAATCGAAAAATTCAACACATGGGCCACTTTCAAGGAGCCAATTTCAACAAGTCAATTTATTACCACTAAAAAAAAAAGCCACATGAAACAGTGCACAAACTCCAGGTTCTTAGAGACATGCCAATCAACTACAAAGAGGGCTCACCTCGCCCCAGACTGAATGGCCATCTTCAATGACTCTTCAAAGAATGCATGATAGAAAGGCCCTGAAGGAAAGGAAAGCCTCCAAAGGAGCCCATGGGATGAAACTGTTAATAACCCCCCTACACAGAACAATACGTGGGTGCCTGAAAGGAAAACTAAGCTCCCTATCAACCAGCAGTCAATGCCTAAGAGAATATCCAGGCAAAACCAGAATTCAAAAAGAAATATGCACCCAAATCCGCAGTGGACCACCAGTTACAATAGCTAAGATCTGGAAGCAAAGTGTCTGTCCAGATGAGCGCATAAAGAGGAACTGCTACATGTCCACCAGGAGCATGACTTAGTCATGAAATAGAATGAAATAACAGCAGCAGCAACCCACCTGGACCTAGTTCTAACCACGCTAAGAAGGGCAACTAAGAAGTAGAAGACAGATAACACTTAGAGGTATAACCTAAAATTAATATCAAGAAGCCAATGGACCAAAGAGAAACAGACTCACAAAACTACACAATAATATTATCGTTATACAAGGTGAAAGATACAGGGAAGGGATAAATAAGGAAGTTGGGATTAACAAATAGAAACAATTTTTATAAAATACATAATTAACAAGGACACAGGTATACCAAGGGAGGTCTACTCAACATTCTGTAACAACCTCTATAAGAAAAAAATTTGCAGATCAATATATATATATGTGTGTGTATATATATATATATGTGCAAATGTAAAACATTGTGTACACATACGACATATACAACACCATATATCAGTGTTACTCCAGGCAAAACTAAACATCAAACTGACAAAAAAAAAAAAGTAACGAGACGCAAGCTTTTGGAGTCTTGCTTCTGGTACATTGCAGTCTAATGTACAATCCCAACCAGGACTTCCACTGAGGCTGTTTGCCAGAGTAAGCAGTATTGGCATCAAAGAAATGCTGGCACCTCGTGGCCACTTTCTGCAACAGCACCTTGATAAATGTCCTTAAAGGGACTTAATAGTCACAAGGAGGATCAGGCTGTAAGATACCTGTCCTCAAAAATTTCCCAGGAGTAATTATTAGAAAAGAAATCTTTACAAAGACAGAGTTTCATCAATACATATGAAATGGTAGATACAGCTCACAATATTTGAGAAAGAAAATGAACATGAAATGATGCACATAATCAGAATTATTAGAGACATGCAAATAAAGATTACATAAGGGAGCACCTTACAGCACTCAGAATGACGATCATCAAAATCCCTACAAACTAAAGGTCACAGTGGGGTCAGTGAAAAGGGGACCCTCTTGAATTGCCTGTGGTATGCAAATGGTAAGAACCACAGCAGAGCACAATATGGAACTGTCTTTAAAAGTTAAAAAGCGAGCTACCATACATTACAGCTGCCCCACTAGTAGGAGCATACTTGAACGTCACTAGAATTCTAAAAGAATCTGGCGCCCAAATCTGCATACAGCACCACTTCCAACAGCCAAGACCTGGAAGCAACCAAGACGTCCAAACTGACCGAATGCAGAAAGAAAAAGTGGTACACATCCACAATGGCACACTGCTCAGTTCATGAAGCAATGACACACTGCCAACTGCAGTAACACATGAGGATCTCTCGCAATTATACTGAATGAAGTCAGTAGGGGGAAAAAAAAGACAAATAACGCTTATTGGCAGAAGCTTAAATTCATGCCCATAAACCAACTGACAAAAGAGAAACAGACTCACAAAATTAGAAAACAAAATTAGGGTTACAGAAGGGAAAGGTATCAATTAGAAGGTATGGATTAACAAATCCACAATAATACAGGTAAAACAGGTAATCAACAAGGACCTGCTGTAGAGCAAGGGGGGCCGTCAATAAAGGACTGAAACGGTATGGACCTAACAGAAGCAAAAGATATTAAGAAGAGATGGCAAGAATACACAGAAGAACTGTACAAAAAAGAGCTTCACGAACCGGATAATCACGATGGTGTGATCACTGACCTAGAGCCAGACATCCTGGAATGTGAAGTCAAGTGGGCCTTAGAAAGCATCACTACGAACAAAGCTAGTGGAGGTGACAGAATGCCGGTTGAGCTATTCCAAATCCTGAAAGATGATGCTGTGAAAGTGCTGCACTCAATATGCCAGCAAATTTGGAAAACTCAGCAATGGCCACAGGACTGGAAAAGGTCAGTTTTCATTCCAATCCCAAAGAAAGGCAATGCCAAAGAATGCTCCAACTGCCACACAATTGCACTTATCTCACACGCTAGTAAAGTAATGCTCAAAATTCTCCAAGCCAGGCTTCAGCAATATGTGAACCATGAACTTCCTGAAGTTCAAGCTGGTTTTAGAAAAGGCAGAGGAACCAGAGATCAAATTGCCAACATCCACTGGATCTTGGAAAAAGCAAGAGAGTTCCAGAAAAACATCTATTTCTGCTTTATTGACTATGCCAAAGCCTTTGACTGTGTGGATCACAATAAACTGTGCAAAATTCTGAAAGAGATGGGAATACCAGACCACCTGACCTGCCTCTTGAGAAACTTATATGCAGGTCAGGAAGCAACAGTTAGAACTGGACATGGAACAACAGACTGGTTCCAAATAGGAAAAGGAGTACGTCAAGGCTGTATACTGTCACCCTGTTTATTTAACTTATATGCAGAGTACATCATGAGAAATGCTGGACTGGAAGAAACACAAGGTGGAATCAAGATTGCCAGGAGAAATATCAATAACCTCAGATATGCAGATGACACCACCCTTATGGCAGAAAGTGAAGAGGAACTAAAAAGCCTCTTGATGAAAGTGAAAGTGGAGAGCGAAAAATCTGGCTTAAAACTCAACATTCAAAAAATTAATAAGATCATGGTATCTGGTCCCATCATTTCATGGCAAATAGACAGGGAAACAATGGAAACAGTAACAGACTTTATTTTCTTGAGCCACAAAAAATCACTGTGGACGGTGACTGCCGCCATGAAATTAAATGATGCTTGCTCCTTGGAAGAAATGCTATGACAAACTTTGACAGAGTATTAAAAAACAGAGACATCACTCTACCAATAAAGCTGCATATAGGCAAAGCTATAGTTTTTCCAGTAAGTCATATATGGATGTGAGAGTTGGGCCATAAAGAAAACTGAGTGCTGAAGAACTGATGCTTTCGAACTGTGGTTCTGTAGAGGTTCTTGAGTCCCTTGGACTGCAAGGAGATCCAACCAGTCAATCCCAAAGGGAATCAACCCTGAATATGCATTGGAAGGACTGATGCTGAACCTGAAACTCCATTACTCTGGCCACTTGACTCATTGGAAGAGTCCCTGATGCTGGGAAAGACTGAGGGTAGGAGAAGAAGGGGGCAACAGAGGATGAGATGGTTGGATGAGATGGTTGGATGGCATCACCGACTTGATGGACATGAGTATGAGCAAACTCTGGGAGATAGTGAAGCCTGGGGTGCTGCAGTCCATGGGGTCACAAAGAGCTGCACACAACTGAGCAACTGAACTGATGGGCTGGCAACATTTACAAGGACAGTAGAGCTGTAAATAACACCTGCTGTTACTAAATATCCTGAAGAAAGTGATCAAAACAAAAATTCAACATGTCTCACTTTCAAGGAGCCAATTTCAACAAGTCAATTTTATTACCAATCTTAAAAAAAAAAAAAAAAGAGCTCATGAAATGGGTGAACAAATTCACCAGTTGAAAGAGACATGAAAATCAAAACTACAATAATGGTATATCTCGCCACAGTACAAATGAGCATCATCAATGAGTCTTCAAACAATACATGGTGGAGAGGGCCTAGAGCAAAGGAAAGCCTCCAAGGTGCTGGTGGGATAAAACTGTAAACAGCCCCTAAACAGAACAGAGTGCAAGTCCTGAAAGGAAAACTAAGCTCCCCATGAACCAGCAGTCAATGCCTAAGAGAATATCCAGGCCAAATCAGAATTCAAAAAGAAATATGCACCCAAATATGCAGTGCACCACCTGTTACAACAGCTAAGATCTGGAAACAAACTGTCCATCCACATGAATGCATAAAGAGGAACGGCTACATGTCCACCAGGAACATGATTCAGTCATGAAACAGAATGAAATAATACCAACTACAGCAACCCACATGGACCTAGTTCAAACCATGCTGCTGCTGCTAAGTCGCTTCAGTCGTGTCCGACTCTGTGCGACCCCAGAGACGGCAGCCCACCAGGCTCCCCCGTCCCTGGGATTCTCCAGGCAAGAACACTGGAGTGGGTTGCCATTTCCTTCTCCAATGCATGAAAGTGAAAAAGTGAAAGGGAAGTCACTCAGTCGTGTCCGACTCCTAGCGATGCTAGAGGGTTAGTAGCTAAGAAGAAAAAGACTGAGAGCACTTATAGGTGGAATTTAAAAATTAATACCAAGAAGCCAATTGGCCAAAGAGAAACAGATTCACAAGGCTAGAAAATAAAGTTATCGTTGTAACAGGGGAAAGACATGGGGAAGGGATAAACAAGAAAGTTGGGATTAACAAATAGAAACAATTTCATATAAAACACATAATCAACAAGGACATACAAATAACAAGGGAGTTATAATCAGCATTATGTTATAACCTCTATAAGAAAATAATTTGAAAATCAATAGATATATGTATATTTGCAAACGTAAAAGACTGTGTACACATACTTGCCTGGAGAATGCCCATGGACAGAGAAGCTCTGTGGGGCTGCAAAGAGTTGCACATGACTGAGCAACTAAGCGCAGCACAGCACAACATATACAAAGCTGTATGTCGTGTTTCTGCAAGCAAAGCTATAAATTCAACTGACAAGAAAAAGAAGTGACAAGACACAAGCTTCGGGGTGTCTGACACATTCCAGTTTAATTTCCAACCCCAAACCAGGATGTCCACTGAGGCTCTGGTTGCCAGAGTATCTTGCATTGGTACTGGGGAAATGCTGCCACCTTGTGGACGTTTCCAGCAACAGCAACGTTAAAACAGTTAAGGGAATGGCTAACCACTCCAGTATTTCTGGAGAATTCCACGGGTAGAGGAGCCTGGCAGGCCCCAGTCTATGAGTCAGAGAGAGTCGAACAGGGCTTAGCAACTAACACACACACACACACACACACACAGAGGAAACTGGGCTTCCCTGGTGGCTCAGATGGTAAAGAATTGGTCTGCAGTGCAGGACACCCTGTTTACATACTTGGGTCAGGAAGATCCCCTGGAGAAGGGAATGGCTACCCACTCCAATAGTCTTGCCTGAAGAATTCCATCATCAGAGGAGTCTGTCGGGCTGTATTACACGGGGTCTGACAGGACGGAACACAACTAAGAGACTAACACTTTCACTTTAAGAGAACTAACGTATTCACAAGGATGGCTGGGCTGTAAGACACCAGTCCTCAAGAACTGTCCGGGGTAAGTATTCTAAAAACAACATTTTTTTTACAAAGGGCTGAATTTTGTCAAGAAAATATGAAGAGGTAGATACCTCTCGCGCTACTTTTTTAAAAAGCACATGAAATGATGCACAAAATCACAAATTATTAGAGCTGTGGAAATCAAAATCACAGTGTGGGATCACTTTGCAGGAGTCAAATGGCCTTCATCAGAATGTCCACACACAATACACGCTGGAGTAGGGGTGGAGGAAGGAGACCCCCTCAGACGCTCACGGTATACAAACAGCTGCAGCCAGAAAAGAGGACAACAGGGAGCCGTCTTTAAGGTGAAAACAGAGCTACCATCGATTTCAGAGTCCCACCCTAACAGGATATTCAAAGACAACCAGAGTTTTAAAAGAAACTGGCACCCAAATGTGCACTACGGCAGCACTTACAAGAGCCAAGAGGTAGAAGGAAATAAACTGTCCAAGGACAGCTGAATGCTAAAGAAGTGGTATATGTCCTAATGAAAAAGGATGAGACAATACCCACTTGTAGGCACCAACACACATGGGCCTAGTTGTAATCATACTGTGTGACGAGAGTCAAAAAAGACAAACGTCACTTATCTGTGGAATCTGAAAACTGATGCCCATGAACCACCTGAAAAAGAGAAACAGATTCACAAAATTTGAAAGCAAAATCATTGTTCCCAAAAGGGAAATGTGGGGGGACAAATTAGCAGGTGGGATTAACAAATCCACAACAATACATACAGAACAGGGAGTAACCAGGACCTGCTGAAGAGGGAGGAGGCGTACACAAGATCTGTAGAAACCCATATTAAAAAGAAAAAACCTGAAAATAAATAGATACATATAAAACTGAAAAATATTCTCGACACATCCAAAAACACATTTTAAAACATTCTATATTAGAAAATAAAAATTATATTAATAAAATTAACACACTAAGTCATGAGACACAAGCTTAGGGATGTCTGTGCTGGCACCTTCCACGCTAATTTACAGGCCAGGAACACCACTTCCATCAAGGCTCTGCTTTCTGTGGTAACTAGAGTTAAGCATGAAGAAATCCTGCCACCTTGGTGGCCGTTTTCCAAAATAGCAACTCCATAACTCAATGCTTATGGACATGCAATATTCATAAGGACTATAGGGCTATAAATGACACCTTCTGTCAATAAATGTTCTGAAGTAGGCAATCAAAAGAAAAAAAATCAACACATCGTTGACTTTCAAGGAGCCAATTACAACAAGAAGTCCATTTTATTATCTTTGTTTAGGGGAAAAAAAGAGCACATAAAATGATGCACAAACTCACCAGTTCTTAGAGACATGCAAACTCAAAACTACAATGAGGGCTCACATCACCAACGTCTGAATGGCCATCATCAATAAGTCTTCAAAGAATCCATGGTGGAGAGTACCTGGAGAAAAGGAAACCCTGCTAGGGGCAGGTGGGATGACACGGGGGCACTCTCTTGAGACAGCAGGATGCAAGTGCCTTTAAAGGAAAACTAGAGCTACCTCTGATCCACAGTCCCATGCCTATGAGAATATCCCAGGAGAACCAGAATTCAAAGAGAAACATGCCTCTAAAGCTGCACTTCAGTGCCAGTTACAAGAGCAAAGACCTGGAAGCCAACGAAGTTTCCATCAAGAGATGAATGCATTAAAGAGGAAGCGGTACGTGTCCACAATGGAACAAGACTCAGCCATGAAACAGAAGGAAATAATAGTAACTGTGGGAACCCACAGGGACCTAGTTCTAAGCATACTGAGAGATGTTACTCAGGAAAAAAGGCAGATATCATATGATATCACTTATAAAAATTAATACTGAGAACCCAACTGACCAAAGACTCCTAACAGTAGAAAATAAAATTATCATTAATCAAGGGGAAAGATGTGGGGAAGGGATAAATAAGGCAATTGGGAATAACAATAGAAACTACTACATATAAAACACATAATCAACAAGAACTTAAATACACCAGCGAAAGTCTACGCAACATTCTGTAAGAAGATGAGAGAATAATTTGAAGCTCAGTAGATATATGTATATGTGCAAATGTAAGAGATTCTGTACACACAGAACACCATAAATCACTGTAAATCAAAGCAAAACTATACAGTAAACTTAAAAACAAAAAACTAGTGACGAGACCCTAGCTTTGAGGTACTGCTTCTGGCACATTCCAATTCAGTATACAACCCTACACCACGACTTCCACTGAGGCTCTCTTTGCAAGAGTATGCAGTTGGTCTTCGAAGAAATGCCCCACCTTGTGCTCGTTTTTCCACAACAACTTGAAAACTGTTGCTTAGGGGACAAATATTCAAAAGGATGGCTGGGCTGCAAGATATCTGTCCTCAAAAAATTTTCAGGAGGTAAGTATTTTAAAAGAAATCTTTACCAAGGGCAGAATGTCATCAAGACAATATGAACAGGCAGATACTACTGACATTAGTTTTTAAAAGCACATGAAATGATGCACAAAATCACCAATTACTGGAGACATGCAAATCACGATTACAATGAGGGATCACCTCCAGGTGGTCAGAGTGGCCATCAACAAAATTTTTCACAAACGATAAATGCTAGTGTTGGTGGAAAAGGGGGACCCTCTTATGTTGCTGCTGCTGCTGCTAAGTCACTTCAGTCATGTCTGACTCTGTGCAACCCCAGAGACAGGAGCCCACCAGGCTCCCCCATCCCTGGGAACACTGGAGTGGGTTGCCATTTCCTTCTCCAATGCATGAAAGTGAAAAGTGAAAGTGAAGTCACTCAGTCCTGTCTGAGTCTTAGCAACCCCATGGACTGCAGCCTACCAGGCTCCTCCACCCATGGGATTCTCCAGGCAAGAGTACTGGAGTGGGGTGCCATTGCCTTCTCCAACTTATGTTGCTAGTGGTATGTAAATGGTAACAGCCACAATACAGAACGATGAAACTGTAAAAGCGGAGCTACCATGTATTTCAACAGTCCCACTCCTAACACAGAGAAGGCAATGGCACCCCACGCCAGTACTCTTGCCTAGAGAATCCCAGGGATGGCGGAGTTGGTGGGCTGCCATCTATGGGGTCGCACAGAGTCGGACACAACTGAGCGACTTCACTTTCACTTTTCACTTTCATGCACTGGAGAAGGAAATGGCAACCCACTCCAGTGTTCTTGCCTGGAGAATCCCAGGGACGGGGGAGCCTGGTGGGCTGCCGTCTCTGGGGTCACACAGAGTCGGACACGACTGAAGCGACTTAGCAGCAGCAAAGCAGCACTCCTAACAAGATATTTGAAGACAACCAGAACTCTAAAAGGATCTGGCACCCCAATGGGCACTACAGCATCACAGCAAACAGCCAAGACCTGGAACAACTAAATATCCAGGGACCAGCCACTGAATAAATAAGGGGTGGCACATATCCACAGCAGCAGATATCTCATCAAGAAAAAAACGACACAATTCCAACTACAGCAAAATACATGAGCTTGCTGTAATCATACTGAGTGACATCAACTGGGAAAAAGAAAGACAAATATCACTTCTTGGTGGAATCTGAAAATCCATGCCCGTAAACCAACTGACAACAGAACAAAATTAGAGCTACCAGAGGAAAAGGTGGGGGAAGGTACCAATTAGTAGGTTGGGATTAGCTAATCCACAATAATACACATAAAATAGAATAAAATAATACATAAAATATTACATATAAAATAAAAAATCCAAAACTACCTGCTGTAGGGCAAGAGAGGTCTGTAATAATCTAAATGAGAAAATAACGCAAAGATGAATAGGTACATATAGAACTGAAAAAGATTCTCTACACCTACCAAAAACACTTTTTGAAACAACTCACTAAATTAAAAAATTACATTAATTTAAAAAAACAATAAGTATTGAGACACAATTTATGGGTGTTCCTGCTGGCACATTCAAGAACACCACTTTCACCAGGCTGTGCTTTCTGTTGTAACTAGAGTTGGGCATGAAGAAATCATGCCTTCGTGTGTCCATTTCCCCAGGGGGAATCTTTAAAAGTCAATGCTTCTATGGGCGTACAGCATTCACGAGGACTGCGTGGCTGTGAACTGACACCCGCTGTCACTAAGTGTCCTGAAGAAGGTAATCAAAAAAGAAAACTCAATACACGGCCCACTTTAAAGGAGCCAATTTCAACAAGCCAATTTTATTATCACCATTTAAAAAAAAAAAAAAAAGAGCACATGAAATGGTGCACAAATTTGCCAGTTTTCAAGAACCATGCAAATCCAAACTGCAGTGAGGGCTCAGCTCATTCCAATGTGAATGGGCATCATCAAGTCTTCGAAGAATACTGGTGGAGAGGGCCTGGACAAAAGTAGGGCCTATAAGGCGATGGTGAGACGACACTGGTAAAAGTCCTGGCACAGAACAGTATGCAGGTGCCTTAAAGGAAAACATGAGAAACCCGTGATCCAGAAGTCCCACGCCTAAGGGGATATCCACAGAAGATTCGAAAAAGGAACATGCATCCTAAGCTGCACTGCATCACCAGTGACAACAGCAAAGGCCTGGAGGCAAACCAAGTGTCCACTGAGAATGAATGCAGAGAGACAGTTGTACAGGTCCTCCACGTTGCATGACTCACCCATTAAACACAATGAAAAAACAACAATTACAGCAACCTACATGGAATTAGTTCTATCCATACTCAGATGGGTAATATTAAAAAAAAAAAGCCATATTACATGTTATCAGTTACAGGTGGATTCTGAAAAGTAACCAAGAAAACAATTGACCAAAGAGAAACAGTCACAAAATAGAAGATAAAATTACCATTACAAAAGGGGAAAGATGTGGGCAAGGGGTAAATTAGGAAGCTGTAGGAACAAATAGAAATCATTACATACAAAATACATAAGGAAGTTTGGATTAACAAATAGAAACTATTATATAGTTTCTATATATATATAGATTATATATATAAAATATATAATCAACAAGGACCTAGGTATACCAAAGGAGGTCAACTCAACATTCTGTAGTAACCTCTATGGAAAATAATTTGAAGATCAATAGATATATGAGTAAATATAAAATTTTCTGCACACATCTGACATTGTGCATCATTGTTATGTCCCAAAAAAACATAAACATTAAATTAAAAAAGAAGTCACAAGACACAAGTTTTGGGGTGCTGCTTCTGGCACACTTCATTCTATTTTCCAACTTCAAACCACCACGTCCACTGAGGCTCTGGTTGCTGGGAAAACACTGCCACCATGTGGTCATATCCTACAACAGCAACTTGAAAATTTTTTTAAAGAGAAGGGAATGGCTACACAGACAAGCATTCTTCCCTGGAGAACTTCATGCACAGATGAGCCTTGTGGGCTGCAGTCCATGTGTTGCAAAGAGTCGGACACGACAGCAACGAACGAACACACACACACACACAGGAAACTGGGCTTCCTTGGTGGCTCACACAGTCAAGAATCTGTCTGCAATGTGGGAGACTTGGGTTCCACACCTGGATCAGGAAGATCCCATGGAGAAGGGAATTGTTACCCACGCCAAGATTCTCACCCGGAGAATTCCATGGACAGGGGAGCCTGGCAGGCCACAGTCCATGGGATGGCAAAGAGTCAGACAACTGAGCAACCAACACTTTCACTTTAGGTGGAGAAAAGAGGACACTCTCAGATGCCTGTGATATATAAACAGCCACAGATATAACAATAGGGAACTGACTTTAAAAGGGAAAAACAGAGCTACCATTGACATCGGAGTCCAATCCTAATAGGAGATTTGAAAACAACCAGATTTTGAAACATGCACCCAGACGTGCACTTACAATAGTCACCACCTGCTTGGAGCAACTAAAACATCCAAGGACAGAAGAATGCTAAAGAAGGCAGCGGACACGTCCATGATGGCACACTATTCAGTCATGAAAAAGAAGGAACAGATACATGTATACGTATGGCCGAGTCCCTTCGCTGCACACCTGAAATGATCACAAATTGTTAATCGGCTATACCCCAATACAAAATGATTTCGGGGTTAAAAATACAAATTAAAATGTTAATAAAATAAAGAAAATAAAAAATAAAATTAGATGTTCAGTTTGAATGCTTAAAAAAAGATAAAGAACGAGACAGTGTTTCCTATAGCAACACACATGGACTTAAGTGTAATGATGCTGAGTGATGTCAGTCAAAAACAACAACAAATATCACTTATCTGTGGGGTCTGAAAACTGATGCCCATGAACCATCTGAAACAGAAAAACAGATTCACAAAACTAGAAAACAAAATCATTGTCACCAGAAGGGAAATGTGAGAGGAGGAATTAGCAGGTGGGACTAACCAATCCACAGTAATGCATAGAAAATAGGTAGTCAGTGAGGACCTGCAGCTGAGCGAGGGAGGTCTACACAACATTCCGTAGGAATCTACACGAAAAAAGAACCCGAACATTTATATATATACATATATAAAACAGAAAAACATTATCTACACACAACCAACTCAACATTTTAAAACAAATTTATCCACATTGAAACATGTATAATATCACGTATGAAACGAGTCGCCAGTCCAGGTTCGATGCACGATACTGGATGCTTGGGGCTGGTGCACTGGGACGACCCAGAGGGAGGGTATGGGGAGGGAGGAGGGAGGAGGGTTCAGGATGGGGAACACAGGTATACCTGTGGTGGATTCATTTCGATATTTGGCAAAACTAATACAATATTGAAAAGTTTAAAAATAAAATAAAATTAAAAAGAAATGAGATGATGCAAAGCACATAACAGAGAGCTTAATGCAGAAATGGTCTGATTAAATTGTTTTAGGCAATACACCTTTGGTTTAAATGAAAATTATGTTCATATGTACACTTATATGTTCATTTATATATTGCAGTTAATTTTCACAAAATCTTTTTACAAAAAGGCTCTTTTTTTAATGATAATATGTGCTGTTTGGCTCTATTTTCAAAATATGATGCATAATATAGTTTAATAGAGCCAGTGAAGTTTTTACTACTATAATGAGTTGGCTAGCTTCTGGGAATAAGAACAATAGAGTTGTTTTTTTAATGACATGTGGTAAAAACATGGTGAATATCTTTGCCTACCAATTAAAGTGTGTACGAAAAACAGAATAAATAAAATCTCTTTAATTAAAAAAAAAACTAAACTAATAAAAAAACAGTAATTAAACGAGACATGAGCTTAGGGGTGTTTGTGCTGGCACCTTCCACTCTAATGTACACCCCAGGAATACCACTACCACTAAAGCTCTACTTTCTGTAGTAACTAGAGTTGGCCAAAGAACTGATGCTTTTAAACTGTGGTGTTGGAAAAGACTCTTGAGAGTCCCTTGGACAGCAAGGAGATCAAACAGTCAATTCTAAATGAAATCAGTCCTGAATATTCATTGAAGAACTGATGCTGTAGCTCCAATACTTTGGCAACCTGATGCAAAGAACTGACTCTTTGGAAAAGACTCTGATTCTGGGAAAGATTGAAGGCAGGAAAAGAAGGCGATGACAAAGGATGAGATAGTTGGATGGCATCATCAACTAGATGGACATGAATTTGAGCAAGCTCTGGGAGTTGGCGATGGACAGGGAAGCCTGGTGTGCTGCAGAACATGGGGGTCTCAAAGAGTCCAACACGACTGAGTAAATGAACTGAACTGAACTGAACTGAACTGAAGAGTTGGGCGTGAAGAAATCCTGCCTCCTTGTAGCCGTTTTCCAAAACAACAACTTCAAAATCAATAACCTATGGGCATGCAATATTCACAAGGACTACAGGGCTGTAAATGATACCTTCTATCACTAAATGTCCTGAAGTGGGTAATCAAAAAAAAAAATATTTAACTCCTGGTCGACTGTCAAGGAATCAACTTCAATAAGTCAATTTATTTCCACTGATAAGAAATAGAAAAGAGCACATGAAATGGTGCACAAATTCACCAGTTCTTAGAGACATGCAAATCAAAACTACAACAAGGGCTCACATCACCAAAGTCTGAATGGCCATCATCAATAAGTCTTCAAAGAATCCGTGGTGGAGAGGACCTGGAAAGAAGGAAAACTTCCTAAGATGCAGGTGGGATGACATGGGTGCACTCTCTTTAGAGAACAGTATGCAGGTGCCTTTCAAGGAAAACTGGAGCTACCTATGATCTACAGTCCCATGCCTATGAGAATATCCAGGGAAAACCAGAATTCAAAGAGAAACATGCCTCCAAAGCTGCACTTTATCACCAGTTACAAGAGCAAAGACCTGGAAGCCAATAAAGTTTCCATCAAGAGATGAATGCATTAAAGAGGAAGCAGTACACGTCCACCATGGAATGAGACTCAGCCGTGAAATAGAATGAGATAATACCGAAGAAGCAACCCACATGGAACTAGTTCTAAGCATACAGAGATGCATTACTCAGAAAAAATGGATGGATATCATATGATATCACTTACAGGTGAAATCTAAAAATTAATACCAAGAAACCAACTGACCAAAGACACAGAGACTCACAACAGTCAAAAATAAAATCATCATTAACCAAGGGGAAAGATGTGGGTAGGAATAAATGAGGAAATTGGGATTAACAACGGAAACTATTACATACAAAATACATAATCAACAAGGACTTCAGTATACCAAGAGAAGTCTAATAAACATTCTGTAATAATCTCTATGAGATAAGAATTTGAAGATCAATAGGGCTTCCCTGGTGGCTCAGCTGGTAAAGAATCCGCCTGCAGTGCAAGAGACCTGGGTTCGATCCCTGGGTTGGGAAGATCCCCTGGAGAAGTGGAAGGCTGCCCACTCCAGTACTCTGGTCTGGAGAATTCCATGGACTGTATAGTCCATGGGGTCACAAAGAGTTGGACACAACTGAGTGACTTTCACCTTCAGACATATGTATATGTGCAAATGTAAAAGATTCTGTACACATACAACACATAGAACACTGTAAATCACTGTTTGTTAATGCAGAATTACACAGTAAACTAAAAAAAAATGGAGTGACAGCACTCAAGCTCTGGGGTGTTGCTTCTGGCACAGCCCAGTCCGATGTGCAACCCCAAAACACAGCTTTTACTGAACCTTTGTGTGCAAGAGTAGGCAGGGTTGGCTTTGAAGACATGCTGCTTTCCTGTGCTGTTTCCACAAAAACAACTTGAAAACTGTTGCTTAGGGGACTTAATATTCAAAAGGGCAGCTGGGCTACAAGATACCTGTGCTCAAAAGTTTTCAGTAAGTATTCTAAAAGAAATCTTTACAAAGGGCAGAGTGTCATCAAGACAATATGAAAAGGCAGAGACTACTGACACTATTTTGTAAAAAAAAAAAAAAAAAAAGCACATGAAATGATGCACAAAATCACCAATTATTGGAGACATGCAAATTAAGATCATAATGAGGGATCACCTCCAGGCGGTGAGAATGACCACCATCAAAATGTCTGCAAACAATACATGCTAAACTGGGGATGGAGAAAAGGGACCTTTTTATGTTTCTAGTGGTATGTAAATGGTAACCGCCATGATACACAACGATGAAACTGTAAAAGCAGAGCTACCATATATTCCAGCAGTCCCAATGCTAACAGGATAGTCAAAGACAACCAGAATTCTTACAAGAATCTTGCACCCACAATTGAACTACAGCATCATGGCAAAGGCCAAGACCTGGAAGCAACTAAAACGCCCAAAGACAGATGAATGCGTAAAGAAGTGGCACCTCTCCACAATGGTGTATTATGCTGTCCAGAAGAAAATGAGACAGAGCCAGCTACAGCAAAATTCATGGAGCTCATTGTAATTATACTGAGTGACACTGGTCAGAAAAAGAGAGACAAATATCATTTCGCAGTAGAGTCTAAAATTCATGCCCATAAACTAACTGAAAAAAGAGAACAGATTCACAAAATTAGAAAACAATGAACTTTGGGGTACATGTGTCTCTTTCAATTCTGGTTTCCTCGGTGTGTATGCCCAGCAGTGGGATTGCTGGGTCATATGGCAGTTCTATTTCCAGTTTTTTAAAGAATCTCCACACTGTTCTCCATAGTGGCTGTACTAGTTTGCATTCCCACCAACAGTGTAAGAGGGTTCCCTTTTCTCCAAACCCTCTCCAGCATTTATTGCTTGTAAACTTTTGAATAGCAGCCATTCTGACTGGCGTGAAATGGTACCTCATTGTGGGTTTGATTTGCATTTCTCTGATAATGAGTGATGTTGAGCATCTTTTCATGTGTTTGTTAGCCATCTGTATGTCTTCTCTGGAGAAATGTCTGTTTAATTCTTTGGCCCATTTTTTGATTGGGTCATTTATTTTTCTGGAATTGAGCTGCAGGAGTTGCTTGTATATTTTTGAGATTAATTGTCAGTTGCTTCATTTGCTATTATTTTCTCCCATTCTGAAGGCTGTCTTTTCACCTTGCTTATAGTTTCCTTTGTTGCACAGAAGCTTTTAATTTTAATTAGGTCCCATTTGTTTATTTTTGCTTTTATTTCCAGTATTCTGGGAGGTGGGTGATAGAGGATCCTGCTGTGATGTATGCCGGAGAGTGTTTTGCCTATGTTCTCCTCTAGGAGTTTTATAGTTTCTGGTCTTATGTTTAGATCTTTAATCCATTTTGAGTTTATTTTTGTGTATGATGTTAGAAAGTGTTCTAATTTCATTCTTTTACAAGTGGTTGACAAGTTTTCCCAGCACCACTTTTTAAAGAGATTGTCTTTTCTCCATTTTCTCCTTTGTCAAAGATAAGGTGTGTACCCCAATGTTCATCGCAGCACTGTTTATAACAGCCAGGACATAGAAGCAACCTAGATGTCCATCAGCAGATGAATGGATAAGAAAGCTGTGGTACATATACACAATGGAGTATTACTCAGCCATTAAAAAGAATACATTTGAATCAGTTCTAATGAGGTGGATGAAACTGGAGCCTATTATACAGAGTGAAGTAAGCCAGAAAGAAAAACACCAATACAGTATACTAACACATACATATGGAATTTAGAAAGATGGTAATGATAACCCTGTATGAGAGACAGCAAAAGAGAGACACAGATGTATAGAACAGTCTTTTGGATTCTGTGGGGCGGGGGGGATGATTTGGGAGAATGGCATTGAAACATGTATAATATCATATGTGAAACAAATCGCCAGTCCAGGTTCCATGCAGGATACAGGATGCTCGGGGCTGGTGCACTGGGATGACCCAGAGGGATGGTATGGGGAGGGAGATGGGAGGGGGTTCAGGATGGAGAACACGTGTACACCCTTGGCGGATTCATGTTGATGTATAGCAAAACCAATACAATATTGTAAAGTAAAAAAAAAAAAAAAAAAGATATTAAATATTGTTTTCTGGGCTAAAAAAAAAAAAAATTAGAAAACAAAATTAGAGTTACCAGAGGGAATGGTGGGTGTGAAGGTATCGATTAGGAGGTTGGGGTTAACAAATCCACAATAATATATATAAAATATGTAATCAACAAGGACCTGCTGTTGAGCGAGGGAGGTCAATACAACACTCTGTAATAACCTATAGAAGAAAAGAACTCAAAGATGAGTAGATACATACAGAACTGAAAAGAATTCTCTACACCTACAAAAAAACACTTTACAAAACAACCTACTAAATTACAAACTAAAAATTAAATATATTTAAAAAAAAACAAGCATTGAGACACAAGCTTATGGTTGTTTCTGCTGGCACATTCCCTACAAATTAACACCCAGGAACACCACTTCCTCTAGGTTCTGCTTTCTCTAGTTACTAGAGTTGGGCACGAAGAAATCCTGCTTCCTTGAGGCCATTTTCCCAAACAGCAAATTTAAATCAATGCTCTGGGCACACCAGTCACAAGGACTGCACAGCTGTAATGACACATGCTGTCATTAGACGTCCTAAAGAAGGTAATCCAAAAAAATACCCAATACACGGCCCACCTTCAAGGAGCCAATTTTACAAGACAATTTCATTACCAATGTTAAAAAAAAAAAAAAAAAGAATATGAAATGATGCACAAAATGACCAGTTCTTAGAGCTATGCAAATCTAATCTACAACAAGGGCTGATCTCACCAAGTCTAAATGGCCATCATCAATAAATATTTGAAGAATGCTGGTGGAAAGGGCCTGGAGAAAAGCACAGCCTCCTAAGGTAATGGTGAGATCAAACTGGTAAGAACAGTTATGCAGGAAATAAGAAAGAAAATAAGAGCAACCTGTAATCCAGCAGTCCCACGCCTAAGGGAATATCCGAAGAAAACCAGAATTTGAAAAAGGAACATCCATCCGAAGCTACTCTGCGTCACCAGTTACAGCAGCAAAGACCTGGAGGCAAAGTGTCCATCGAGAATGAACGACCAGGAGACAGCTGTCCAGGTCCACAACGTACATGGCTCACCCATTAAATAGGATAAAAAACAAACCAGGTGCAGCATCCTACACGGGCACAGCTAACTAAAAAAAATACATATCACATGGTATCTCTTACACATGGAACCTAAAATATAACCAAGAAAACAACCGACCGAGAGAAACAGTTACCAAGTAGAAAATAAAATGATCACTAAGAAAGGAGAACAATGTGGGGAAGGAGTAAATTAGAGAAACACATAGAAATCATTATATACAAAATGAGGAAGGAAATTATATATACATGAGGGAGTTTGTATTAACATAGAAACTATTACATTTAAAATGTGGAATCAACCTGGTATACGAAGGGAGGTCAACTCAACATTCTGTAAGAACCTCTATGGAAAATAACTTGAAGATCAATAGTTATATATATGTAAATATAAAAGTTTCTGTAGACATCTGACATTATACAACATTGTCACGCCCCAAAACACTAAACACTGAATTTTTTTAAAAAGATGCGACAAGACACGAGTTTTGGGGTGTTGCTTTTGGTATGCTGCTGCTGCTGCTGCTGCTGCTAAGTCGCTTCAGTCGTGTCCGACTCTGTGCGACCCCATAGACGGCAGCCCACCAGGCTCCCCCGTCCCTGGGATTCTCCAGGCAAGAACACTGGAGTGGGTTGCCATTTCCTTCTCCAATGCATTGGAGAAGGAAATGGCTTTTGGTATATATCAGTCTAATTTCCAACCCCAAACCAAGATGTCTACTGAGGCTCTGGT
Source organism: Bos mutus (assembly GCF_027580195.1). Taxonomy (NCBI): domain Eukaryota; kingdom Metazoa; phylum Chordata; class Mammalia; order Artiodactyla; family Bovidae; genus Bos; species Bos mutus. The sequence goes on from NC_091625.1 coordinate 40,653,662, forward strand.
TGCCAGAGTAGAGTTGGGCTTGGGGAAATGCTGCCACCTTGTGGACGTTGCCCACAACACCAACCACAACCTGTTAAGGAGAAGGGAATGGCTGGCTACCCACTCCAGTATTCTTGCCTGGGGAATTTCATGCACAGGGGAGCTGGAGAAATCCAGTCCATGGGTTGCAAAGAGTCGGACTCATCTGAGCAACTAACACACACCACAGGAAACTGGGTGTCCCTGGTGACTGGGACAGTAAAGAATCTGCCGGAAATGCAGGAGGCCTGGGTTCCACACCCAGGTCAAGGTAGATCCCCTGGAGAAGGAAATGGCTACGCACTCCAATATTCCTGCCTGGAGAATTCCATGGACAGAGGATACTTGTGGGCCACATTCCACGGGGTGACCAAGAGTCAGACACAACTGAGCGACGAACACTTTCACTTTAAGGGACTAACAGTCCCAATGATGGCTGGGCTGTAAGGTATCAGTCCTCAAAAACCCTCCTAGGTAAGTATTCTAAAAAATTTTCCTTACAAAGGGCTGAATTTCATCAAGGCAATATCAAGAGGAAGAAACTACTTACACTATTTTTTTTAAAAAAGCAAATGAAATGATGCACAAAAATCACATTTATTAGAGACATGGAAATAAAAATTACAATAAGGGATCACATTGCAGTGTCAAAATGGCCATCATCAAAATGTCCACAAACAATAAATGCAAGGGAGGGGGTGAAGAAAAGGGCCTGTGGTAGATAAACTTAACAGGCACCAGAGATAACAACAGGGAACTGTCTTTAAAAAGTAAAAACAGAGCTACCATTGATGTCACAGCCCCATCCTAACAGCACATTTGGAAACAACCAGATTTCTATAAGAAGCATGCACCAAACGTGCACCACAGCAGCGCCTGCAACCGCTGCTGGCTGGAAGCAACCAAAACGTCCAAGGACAGATGAACGCTAAAGAAGAAGGGGTATGTGTCCATGGTGGCATAATATTCAGTCATGAAAAATAATATGCATGGCTGAGTTCCTTCACTGTACACCTGAAACTGTCACAAATTGTTAATCAGCCATATCCCAATACAAAATGCTTTGGGGGTTAAAAAACTAAATAAATAAATTTTATTTAAATAAAGAAAATAAAAATAAAATTAGATGTTCTGTTCGAATGCTTAAAAAAAAAAAGAATGAGAATGAGACAATGTCTACTGCAGCAACAGACGTGAACCCAGGTCTAATGTGCTGAGTGATATCAGTGGTGTCATCAAAAAGGACCTCCTAGAGAGCAAGGGAGGTCTACACCACATTCTGTAATAACCCTGAAAAAAAGCCAAAGAGGAAGAGATACCCATAGAGCTGGAAAAGATTCTCTGCTGCTGCTGCCACTAAGTCGCTTCAGTCGTGTCCGACTCTGTGTGACCCCATAGACGGCAGCCCACCAGGCTCCTCCGTCCCTGGGATTCTCCAGGCAAGAACACTGGAGTGGGTTGCCATTTCTTTCTCCAATGCAGGAAAGTGAAAAGTGAAAGTGAAGTCGCTCTGTCGTACCCGACTCTTAGCCACTCCATGGACTGTAGCCTACCAGGCTCCTCCGTCCATGGGAGTTCCCAGGCAAGAGTACTGGAGTGGGGTGCCGTTGCCTTCTCCAAGATTCTCTACACAAGTAAAAAATTAGTAAAAATAATAAATTAAAAAAATTAAATTAATAAAAAATCAAATATTGAGACACAGCTTATGAGTGTTTGTGCTAGTACATTCCACACGAACTCACACTCAAGAACACCACTCCCACTCGTCTCTGCTTTCTGTAGTAATTAGTTGGGCATAAAGGAATCCTGCCTCCTTGTGGGCTTTTTCCCAAACAGCAACTTTAAAATCAACGCTCATGGGCACACAACGTTCACAGACAACATGTGCAAATGACACCCACTGTCACTAAATGTCCTGAAGAAGGTAATCCAAAAAATTCAACACATGGCCCATTTTCAAGGAGCCAATTTCAACCATCAATTTTATTAACACTTTGTTTAAAAAAAAAATTTAATTTGCCAGTTTTTAGGGCCATGCAAATCCATACTATGATGAGGGCTCAGCTCATTCCAATCTGAATGAGCATCATCAAGTCTTTGAAGAATACTGGTGGAGAGGGCCTGGACAAAAGCAGAGCCTGTAAGGCGATGGTGAGATGACACTGGAAAAATCCTGACACAAGAACAGTATGCAGGTGCCTTTAAAGGAAAACAAGAGCAACCTGTGATCCAGCAGCCCACACCAAGGGAATATCTGGAAAAAAATAGAATTCAAAAAGGAACATATATCGAAAGCTGCACTGCATCACCAGTTACAGCAGCAAAGACCTGCAGGCAAAGTGTCCATCGAGAATGAACGCACAGACAGACAGCGGTGTAGGTCCACAATGGCACATGACTCACCCATTAAACAGAACGAAAAAATACAACTACAGCAACCTACAGGTTGAAACTCCAATAATCTGGCCACCTGACATGAAGAACTGACTCAATGGAAAAGACCCTGATGCTGGGAAAGATTGAGGGCAGGAGGAGAAGGGGACGACAGAGGATGAGATGGTTGGATGGCATCACCGACTCAATGGACATGGGTTTGAGCAAGCTCCGGGAGTTGGTGATGGACAGGGAAGCCTGGCGTGCTGCGGTCCATGAGGTCACAAAGAGTCAGACACAACTGAGTGACTGAACTGAACACAGAAGTAGTTCTAACCATACTCAGAGAGCTAACTCAAAAAAAAAGACACATCACATGATATCACTCAAAGGTGGATTCTGAAAATTAACCAAGAAAAACAACTGACCAAAGAGAAAATAAAATCATCATTTAAAAAAGTGGAAACATATGGGGAAGGGGTAAACTGGGAAGTTGGTTTAACAAATAAAAACCGTAACATGTAAAATACATAAGGATGTTTAGATTAACAAACAAAAATTATTACATATAAAATATATAACCAACAAGGACCTAGGTATACCAAGGGAGATCAACCCAGCATTCTGTGATAACCTCTGTGGAAAATAATTTGAAGATCAATAGATACATGTGTATGTGTAAATATAACAGTTTTGTACACATCCAGCTTTGCACATCACTGTTACACCCAATAAAACCTAAACATTGAATTAGAAAAGAAAGAAGTGACAAGACACAAATTTTGGGGTGTTGCTTCTGGCATATTTCGGTCTAATTGCCAACCCCAAATCATGTCTGCTCAGGCTGTTTGCCAGAGAACCGAGTGGTGGTTTGGAAAATGCTGCCGCCTTGTGGCCATATTCCGCAACAGCAACTTGAAAAATGTTACGGAAAAGGGAATGCCACACAATCCAGTGTTCTTACCTGGAGAATTCCATGGACAGTGAAGCCTGGTGGGTTTGAGTCAAAGGGTCACAAAGAGTCGGACACAAATGAGCAACTAACATACCCACACAGGAAAATGGGTTTCCCTGGTGTCTCAAACTGTAAAGGAATGGGCCTGCAAGGCAGGAGAGCCGGTTTCCATACCTGGGTCAGGAAGATCCCATGGAGAAGGGGAAGTGCTACACACTCCAATATTCTAGCCTGGAGAATTCCATGGACAGAGGAGCCTGGAGGGCTACGTTACATGGGATTACAGAGAATCGAACACAACTAAGCGACTAACACTTTCACTTTACGAGAACTAACACTCACAAGGATGACTGGACTTAAGGTACGAGTCCTCAAAAACTATCTAGGGTAAGTATTCTAAAAAATATATATATATTTTTAGAAGGGCTGTATTTCATAAGACAATATCACAAGGTAGATACTACTCACATGATTTTTTTAAAAAGCGCATGAAATGATGCACAAAGTCACAAATTATTAGAGACATGGAAATCAAAACTACAATGAGGAATCACAGTCAAAACTCCCCTCATCAAAATGTCCACAATGAATGCCAGAGTAGGGGTGGAGAAAATGCCAGCGGCATATAGATGGTAACAGCCACGAGACACAACAATAGGGAACTGTCTTTAAAAGGTTGGTGTATGGCAAAAACCATCACAGTATTGGAAAGTAACTATCCTCCCATTAAAATAAATTAATTTTTTTAAAAAGGTAAACACAGAGCTACCATAGATTTGAGAGTCCGATCCTAACAGGATATTGGAACAGAATCAGATTTCTAAAAGAAACTGGCACCCAAATGTGCACTACAGCAGCACTTACAGTAGCCAAAATAATAGTTATTAATAATAACTAAATTAATTTAAAAACCAGTAAGTAATGAGACACAAGACTAGGGGTGTTTGTGCTGGCACGTTCCACACTAATTTACACCCAGAAACACCACGCCCACCATGGCTCTGCTTTCTGGTAACCAGTTGGGCATGAAGAAATCCTGCCGCACTGTGGCTGTTTTCCAAAATAGCAAGTTTAAAATCAATGCTTATTGGGCATGCAATATTCACAAGAATTGCAGGGTTGTAAATGATAGCCTTCTGTCAATAAATGTCCTGAAGTAGGTAATCCGGAAAAATTCAACACCTGGTTGACTTTCAGGGAGCCAACTACAAGTCAATTTTATTATCACCATTTAGTTAAAGAAAAGAACACATGAAATGGTGCACAAATTCCCCTCTTCTTAGAGGCATGCAAATCAGAAGTACAGTGAGGCCTCACAATGCCAGAGCCCGAATGGCCATCATCAGTAAGTCTTCAAGGAATCCACAGTGGAGAAGGCCTGGAGAAAAGGAAAGCCTCCTAAGACGCAAGTGGGATGAAACTGGCTGCACTCCCTTTAGAGAACAGCATGTGGTGCTTTTAAAGGAAAACCAGAGCTACCTACATGATCCACAGCCCCACGCCTATGAGAAAATCCAGGGAAAACCAGAATTCAAAACGGAACATGCATCCAAATCTGCACTGCACCACCAGTTACAAGGCCAAAGACCTGGGGCCAACAAAGTTCCCACAGAGAGATGAATGAATTCAGAAGAAGTGGCATATGTCCACAATGCAACGAGACTCAGCCACGAAACAGAAGGAGATAATACCAACTGCAGGAACCCACATGGACCTAGTTCTAAGCATACTGAGAGATGTTACTCAGAAAAAACAGATATCATATATCACTTAGAGGGAAAATGTAAAAATTAATACCAAGAAACCAACTGACCAAAGACAGACGGACTCACAACAGTCAAAAATAAAATTATCATTACACAAGAGGAAAGATGTTGGGAAGGAATAAATGAGGAAATTGGGATTAACGAATAAAAACTATTACATACAAAATACATAATCAACAAGGACTTGAGTATACCAAGAAAAGTCTACTCAACATTCTGTAATAATCTCTATGACATAAGAATTTGAAGATCAAGTGATATATGTATATGTGTAAATGTAAAAGATTCTATACACACAGAACACCGTATATCACTGTTACTCAAAGAAAAACTATACATAACACTAGGGAAAAATAGGAAGCAACAAGATCCAAGCTTTGGGGTGTTGCTTCTGGCACAATCCAGTCCAATATACAACCTTAAACCATGACTTCCACTGAGGCTGTTTGCTAAAGGAGGCAGAGTTGGGCTTCGAAGAAATGCTGCCGCCTTGTGGCCGTTTGACGCAAAAACAACTTGAAAACTGTTGCTCAGGGGACAATATTCAAAAGGACCGCTGGGCTGCAAGATACCTGTCCTCAAAATTTTCAGTAAGTATTCTAAAAGAAATCTTTACAAAGGGCAAAGTGTCATCAAGACAATATGAAAAGGCAAGTACTACTGACACTATTTTTTTTAAATCACATGAAATGATGTACAAAGTCACAAATTATTAGAGACATGCAAATCAGAAGGGATCACCTTCTGGTGTTCAGAATGGCCATCATCAAAATGTCTACAAACAATAAACGCTAGAGTAGGGGTGGAGAAAAGGGGATCCTCTTACATTGCTAAGTAAGTGTTAGTCACTCAGTTGTACCTGACTCTTTGTGACCCTATGGACTGCAGCCCGCCAGGCTCCTCTGTCCATGGGATTCTCCAGGAGTGTATGAATGATAACAGTACAATACAGAACTATGAAACTGTAAAAACAGAGATACCATATATATTTCATCAGTCCCACTCCTAACAGGATATTCATAGACAACCAGAATTCTTAAAACAAACAAACAAAAAACTTGCACCCAAATGTACCCTACAGTACTACTTCCAATAGCCAAGACCTTGAAGCAAGAGACATGTCCAAGGACAGACGAATGCATTAAGAAAGAGTGGTACATGTCCATAATGGCGTATTACTCAGTCATGAAAAAGAAAGAATGAGCCAATTCCTATTGCAGCAACATGCATGAAAGTAGTTGTCATCATACTGAGTGATGTAAGTCAGAAAAAAAAAAAAGACAAATATCACATATTGGTGGGATCTGAACATTGACGCCCAAGAACCAGCAGACAAAAGAGAAACAGAGTCTCCAAATTAGAATACAAAATTATGGTTACCAGAAGGGAAAGGTGAGGGAAGGTATCAATTGGGAGGTTGGGATTAACAAATCCACAATAATACATATAAAACAGGTAATCAACAAGGACCCACTGTATAGCAAGGGAGTTCTACTCAACACCCTGTTGCTACCTATTTGAGTAAAGAATCTGTATGTTGAACTAAAAAAGATTCTGTAGACCTATAATAAACACAACATATTAAATCAACTTTACTGCAGTAAAACATAAAAATTAAAGTGAATTTCAAAAAAGAAGTAGTGAGATCCACTGTACCTGAGTGTGATGAGAAAAACACTATTTTGAGTTGTTTCTAGGCATTTTTCAGTATTCTTCCCTGCTCATACCAACAGTGTGGACATTTACATAAACCAGTGAGCTGAGGAGTCCTACCATAAATTCCTGGTTTGCTTTTCCCAGAGCACCTTTTAAAATAGCCACTTAGAGGTAAGCCCCCCAATAAGTTAGTGACCTCCACTCCAACCACCTTAAATGTACTAATACGTCTGCTACCCTGCTTTCTATCTCCTGTCTGCATGTGACCTGAGACAGAGGACAGCCCTTCCCCTGGTTCATACTGCTTCCCTGGCCTACACTTCTGAGACACATAACTAAGAGACAACAGTCTAAACGTGGTAACATTCTAAGCCAATATTGTTAAGGGATAAACAAAGCTGTGGAATACGTATCCAGTGGATGAGTACTCCATAAGGAGAAGCTACTGTTACACACAACATGGATGAACATCAAAGACATGACACCAAGCAAAAGACACGAGACTCAAGACAGTGTGCACAATTCTATTCACACAGAATTCTTTAATGGGTGTATCTAATCTAACATTTAAAAAACAGAATATTAATTGCCAGGAAGGAAGGGACAGGTGACCAGATATGGACACAAGGGAATTTTCTGTGACAACACAGGGGTGTGGTTACACATGTATGCTCCTGTCCAAATTCTGTAGCTTAGATTTGCATGTTCAATTTATGTACATTTTAAAGAAAAAGAACCATATAAAATAATATGTGGTGGGTGGAAGTGGAACAAGCTATAGGTAATAGAGGATGACAGAATGTTGGTTATTTTGGAGCTGGGTGATGGCTAGATGGGAGTTTATTATTCTGTTTATTATTCTACTTTGTATTTTCTTGAAATTTCCATAATAAAGCTGAAAACAAAAAACCAAAGACATTATCCATAAGCCCTACGTTTATCTGATTCATCTGAAATACAATTACTCTGTCAAATTGCTGTGAAAATTTCTAGTCATTTACTCTCAATTTATATACGCAATTTGTTGCCATCCAGTTACACACTCTCTGCACCTGGTGCCAGTTACCAGCCCACACCATTCAATGTCCTAACCTTTCTTTGCCTCATTTTTTCCTTCACCAAATAATAACAGTAATAGCAACAATATTTGTCTCAGAAGCTTTATGAGGATTAAATAATGAACTATGTAGAGTGTTTTGACCAGTGCCTGGACTATATAACTCTTCCAAGAGTATTAGCTATTATTCTCATTAATACAACCTGCTACCATTACCAGAGATCAAATTGCCAACATCCGCTGGATCATGAAAAAAGCAAGAAAGTTCCAGAAAAACATCTACTTCTGCTTTATTGACTATGCCAAAGCCTTTGACTATGTGGATCACAATAAACTGTGGAAACTTCTGAAAGAGATGGGAATACCAGACCACCTGATCTGCCTCTTGAGAAACCTATATGCAGGTCAGGAAGCCACAAGTTAGAAGTGGACATGGAACAACAGATTGGTTCCAAATAGGAAAAGGAGTACGTCAAGGCTGTATATTGTCACCCTGCTTCTTTAACTTCTATGCAGAGTATATCATGAGAAACGCTGGGCTGGAGGAAGCACAAGCTGGAATCAAGATTGCTGGGAGAAATATCAATAACCTCAGATATGCAGATGACACCACCCTATGGCAGAAAGTGAAGAAAAACTAAAAAGCCTCTTGATGAAAGTGAAAGAGGAGAGTGAAAAAGTTGGCTTAAAGCTCAACATTCAGAAAACGAAGATCATGGCATCTGGTCCCATCACTTCATGGGAAATAGATTGGGAAACAGTGGAAACAGTGTCAGACTTTATTTTGGGGGGCTCCAAAATCACTTCAGATGTTGATTTCAGCCATGAAATTAAAAGACGCTTACTCCTTGGAAGGAAAGTTATGACCAACCTAGACAGCATATTAAAAGCAGAGACATTACTTTGCCAACAAAGGTCCGTCTAGTCAAGGCTATGGTTTTTCCAGTGGTCATGTATGGATGTGAGAGTTGGACTGTGAAGAAAGCTGAGCACCAAAGAATTGGTGCTTTTGAACTGTGGTGTTGGAGAAGACTCTTGAGAGTCCCTTGGACTGCAAGGAGAGAGCAAACCAGTCCATTCTGAAGGAGATCAGCCCTGGGTATTCTTTTGAAGGAATGATGCTAAAGCTGAAACTCCAGTACTTTGGCCATCTCGTGGGAAGAGTTGACTCATTGGAAAAGATTCTGATGCTGGGAGGGATTGAGGGCAGGAGGAGAAGGGGACAGAGGATGAGATGGCTGAATGGCATCACCGACTTGATGGACGTGAGTTTGAGTGAACTCCGGAAGTTGGTGATGGACAGGGAGGCCTGGCATGCTGCGATTCATGGGGTCGCACAGAGTTGGACACGACTGAGCAACTGAACTGACTGACCATTTTTATTTTAAAGAAATTTTATTTCTTGGATCTTTCTTTTATTCTTGGATCTACTTAGTTGCCAGTAACTAAATGGCAACTTAAGGGATGCAGAGTTTCCTTTCCTCAGAATGGGAGCCACTGAAGTTTCTGAGCAGAAAAGCCCTATAATATGAATTTTGCTTTAGAAAGAACATTCACATATCAGCCAGTCCTCAGGCATGCTCGGCTTAATGGGCTGAAATTGATGTGTTTAAACATAGTATGTGGGAGAAGGCAATGGCAACCCACTCCAGTACTCTTGCCTGGAAAACCCCATGGACGGAGGGACCTGGTGGGCTGCAGTCCATGGGGTCGCTAGGAGTCGGACACGACTGAGTGACTTCACTTTCACTTTTCACTTTCATGCATTGGAGAAGGAAATGGCAACCCACTCCAGTGTTCTTGCCTGGAGAATCCAGGGAAGGGGGAGCCTGGTGGGCTGCCATCTATGGGGTCGCACAGAGTCGGACACGACTGAAGCGACTTAGCAGCAGCAGCAGTAACCTAAAAACGAGTCTGCTTATTCTACGAGTAACTATTTTCATGGCGATTTGACGAAATAAAATAAAATGTGCTGGAAAAGTCAAGTGAAAAGCAAAACAATGTTATACAAACAAATCGACTGTCTTTAAAGAAAATACGTTTTTCCTTCCTTTCAAATCAAGAGAAATTCGTCAGCAAGTACAGCGCACGTAATTAACATCAATCTCAGCAATGCTGTGCCATGATCAAAAACACTCTCCATACCCTGCCTGTACTGCAACCAGTGAACTGCAGAACTCTTACGCCTTTCTGAAAGTTGAAAAGAATTCAGTTAACTCGTATAAAGCCCCATTAACAGTTTCTGAGATACCACAAACACCTGTTGCCCGTGTGCTCCGACCGTGGCTCTTTAAGTGGGAATGTTTGCTGCAAAAGCAGCAGTGCCCTGGGTGCGATGACAAGGCGAAGACCGCCCCCACCCCCGCCCCCACCCCCAACCCCACCCCCAGCCCCGGACACATTCCCCTCTGCGGGGATAAGGGAACTGAGAAAATGGGGGGAGCAAAGGGGGAAAATGCTGTCTCTGCCCCACACCTACTCGGCCGCCATCCTCCCGCCGGCGCCCCACGGCGCGGGGTACTCACAGCTCTAGTCTCGTACAGGACCAGCTTCTGAACCGAGCTGATGATGGGGGCAGCAGCCGCGGGCATGGCTCGAGCTAATATGGGGGCCCCCACGGCAGGGCACCAGGCCGCGGCCCAAACTGCCGCAGCCTCTGGGCTGCCCCCAAAAGATTCGAAGAGGAGACTCCTTAGCAGTTGGACGCCAAGTTCAGCCGGGAAAAACACTGCCTGCACGCTAAATTTATAAGGGAATAGCTAATACGGTTCAGGTGTTTCCGGATCCCTACGCCCCACCTCCAGGCAAGCCCCGCCCCAGCCGCGCGGGGGCGGGGCTGGAGGATTTACCAAAGAGAGGTGGTGTAGCTTTCCAGAACCTGCGTGCTGCCGGGGGAGGAAGCAAAGAGCGCCATATTTGATGCTGGCAGGAGGAAACGTGGGAGGGGAAGAGCGTTGCCGATTTAGTTGAATTTCTCCCTTCTGTGGTCCTTCTCTTTGGAAAAGTGGATAATTTGGGACTGGATTGCTTCTTTTGAAACGGTTCTCCGAGTTGCGGACAGATTCATTCCCAAGTTGGTCTATTTTCCCTGCCTCCCACTTCTGCCCTTATATTCCTGAAAAGCTGTGTTCTTTCTCTTAGTGTCTGTTTTTCCCTCCCATCTCTTTGTTGTCTATTTTTACCCTTAGGAGAATCAACAGAATTCATATTATCCAGAGGGTGTGTGGTTCAGGTAATTTCTTTTAATCATCTAAAGTTGGAAATTCCCAACTTTGTCACATGTTTGTTTGTGCATAAGTTTAACCATTTCTAAATTCTAAGAGTGAATTGCGGAGTGTAACGGTGTAGCAATGGCTTTAGAGTGCTGCGTTAAAAGATTTCTTTCTTTTGATGTACGTGAACATAGTGCACGTACCCTCCTTGATCATCACTGTCCATATTTGTGAAAAGGAGTGTATTATAATTATGAATACAAAATTTGGTACAAAAGTGAACATTTAATAAAAAAAGAAAATAACTCAGTAAATCATAGACCCCCATCCGTAGGTCCCGCCCCAAGAGGCTTTGCGATCTTCTCGGCCTTGGGTTCCCTCGGCAACCGCTCAACAGATCCCTTGGCAACCGCTCAACAGACTGTCCCGGGAGCCGGCTGCGGCCAACCGGTGGGGTCTGCCGGGGTCTGCTGAGGCCAGGTAAGTAGGGGTCGGAATTCACCGCTCAGATGCATGTTGGTGTCGCATGAATGGAATCCCATCTCCTGCGGGGACGCCAAACCAGTGCCTTTTCTTGCAAAACTAAACTGCTGCTGCTGCTGCTGCTAAGTCGCTTCAGTCATGTCCGACTCTGTGCTACCCCATAGACGGCAGCCCACCAGGCTCCCCGTCCCTGGGATTCTCCAGGCAAGAACACTGGTGTGAGTTGTAATCTCCTCCAATGCAGAAAAGCGAAAAGTGAAAGTGAAGACGCTCAGTCGTGTCCGACTCCTAGCGACCCCATGGACTGCAGCCCACCAGGCTCCTCCATCCATGGGATTTTCCAGGCAAGAGTACTGGAGTGGGGTGCCACTGCCTTCTCCGAAAACTGAACTGGGATCTCCATAAATCCCGCTTTTTAAACCCACTTCCCTTTTCAGGGGATAATGTCTTCATTCAGCGAATATTTACTGAGCACCTACTGTGAGGTGTTAGATGTACTGGAATGGCAGCTAACCTAGCCTAGGTAGAAGTGCTAGGTTTCCCAGGAGATGGGCCCCCTGTTAATCGCAGAACTCACTGCTAGAGGATTTTCCAACTGGTAAATGTGTTCCCTTCAGTTGCTCAGTTGTGTCTGACTCTTTGCAACCCCATGGATTGCAACACACCAGACTCATGTCCATCGAGTCGGTGATGCCATCCAACCATCTCATCCTCTGTCATCCCCTTCTCCTCCTGCCTTCAATCTTTCCCAGCATCAGGGTCTTTTCCAATAAGTCAGCTCTTTGCATCAGGTAGCCAAAGTACTGGAGCTTCCATTTCAGCATCAGTCCTTCCAATGAATATTCAGGACTGATTTCCTTTAGGATTGACAGGTATGATCTCCTTGCAGTCCAAGGGACTCAAGAGTCTTCTCCAACCACCACAGTTCAAAAGCATCAATTCTTCAGCGCTCAGCTTTCTTTATAGTCCAACTCTCACATCCATACATGACTACTGGAAAAACCCCTGTCTAGCTCTAACTAGACAGACCTTTGTTGGCAAAGTAATGTCTGCTTTTAATATGCTGTCTAGGTTTGTCATAGCTTTTCTTCCAAGGAGCAAGTGTCTTTTAATTTCATGGCTGCAGTCACCACCTGCAGTGATTTTGGAGCCCAAAACAATAAAGTCTGTCACTGTTTTGATTGTTTCCCCATCTATTTGCCATGAAGTTATGGGACTGGATTGGGGAAGGCAATGGCACCCCACTCCAGTACTCTTGCCTGGAAAATCTCATGAACGGAGGAGCCTGATGGGCTGCAGTCCATGGGGTCACTGAGGGTCGGACACGACTGAGCGACTTCACTTTCACTTTTCACTTTCATGCATTGGAGAAGGAAATGGCAACCCACTCCAGTGTTCTTGCCTGGAGAATCCCAGGGACGGGGGAGCCTGGTGGGCTGCCGTCTATGGGGTCACACAGAGTCGGACACAACTGAAGTGACAGCAGCAGCATGGGACTGGATGCCATGATCTTAATTTTTTGAATGTTGAGTTTTAAGTCAGCTTTTTCACTCTCTTTTTCACCTTCATCAAGAGGCTCTTTAGTTCCTCTTCATTTCTGCATTAGAGTGGTATCATCTGCATATATGAGGTTGTTGATAATCTTGATTCCAGCTTGTGAGTCATTCAGCCAGGCATTCCCATAGTGTGCTCTGCATATAAGTTAAATAAGCAGGGTAACAATATACAGCCTTGACGTACTCCTTTCCCAATTTTGAACCAGTCCATTGTTCCATGTCCTGTTTTAACTGTTGCTTCTTGACCCACATTTGGGTTTCTCAGGAGTGAGGTAAGATGGTCTGGTATTCCCATCTCTTTAAGAATTTTCAACAATTTGTTGTGATCCGCACAGCCAAAGGCTTTAACATAGTCAATGAAGCAGAAGTAGGTGTTTTTCTGGAATTCCCTTGCTTTCTCTATGATCAAACGAATGTTGGCAATTTGCTGTTGGCCCCACTGAAAACTGATAGCTTTCCAAGGAGGGATTCCGCGCTTCAGTCATGTCCAACTCTTTGCGACCCTACGGACTGCAGCCCACCAGTCTCCTCTGTCCATGGGATTCTCCAGGTGAGAATATTGTAGTGGGTTGCCATGCCCTCCTCCAGGGGATCTTCCCAACCCAGGGATCAAACCCAAGCCTCTTACATCTCCTGCACTGGCAGGCAGGTTCTTTACCACTAGCAACACCTGGGAAGCCCAAGGTGACAGCTTTCCAAGTCACCCCTTAAATGAATCAGAACAGTATTCCCAAATGTTTTACATGTTGCCTCCAAAAACTAAAGACACTTACAAAATATTGCACTTCCCTTTTAGAAGTAGGTGTAAGGTATAGTAACTTGTACTTTATATTGGAGAGAATGTCTCAGAATGTCCCAGATGACTGGCCACTGGCCTTTGAAAACTTCACCAATATATTATAACAGGTTCTTGAGTCTTTAAAGGTTTATTTCCCACTTTTTGCTGCTCATATATCTTATGAGGGCATCTAGAACACTGGCTATTTCCTGCTTACCAGGCCTGGTATTGTCAATACTGTGGATCAACAAGACCCCCTTGTACTATATTTGTTACAAAGAGCAGGAGAGTCCTGGGGTAAGATTAAATGTTCACTGCTGACTGTTCTATGTAAATACAAACTGCTTCTGACCCTACACACCCTCCTTGGTGTGTATTGAAAAAATTACATTTTCCAGTTGAGTAGCTACATATCAAGTACAAGAAACTGTGTCCCTCTAGAAAAAGGGCTCTGCACAGCAGCTGAAATTAGGGCTGCCCCTTGGTTAAGTTTACAGTGGCCCAATATTATCTGTCATGATCTGTCTGGTTTTTGCAGAAATTCAGACTACAGAATTAAACAGGACTGTGCATCTTTTAAGGGCTTCTCTGGAGGCTCCGTGGTAAAGAATTCACTTGCCAATGCAGGAGACACAACTTCAATCCCTGGGTTGGGAAGATCCCCTGAAGAAGGAAATGGCAACCCACTCCAGTATTCTTGCCTGGGAAATCCCATGAACAGAGGAGCCTGGTGGGCTACAGTCCATGGGGTCACAAAAGAGTCAGACACAACTGAGCAACTATATAACGACATGCTGCTGCTGCTGCTAAGTCACTTCGATCGTGTCTGACTCTTCACGACCCCATGAACTGCAGCCTACCAGGCTCCTCCATCCATGGGATTTTCCAGGCAGTACTGGAGTAGGTTGCTATTGCCTTCTCTGATACAACAATATGATGCATCTTTTAAACAGTTTAGGGGTAGCACTCTTCCATTTCATTCAGAATGATTTACTATTGTTTATCTTGGCCAGAAGCTAAGGAGTGGGTATGCGGTTTCAGAAGTTTCCACTTGCCCTTTTCTACACAGTGGCCCTTACTCTACAGTTAGGGAACCCCAGTGAAGGTTTTGCCAGCTGCAGTCCCTGTTATACACTCAAGAACCATGAAAATAGCCACGGAGTGATCCTGCAAACACTTTGGATGCACTATAAGATGGACTTGAGCCAAGGCCCCATTTATCACTGGTTCTCCATTTGCCCTCATTCTAACAGGAGGCTATGATGGCATTTTGGATCTGCTGGTGTTGATATCAGCTCAGACCCTGTGTCCTACAGCTTGTGAAAAAGGAGAATATTTCTATATCCAGAGTGTCTGTTTCTCTGGTTAATGGTTGTAGGTTCTCTTGGAGAAGGGCTGGGGAGTATACTCCATGAGTATTTAACACCTTTCTCTATGCCCTCTAAGGCAGTCTGGCATTTTCACCTCATTTACTATAGTCTATTGGTTTTTCCCAAGCATCAAGTAACCTTACCAGCAGTGAAAATTAGGATTTACTTTAGGTGTCCTAGCTAGGATGTTAAACTATGAGTAGTGTGAGAGAGCCCACATATCAACCAACTGGATAGTCTACATTCCCCCCACCTGGCACCCTCAAGATCTTTCCTAGGCATTTTCTCCTGGTTCCTGTTGGTACATCACAGTCAGGCCCTGGAGCTCTTTAGTTGCATAACTTTCTTCCTGACCAGTGCCTCCAGTTGGGCTGGGCTGACACTTAACCCCAGTTACTGCTCTAGAAGTTATGAGAGAAAATAAAGGTAGACCTTGTAAAGGTCAAGCTTGTTTTCTGAGGCATCTGCCTCAGGTGAGGCAAGGAGAAGCTGCTCTTTTCCAGATATGAGAAAACTACTTCTGTTAATGCAGAGCATTTGGGATTCAAGACTCAAGGTACTTAGACATCCACCTACATATCTCCATCCCAGGCTTCAGGGCCCTGATTTTACTGTATATTATGGAGACTCCCTAATAAATGCATGCTCTCTTGAGAACATTTAGATGCATTTTCCCCTTTACAACTACATTTTATACTAATTTCACGGTATTTTTTTTCTAATCTTGAAATTTCAGGCCTTTAGTTCATGAAGTTTTCATCTCAATTTTTTAATAGTATTATTTCTTACTACATCTTGTTTCATATTGTCATCTTAAAATAATATTGGTATTTTAAGCCTATTCAAATATTCTTAACTTCCACAGAAAATGTAACCATATCACATTTACCCGGAAGGATATGGTCCCCTCTGGCTTCTCCAGTGGCTCAATGGTAAAGAATCTACCTGCAGTGCAGGAGATACAGGAGATGCGGGTTCAATCCCTGGGTTGGGAAGATCCCCTGGAGAGGGAAATGACAACCCACTCCAGTGTTCTTGCCTGGATAATTCTGTGGACAGAGGAACCTGGCAGGCTACTGTCCATGGGGTCACAGAGTCAAACACAACTGAAGTGAACTGAGCACACACACACACATATATTCCCCTCTAATCCATTTTTCATGGTTCCATGAGCAATTTCCCAGACTACTAGGACAAAGTTTTGGTCCATTTTTCATGGAAAGTCTGCTCATTAAAATATTTTCATAAGGTTTTATAACTTTTCCATAAAGGGCTTGTATATCTTTTGTTCTGTTTAATCCTCATTAAATTATTAGTTTATGTTTTTGCTGCTAAGTCATATTTATCTTTAGTTACACTTTCTAGCTATTTTTGATTTATAGAAATACAACTGAATTTTGTATAATGATTTTGAATTCAGCAAACTGGACTATCTTATTAATTCTTAAAATTTATCTGTGGTGTATTTAAGTTTTCTATGTAAACAATCATATCATCTGGAAATAATTACAGTTTTGTTTTAAAAAAAGAATATTTTAAGTATTTAATCATTAGATATAATGGTTATCTTTTTGTCATACACTTTACCAATAAAAGAACTTCTATTCTTAGTAGGTAAGAGGTTTATCTTTTAGTGACCATTAAAGGGTGCTGAATTATTTCATACTTCTATTAAGATGATCATATAGTTTTTCTCCTTAAATTTATTTTAATATGAAAATTAATTTTCCCACATTAAACTGTCCTTGAATTCCTGGGGAAACCCAACTTAGTGTAATGATCTTATCTTCTTCATATATTGCTAAATTCAACTTGCTAATACTGTGATTAGGATTTTTAAGAATCTTCTTCATGAATGAAATTGGCATATAATTTTGCTTTTTTGTGCTATTCTCTGGTTTAGGTATGGAGGTTATATGAGACCCATAAACTGATGTAAGAAGTCTCCACTTTATCATTTTTCTGAAAGACTGTCTATATAATTATAAGACTTGGAGCACTGCAATAAAACCATCTGGTTTCCTTGTGGGAAGACTTATAGTTACTGATTCCATTTCTTTAATGGTTATAGAACCACTCAAGTTTTTCTCCTTTTCTTAAGAAGCTGATTTTTCTAGTAATTTGTCAGTTTTGCTTAAGTTTTCACATTTATTTGGGATAACTTTATGATAGCATCTTATTATCTCTCTGCAGCATTATTTTCTCTGTTTTGCTTCCTTCTATGTCGAATATTGTTTGATCAAGTAGACAGTAAATCAGCAAGCATTATGGAAGACTTAACCAATGAAATTCACAAACTTGATGTCAACATTTAAAGAATACTACATCAAACAAATATAAATTGTTTCTTCTTCTCAGAGATTTAGGGAATTTTTTTGAAGTTTATCATGTGCTAGGCCATAAGATAAGACTTGACAAATTTCAAAGAATTATTATAACATGGAGAACATTCTCTGACTATAATGAAAGAAATAAAAAACAAAAACATAGGAAAATCTTAGTTTTGAGATGTGAGAAAACACACCTCTAAAAAACTAATGTCTAATATTGTCTGTGCTTTCTATCTTCTGTTCTTAATAAATCTTGATAGAGTTTTCTATTTGTAAATCTTTTCAAAATACCACTATTTAGCTTTCTTGACCTTCTTTGTGTAATGTTTATTTCCTAATTTATTAATTTTTAAGATATTTTTTCTATTTTTCCTATTTTTCTTTTTCTAACTTCTTAAATTGTAAGCTTACATATTTTGTTATATATTAGCTTCATTGTTTTTCAGTTCTACATATTTTCTCATTTCCATCAGGATTTCTTTTAGAGCCACTAGTAGGCCCTACATACATACCCATAGACAAATTTTTATGTGTGCATACATATAGCATTTAATTTGATTTTTTTAAGTGTCTGTTATTGAGCTTTTTTTGGGTGATTGTGTGTACACTAATTTGACCTTTAATAGAATACACACATCAAAACATACATGTGTATATGTACATGTGTGTATTTTTTCCTTAATTTAGTCTGTCAAAGAGACTTTATTTTAGCTGTTTTTTATGTAGCATATATTAGCTTTTGCTTTCTGTCTCAAACTATGAACCAAGTATTGTTTTAATAGATCAGTTTAATTTATTTGCCATTACTGGCAAAACCCATCTCTCAGTGGAGTGGAATGGCTTCTGAGCTTAGTAAATTCACAGAATATTCTAGTTCTCCCCAACCTACCTGCCTATTTCTCCTAAATTAGGCACTTTAACAATCTTACTCTTTCTTACTATAGTGTTTTGTATTATGACTTCTCAAGAGAAGACAGAAAAGCATCCTTTTGCGGATATATTTAATGAAGATGAAGCTGACATAAACTTTATGTTGTCTAAACCTGTTTGCTTTGTTGTATTTGGGAAACCAGTAAGTTATCTCTTCTAACTTATTATTTAATATAATTTAAAAATTTTAAAGTCATAATCTACTGTTACCATATAAAAATGAAAACCATATAATGTGCTAATTTTTTGAGTGTTTTTTAGACATTCATTGTATGACTTGAACGCTGATATAGTATTGTTTGTAAATTATAACTTTCTCTCCTCTTGTACACTATTACTGAAAAGGAACCTAGGTTGTATTTATCTTTGCTTTTATATTATGAAAAAATTAACTCATCAAAGCACTGCTCCATGACAATTATTAATAGTATGTGATCCAAAGTTATTTCACACTCAATTTTCACACAAAACTTCTATGAAGTTTGTTGTGAGGCTCTCTGGATATGTGAAGGCAGGACTCTAAAGAGACAAACAGAAGATTCTCCCATCAGTGTCTAAAGCTCCTGAGAGGGAATGTGCTTCATCTTCACCCACAGTTTGTTAGTGGACCTATGTTATCAGTTTTCCACAAAACAGGAAGGAACCAAGAATGGCTGTTGTAAGATAGCTTTCCTTCCTAGGCAGTTCTAGTAAGACCTCTAGATGAGAACTGTTTTCAGCCACTGAGCTAGTTGGTAGCTACCATTAAAGGGCCTGAGGTAGTTAACATAAAAGCCTCTCTGGAATAGCGGAGTCTTAGGACTGAACCCAATTCTTGACTTGCTTTTCTGCCGACCCTGGGACAGAGTCAAGAAATGTTTCCAATAACTTTTATTATGTTTCTAAAAACATAGTGGAGTTTTAAAAGTCAACAGTGGAAGCAATCAGATGTAAACATTACTTCATTAAAGTGAGCTTTTATCTTTAAACTATGATACTTTTCAAAGATGTCTATTAAGAAGCAAGTTTTTGCTCTTGAAAGTTACTATATGGAAGTCTTTACATTTAGTCATTCACAATCATAAACTTTAGGAAGGAAATAAAATGATGAATCACAATATTATCACAATGATTTGTATTCAGAATTATAAAATTTAACAAGTGAAGAGGAAAATAGCTAGAATACCATTACAGTACACCTTCCTGGTTTCAGGACTATTAATTTAAAAAAAAAACTTAAATCACTTCACAAAATGTGACAAGTGGGACAGTTAACAGAGAAAAATGAAGCTATAAATATTTCATACCTAGGGTCTATTCTTTATTTATTGTATGGAAAAATTTTACTTGACAATATTTATGTAATTGTAGTACCTATTAATATAATCTTTAAAAATTGTGTTTTGTTGGGAAATAGCTATTATCTTAGGTTTTACATAATGTCTTTCTTTTTAAGGGGGTTGGGAAGACAACATTAGCCCAACAGATAACACAGGCATGGAAATGTATTCGTGTAGAAGGTAAATTTTACCTTTCCCCCCTCAATATTTTATTATGAAAACTTTCAAATATGCATTAAAAGGTAAAGCATTATACAATGAACACCCATACGCCCATCTACTTACTGTCTAGAGTCTATGATTATTTACTGTGTTTGCTTTATCAGACATCACTACCAACCCTGTTTAATGTTATCTTTAAAATAGCATCAAACATGTTTTGCCCTTTTGTTAGTCTTAATTTTGGTCATAGAATTTAAGATGTTTATGAAACATCTTTGACTCCATTCTACTGCCTCCAGTTCTCTAATTGCATAATTTAGAACGAATGGGGATATGTGTGTTGTGGGTATCTCCCTATGAAAGATGAGAAGAGATGAAACTCTCACAGCTGCTCATGGGAAGATTTCCCAGGACTAAATTATCTTCAATGATTAATTTTATTTTTTATCATTTGTAATTCGCTTTTCATTCTTTGCGATATATAAGACAGGGATTTATATCTTTGTACATACATATTCTTTTAATCAATAAAACCATTTATTCCTTAAAAAAATAAGCAAAAGAATGAATCTATAATTCATAAAAGTAGAAATAAAAATGGACGAATATACGAAAAAGAGTTTAACTTTGTTATTATTCAAAGAAGTGCTAATGTAAATAATCTGATCCATATTTGCTGAATAGATTGGCAGTGAATCTTTACAGTTTCTACTATCATTGTTGGTAAGAATGTTATCAAATGAGCATTTCACATGCTGTCAGTGAAATGGTGATCTGGTACAACTTGGAGGGAGAACAATTTGTTAACACATAACACAAACACACCCAAAACTTTAAAAATGTCTCCTTTTTCTTTATCAAAATAAAATCCACTTGTAGGAAATCTTAAAAAGCACCAAACTTATCATAGATTAACAGCAGATAGGGACATCATAGGTTCCTGGGTCCTCCCCTAGGTTATGCCCCTGTCATTTCTGTCCTAGAATATCTTTCATCATGGGATTAAATATGTCATCTTAAAAAGGAACCAAGTTATAGAATTTCACCCTCAGGACCCCTTTTTCCTAGATTAATTTCAGAGTTTTATCTATTTTAAACATTTCTGGATGTGTAATTTCCTTTTATACAATCAGTGTGCAAAATTAATGGGCAGTATATATAACTATGCATGGTTATAAAAGTATCATAATACTTTCTAATTTCCAAATCACTGTCATATACAACCCCATTTCATCCGTATTCCCTGGTATACTACACAGAGCTCAGGCATGCAAGGTGCAAAGGTGTTTGGGAAGTTAGCTTCCCCAGGATCTTTTAGCTGGGTGAATGTCAGAGAGAAGTTGTTTATGGAATACATTCTGCTACCTTGTCCTTTACATAGGCTTAAATGATATACTGAGTGTAAATGTGCTTTGTAAACTCTAAAGTGACACAAAGATCAATCTGTGTTACTAGTTAAAAACACACAAATATGTTTCTTACTTGAAAATTCTCAGAACAATTTGTGCTAATATTCTGAATTCATATTTTAGCTTTACCAATTTTGGAAGAACAGATTGCCAGTGACACTGTAACGGGAGCTATGGTAAATCTAAGTTTCGAAACTGTTATGATTTCTTTAAAAGCTGTGTATCACATGTACATTGTACAGTCATATACAATATCTATGCTTGTTCTTAGTTGCAGTCAATGCTGATCAGTGGCCAAAGCATTCCAGATGAACTTGTCACAAAGTTAATGTTGGATAAGCTGAACTCCTCAGAAGTCTCTCACTTTGGTATGTTCATTTTTATACATCAGTGGCTCTCAGAGCAACCTTAAAACTCATGGTTTATCTAAGGCACAAATAATTCCTGGAGTTGCACCTTTAATTTTTCCCCCTGGCACAGGAATCCCAGAGTCTGAATTCAACTGAGTAACTCTGATAGTTTTATTTGCTTGTTTACTTGTTTTTGTTCTTCAGAATCTACATTTGTTTTCAAAATTTAAGTTTATGTGATTCAGCCTTCTTTTAGCAACATCTTACCCAGCAAAAGCATCAATAACCTGCTGTGGTCCTTCATGCAGTGCCGACAGCCTCTGTTAACTGCTTTCCTATTTGCCCTGAGTTTTATTACTAAGCCCTGTCAATGGTTAGGTTTCTCTGCATTAATCCACACTCATAAGACAGAAATGGGAACTAGAATGACACCAACTTATCCTCTGGCTCCAGATGCTTGCAGGCT
Organism: Bos mutus; assembly: GCF_027580195.1. Lineage (NCBI taxonomy): Eukaryota > Metazoa > Chordata > Mammalia > Artiodactyla > Bovidae > Bos > Bos mutus. Next base: position 40,675,852 of record NC_091625.1, read on the forward strand.
TCAGCCTCTGTCCAGTCTACCCTCTGACTCTGGACCCGAGAAATCTCTCTGCGCTCCAGCAGATGTTGAACTGGGACTTTGGACCTACTTTCCCAAGACAGACTACTTAAGTTTAGAATGACTAAAAGGAAAAGGGCAAACTCTATGGCATTTGCCAAAGAAGAAAGAAGAATAAAGATATGTTTGGGAGAAAATCATCCACCTGAAAGAGATTTACTGAATGAGAGAAAAAAATATAGAGATCTGCTTAATGTACTGTCTCAGTACATTAAGAGAGGGCGCCGTGACTATTAAGAATACAGGGGCACAAATAAAGTGCAGTACAATGAAAATCAGTATTGGAAATAGCAACAGCGGACTTCTCACTGAAGACTATATATATATGTGTGTGTGTGTGTGTATACATATATAGTTAGCTGCAGTCGATGTTGATCAGTGGCCAGAGATGTAGATGAGATATATATATATATATATCTCATCTATATCTATATGAAGAAAGATCTATATATACAGAATGAAGTATTTAATACATAAATATATTAATATATCCACATATCATCTCTTTTATTTCATATAAATACACTTTATCTATCCATCCATTTAACTATATACTGATCAGTAATAAAGAGAATGTCTTTAGTCACCCAGTTGTGTCTGACTGTTTGTGACTCCATGGCCTGTAGCCCGCCAGGCTTCTCTGTCTGTGGGAATTCTCCAGGCAAGAATACTGGAGTGGGTTGCCATTCCTTCCTCCAACACAGAGAATGAACTTAGGAAAATCACTCAGAATGAGGAAAGTAAAATGAATAACAAGGTAAAAAAGACAATCACAGAATTCCAGAATAGGTCATTAAATTACCTCAAAAAGTATAATGATTGAAACTGAAGACTATATATAAAGGTATATAGGCAAATATCTTTTTGTTTTTTCTTTACTTCACCTTACCTCTTAAAATTTAGAGTGACTTACTAGGTCACAAAAAGATGGCATAAATTGTAAGTACTGGCAAAAAGAGAAAGAAAAAAAAGAAACATTAGAAAAATAAATCTACTCAGCTTGCCATTCACAATGTTCATAAACTTTTTAACTTATTATGGAAAATGTTAAAGTAGAGAGACTGGTATAAAATCCCCCATGTGTCTATCACCCAGCTTCAACAATGACAACTCTTGTCCCGTCATATTCATTCATACTTCTGACTATACCCCTCCCCCAACCAACTTTACTTTGAAGCTAATCCATATCATATCATCTGTAAATATTTTAGTTTGTATCTCAAAAAGATAAGGATTCCTTTAAAATGTATCATATTATCATTATCATACCTAAAAATTAATAATAATTCATCTACTAACCCATCTGTGGTCAAATTTCACCCTGTACCTCATATATTTTTTATTCTAGCTGGCTTTAGTTTGTTGTCTGTTTGTTTGTTTGAAGCAGGATCCAACCAACCAGGTTTCACATATTTCTATTGCTTCATGTGTCACAATTCCCTTTTAATCTATATATTACCCGTACCTCTGTCTAGCATCTTGTGTTTTTTATGCTGAAGAAACTGACTATTTGTCAATGTATTCCTCTTTCCCCTAGACTTCTGGTACACTGCTACTGGTCCTGGGAGCTGGCAGAGGAAAAGTCACTCGTATAATTCTTGAGCCTGAGGGCCATACTATGAGCATGCAAGTGCATGGCCTCAGTCTAGGCATGCACAACTGGGCTCATTTAAAGGCTATAGTGAAGGCAGGATGTTGAGTCCCTTCTACCCAGCCTCCCCTCACCCATCCTACAGCAGCCCCAGAGAAATTTCTTTGGAACCTAGCACTTTGCTAAACACAGTTTGAAACTCTCTGCTAAGCAAGGATTCTTTCTGATGTTTGGTCTTATCCAGCAGCCTGGTAGATGGTAGCAGCGATATTGAAAGTGAAGGGCTTTCAAAATAGAGATATTAACTTGGGTTAGGGCCTGAGTGAGGCTGGGTGATTAATGATTCCAAAATCCCAAAGATGGATATGTGATGCCAGGAACCCTTCACAGTAAAGTACTGCCAGATCCAATCAATGTTTTTCTGTACCAGAGCCCTTTTATACTTGGAGCGTCTATCACTATTTAAAAAAAAAAAAAAACTTTACATTATCTATTAGTTATAAACCTTTTATTCACAGCCTGTCATGATGTGTTGGCCTTGAGCCAAAATCAGATTCCATGAGCTGCATCCTTACCCAAGAGAAAAAGGAGGAGTCAATTCCTGGGTACCCTAAGAAGCCCCTCTCTGCTTTCTCTTTCTATATTCCAGAAAAAATCATTTTCCCAAGTGACTGATGGACAGCCCTGGTCTGGGCAGCCCCTGCCCCGGGGTGTCGTATTGTAGATGGTACTGTAAGTCGTTGGGCACCAGTGTGTCCATTCATGTCAGGCTGGCATGAGGTGAGATAACCATCAGGGCTGGCTGGGCGCTAAGCTACCCGATGTCCATGGATCTCTCAACACTTCAGCCTAAGAGCAGTGGCATGCCATCTTTTGTGGGAATACCTTCTTCCCACTGTGCCAGAAAGCAGTGGCAAAGTGATGGTATGGGCCAGTTGGCTTCCCCTGGGCAGTGGTGTGAACAGTCTGAGTTGTCCCTTGGTGGGGGTGACGCAGGTTGGGCATTAGCCTGCCGAGTGCCTATCTTGCCTGCGATGGTATATGCAGAGCTTCCCAGCAAGGAGGGGTGTGGGGTCTACCATTCCTCCATCTTCAAAGCATGGAGTGTAAGGGCTTAGTAATGGCATCAAGGAAAGGTGGGATGGGATGGTGGATTCCTCACCTATGCTTCCATCTTTACAACACATCTCTGGGATTAGAGAAGCTGGTGGTGGGTTCAGCCACTCTAAGAAGTATCCCTTGAGATCTTCCCAGAATTGAATCTAGAGAACTAAGTTATTCCTCTAAATCTTCTGGTGAGACAAGCAACATAACTATCTCTGCCACAATTCTTCCATAAATATATTTCTGGGGTCTGGATATAGTGATAACTGGCCATCTCTCAATGGGTAAAGCCCCCAGATCCATTGCTCAGAACACTGAGGCAGAACACTAAGAGCCAGACCCCATGGAAACAACCTTCTATTTCTGCTGGTTCCACCTTTCTGCTGGTTCCACCAGGAAAGAGACCAAGTAGGAAATTCATTCGAATATACATGTCTACCCAAGGTTTGGCATGCCTGCAAACAGTCACACTTGGAATGCCTGAGAAGCTCTCTGAGCAGTGGCAGTGGTTGTGGTAATGGGCAGGGTGCTAGAGAGCACTGCAAACAGAGTGGCAAGCAGCTTTCTGTTATCCACTTGAAATACACAGGAGAGCAGTGCTGGCACCACAGGGGATGGGAGGGAGGTCTTGTGTAATCCCTTGTTGCTTAGAGGAGGAGGGCATGATCTCTGGGGACTGACTGGTCTCTGGACTTATCTGATCAAGATGGGTCAGCTGGGCGAGGATAGAATTCAATCTAGGGCTGAGTCATGCAGTCACCTTCACCGCAGCGCCCGGCACTGCAGTGTGCCAGCCATTGTGTCCCAGAGGAGGCACTGGTCAGTCTTGACAACCTCACTCCACTGACTTTTTATAAAATGTGTGCCAAGAATCAAAGCTTAATAACCATAATTTATCAGCTCCTCCAAGGAAAAAATATTCTATAAAACAGAAAAATTTGTCAAAGGCCTTTAACTTCCAGTGACAGAGTCAAGACTTTATTCTGTTCTATTAAGAGAAAGGTTTCTCTGCTGTATGGCTCAGGAAACTCAAACAGGGGCTCTATATCAACTTAGAGGAGTGGGGTGGGGAGGGAGACGGGAGGGAGGTTCAAAAGGGAGGGAGTTTAAGGGGTGATTCATGTTGAGGTTTGACAGAAAACAACAAAATTCTCTAAAGTGATTATCCTTCAATTAAAAAATAAATAAATTTTAAAAAAGAGAGGTTTCTCAAACAAGAGAGTGACATATTAAATAAATATATTAAGGAAACCAATATGATAATGGTATCAAGGGTGAATTTCAACGAGCAGATGTAGGTTTTTGGGTAGCGATGCAAGCCAATAAACATACTAAGCCAAAATCATATTAATAATGTTGTTTCTTAAACTGTATGAGGGTTAAATGGGTATTTTTTTACTTTTTGTAAGTTATGTAAACTGTATATGTATATTCTATTATATTATGAAATATTAATTCAAGAAAGAAAAATAATACCATGCAACCCCTACCATTTACCTTTACCACTCATCATATGAGTTTTCCTAAGATGAGTTAAAGAATCACTGGCATGGAATTTCCTTCTCTAGGCACCTCATGTGCCTAAAATAAACTGATTTGGAATTTTAAAGATGTCTCCTCTAGCCCAATAGTTTTATTGCCAGAAAAACATTATTCATAGTTATATGTCATGTGGCAATAACCTTAACTATTAAGTGTCAACAGATATTTTAAGATCAGCATTAGTATTCATCAATAAAGAAATGATGTTTTTATAAATAATAAATCCACTCTCTCAGATATTATAATATTATAAAACTTTTAAAATTATATTTCACTCTACAGGCTATATTATCACTGAAATACCATCACTTTCACAGGATGCCATGACTACTCTGCAGCAAATAGAATTAATTAGAAATTTAAAATTGAAACCTGATATTATAATCAATATTAAGGTAAGAATATGTTTTTCTAGTATAGAGTATATAAACATTCTTTTTGATAGTAGTTAAATTCAAGGAATGTTATTAATTTTTTAAGGAGTCAAGGAAAAATAACCTATGAATCAATTTTAGGGACTGACTTGTATTTTCTCATATCTCCGTTCTTTTGCTTCTGTAGCTCTGTCCACAAGAAATACCTTCTTGTCCCTTCACCAGGCTTAATCATAGTCATTCTTTGAAAGTCAGTTCAGGCATCATCTCTACAGAATATTCCCTGATGACCACCCCCTCCACATTAACACAAACATTAACTGACTCTCATTCCTATGCTCTTTCTCTCTCTCTTTATACCCCACCCTTTACTCACCACAGAAAAGTTAAATATTGTCTGACAACCATTCATGTTGCTCTTTTCTATCATATTATTAATACTGCATTATATTATAATCATCCATTTTCTTCTAGACTCATGCCTTGCTTGGAGGCGGGAACCATGTCTTACTCCTGTAAACATCAACTAGCACAATAAAGGGTACCTAATAAGTCTACCAGTTAAACAAAATGAAAGGCTGAACAAATGATTCAGATGTATGAATGTTAATAACATTTCTAGGTTGGTCCCATTTCTTTCCTTTACCAACTGTAGAACTTGGTAAATCACATTTAGGAGCCTCAATTTCCTCTTCACAAAGATGATTCAAAGATAGCCCATAGGGTTATGGTAAGAATGCAGTGAGGTGAGGATCCCTCGTTTATAAAATGAATGATAGCTATTCATAATACCCTGCCTGGTTCCCCAAAGGGTTTGACAACTCAAAATATATAAATGAGATGGTTCTCAGCTCAGGTGCAGGGACTCAGTGGTGTGTTTGGGCCAGCTGTGAGAGACAGGTGGCATACAGTGCTGGGGTGGTGTCATCTGCAGCCCCAGCCACAGATCACGGTCAGGGGCCAATCAACATCCCTTTGTGACTTTCAGAATGTTACCTGTGTGAACATGTGTATAATGGAGAAAAGAAAAAAATCTCAAAGATTTAACTGAAACCAAATATAAAGTCTAGGCCATGGAAAATAGAGAGTGTATAGGAAATTAAGACTTAGTGGAATAAGAACACACAGATATACAGGCAGTAAGGCCCCAAATGCTAACTAAATTTGGGTCGTGAATTTGGTTCTAAGTTTGACGAGCCAAAGTAGAAGGGGACGTGTGACCAGTTATATAAAATTCACATTGTCCTTGAAAAGATGAGGAATTCCTCAGGAAAAACTAAATGAGAGATATATCTTAACAGGGGTTTAATATAAGGATTGTACTGTGTGTAGAAAATGAAGTCGTTAACCCCACTGATATAAGTGTGATGGTAGGTGTCCATGGCAGTTCCTATAGGTAGCTGGAGTGTAATCAGAGGACCTCGTGTGAAACAGAACTTCAGTACAGCACACACTTCTCTGATGGTCTGACCTTATTTGGGAATGGAGTCTGGGATTTCTAGACCAGAAGTTCTAAGCTTGGGGTCCAAGAACACTTAAGCACCCATGAACCATCTGAAATTATATGCAAATTTTATGCATATGGGCATTTTCCTCGTGCAAAATCTAATGGCATCACCATATTCTAAAGCAGTCTGTACTTTAAAAAAAAAAAAAAGCATTAAAGGCCAGTGATCTACTACAGTAATGGTCCTCAGAGTTTATTCCTAGAGCCAACTGCATTAGCAGCACTCAAGAAGCTCGTCAGAAATGCAGATTCTCAGGGAGCAACCCAGAGCTACAAACACTGTGGCGGTGGCATCCAGCTGTCTGTGTTGAAAAAGTTCTCCAGCTGACACTGATGCTGCTGAAGTTTGAGGACTGCTCTGAGGCACAGCCTCACCCTAAGACTGCTAAATCACTTCCTATATGTGAGAAGGTCCATCTAGTCAAAGCTATGGTTTTTCCAGTCGTCATGTATGGATGTGAGAATTGGCCTATAAAGAAAGCTGAGCATCAAAAAATTGATGCTTTTGAACTTTGGTGTTGGAGAAGACTCTTGAGAACCTCTTGGACTGAAAGCAGATCAAATCCTAAAGGAAATCAGTCCTGAATATTCACTGGACAAACTGATGCTGAAGCTGAAACCCCAATACTTTGGCCACCTGACGTGAAGAACTGACTCATTGGAAAATACACTGATGCTGGGAAAGATTGAAGGCAGGAGAAGAAGGGGACGACAGAGGATGAGTTGGTTGGATGGCATCACCGACTCGATGGACATGAGTTTGAGCTAGCTCCAAGAGTTGGTGATGGACAGGGAAGCCTGGCGTGCTGCAGTCCATGGGGTCGCAGAGTCAGACACGACTGAGTGACTGAACTGAACTGAACTGATACGCGAAAAGAGGAGACAGCTAGAGGCAATAGTCTTTGCCAAGGACCCACAATGTGGGTATTCTAGGTTGCTGAATAAGGGCAAATATGCATTTTTTTTAATTACCAGTATGGGTTGAAATCTTTTGTGTGTGAAAAATTAGCCTAAATAAAAGTCTTGCCTCAATAAATTCCCATCCCATTTCCATATAGAAGTAGTCTGAGGCAATCAGAATATTAGCATGAAAAGTTCTAAAGTTTCTTGCTCCCTTTCTCAAATGTGTGGTGCATAAACTGTTGGCATCAGAATCACTGAGGATGTTCATTAAAATGCCTGAGCCTTACTCCAAACTTAATAAATCACAAGGGAAGCAGAAACTTTTATTTATAATCCTCTGTATAGAGTTACACTCTAATGTTTTAAAACCGCTACTAGAGAATGTCATCCAGAGGTTTTTATCCTAAAAAATACTCAGAGCAGGCTTTACAGCCCCAAACCTTAGTTTATCATTAATAATGAGTTACAGAGAGTGGGCTATGGAGCAGAAGGCCTGGGCTCGGGTTGTAGTTTCCCCTCATGACACTGTGACCTGATGCTGCCCAGAGCAGTCCCTCTCCGATCTGAAAATGGTTTGAATCCTAACATTGTATTACTTCTCTGACAGCGTTAGTTTAAGAACTGAGTAAAATATTATACACATGGAAGCACTTGAAATGAGAAAATCACTCATAGACTTTGGTTTTGGCCTTTTTTACTATCCAGATTCAGTTTTCTCATTTGCAAATGATAAGGTTAGACTAAACCAGATGACCTTTCAGATCCCATTCACTGATGCTATTTTATGAAATACTTCATCCATAGAGCTGGATATCATAGTAAATACTATAAATATGTGATATAATTTTTGGTGGGATAATGTGGCTATCCCACCATTTTCATCCATTCTCAGCCTTTGCAAACTAATTTGACAAAATCCTCCTGTATACCTCTGCTAACTAAACAGATTTTCTATTCTACTTCTCTAGCTCTTTCTACTGTTATTCTCTCTTTCTTTTATTCTACAGCTTCTGAAACTTTCTCATATATTACTTTTGGGTAAAGAAAAGTGTTGCCATAACATAAAAGTTGTATCTTATGCCTCTCTTGGCATGTGATGAAATCTGATTCAAAATACCATTTATAGTACTGCATTTGCTCCGGGTTTTGAGGAATTTGGGGGTTTATGTATTGTATAATATATGAACAGGAAGCAAAGGCATACTCAAAATGTTTTGAGTAATGATTAACCTTGTTCCTTAGTGCCCTGACTATGATTTATGCCAAAGAATTTCGGGGCAAAGGCAGCACAGTACCACAGGATACATATACACAAGAGATCAGTGGGATCCTGAAGTCATTGAGAATCGTAGGAAAAAGAAGAAAGAAGCCCAAAAGGAAGGAAAAGGAGAAGAGGAGGGGGAAGAGGAAGAAGAGCAAGAAGAAGAAGAGGTAATATCTGTATACAAGATGCTATACTTCTAAAATTTGCTATAGGGACTATCCCTGATGGTCCAGTGGTTAAAACTCCACACTCCCAATGCAGAGGGGGCCGGGTTCAATCCCTGATCAGGGAACTAGATCCCACATGCCACAGTTAAGACCTGGTGCAGCCAAATAAATTAAAATTTTTAAAAAGAGAAATAAAAAACACCTTGCTTGCTATATCGGTTTCATTTTTTAAAATTGCTATAATTAAATGACAGAATATGAATATTCTATACAGAAAATTATATTTTCCTTAAGGTTTGATTTAGTTAGAGGAAACAGAAAAAATATTTCATGTTTTCAAGAACTTTAGATCAGAATGTAAAGGTCATCAAGTTTAAGGTCATCCTTCTTGTCAGGATGGAAGTCCCTCCATATCCTGACAGCTAATCTGCTTCATTCCATAGCAACAGAGAGTTACTGGTCACCTGCCATGTGTCAAGCACTATGCAAGCTAGTGTGAAGAGTCAGAGCAACAGAAAACATATGTAATTTGAGGAAGAAGGTAGCCCAGGTAGAATCCAATTTATGAAGTTAACATAATCTCGATTCCAAACTCTGACAAAGAGAGCACATGAAAAGAAATCTATATCCCAATTTCACGTATAATAACAATCCTAAAGTCAATACTAGTAAGCATATTGCAACAGGACCTCAAAAGAATCTTATACCAGACTTAATGAGGAAAATTTGATACTAAGAGTTAGGAAGATCCACTGGAGAAGGGATAGGTTACCCATTCCAGTATTCTTGGGCATCCCTTCTGTTTAGCTGGTAAAGAATCCGCCTGCAATGCAGGAGACCTGGATTGAGAAGATTCCCCTGGAGAAGGGAAAGGCTACCCACTCCAGTATTCTGGCCTAGAGAATTTCATGGACTGTATAGTCATGGGGTCGCAAAGAATCTGACATGACTGAGTGACTTTCACTCACTCAGGAAGTTTGTTAATAGCTAATGGGCTGGATTTAGCCCACTGGGGTGAGTGAGACAGGTCATAACTTGCCAGTCCTTGCTCTATTGAAATATACCTGTGATTTCTATTATAGATTTACTTATTTATAATGTTTAATAATTTTAAATAGTTTCTATAACTTATAAATTATCATGAATAAATACTATTTCTATTAGGGCCTAGACTCAGTTAAATCTGACATTAATGTAGAAAAGGATACATTGCAAATCATTTCTCTAGTAGAAAAGATAAACCCCAAAGGCAACAGTTTTATTTCCCTGAAGGATGTCAAGCAGGACATCAAACTTTGCACTCTGATTTCAGTGATTATATACACTTCAGTTCTGTCATCCTGCTGATTTCCTCACTAATGGGTTAAATGAATTTTTGACATTTGTTCTTTCATTTAAGAGCAGATCTTAAATGAAAAGATCTTTCATTTAGGAGCAGAACTTTTAAGGGGTTATGTTAACTTCATAGTTAAACACTATAACTATGTATGATGAAGGGCTTCCCTGGTGGCTCAGACAATGAAGAATCTGCCTGTAATGTGGAAGACCTGGGTTCAATCCCTGGGTCAGGAAGATCCCCTGGAGAAGGCAATGGCAACCCACTCCAGGATTCTTGCCTGGAATCCCATGGACAAAGGACCCTGGGAGGCTACAGTCCGTAGGGTTGCAAAGAGTCAGACACAACTGAAGCGACTTAGCATGCACGCATGCATGTATGATGATGGATGTTAATTAGATTTATTATGATCATTTCACAATAAGTACAAATCCAGTTGATCCTTAAATATCTCCAGAGTTGGGGCACTGACCCTTTGTGCAGTTGAAAATCCAAGTTAACTTTACAGTCAGCCTTGTATATCCACGGTTCTGCATCCTACCAACCACAGATCATGTAACATTATGTATTTACTATTGAAAAATATCCGATCAGTGGATCCACACAGTTCAGACTCACATTGCCCAAAGAGCAACTGTATTGAATCATTCTATTGTACACCTGAAACTAATGTAATGTTACATGTCAATTATAGCTCAATTTTAAAAACCTATTAATATAAGAATGCCCATTTAAAAATATAAAATAATCTTCCCTGTGCAAATAAGGCATTAGATAAATAACCAGCAACTATTCTAGGTAAATATTTCAAGTAAACTCATAGTAAATATGAATAAAAATGTGTCATTTTAACATGAATAAAGCATACCATCATAATTAGTATAATAAATATGTGCATGCGTGCCAAGTGGCTTCAGTCATGTCTGACCCTTTGCAACCTTATGGACTGTAGCCCACCAGGCTCCTCTGTCCATGGGATTCTCCAGGAAAGAATACTAGAGTGAATTGCCATTTCCTCCTCCTGGGGATCTTCCTAACCCAGGGATTGAACCTGCATCTCAGTCTCCTGCATTGGCAAGTGGGTTCTGTACCACTAGCACCACCTGGGAAGCCCAAATATGATGATAATAACGGGGAAATAAATATGATACAAATGTCATTTTTTTCTGTGAACCCTTTCATAACCACCTTCCCCCATCACTCTCCATCCCTTCTCCCCTGCCATCATCTTTCTTCTTAGCTCTTATCACCACAGCCTAACCTGTGATGTATCTATTTGTCTACTTGTTTATGCTCTGTCTTCCTCAATTGGGATGTGTGCTGTCTAAGCCCTAAGCCCTTAGTTTTGTTCTCTGTCATATTTCAAGCTCCTAGAACAGTGTCTGGCATGGGGTAGGCACTTAAGCTTTACTATTAATAAATGAATGAATCAATGAGTGAATGAGCTACAAGCTCAGGTACTTAGAGAAAATCCAACTTCTTTATTTTGTCTCTAAAAATCTGATGTTATTCCCATACTCTTCCCTACTCATTGGGGGCAAAAGAAATGAGTAAGTATCCAAGTCAATTTAAAACTTTATTCCATCTGATAAAAGACCTTCAGGGTGTTCAGTCTCTCTAAAATAAAAATCCTATTTCCAATCTCTCCTTTTCCCTGCTTCTTACCCCAAAATGGCATGCAGGTATAGGGAGAGAGGGATATGACTTGCAAATGAAGTAATCATTAACATAAAGATATTCAACACAACTTCTTTTCCATTTAGGCATTTATTGCTGAAATGCAGATAGTGGCTGAAGTTCTTCAACACCTCGTTCAGAGACCTGAGGATTATTTGGAAAATATCGAACACATCGTTAACCTTTATAAGGAAATAATTCTTCATCCTTTAGAAGTAAGAAAAAGCTACATTGCTGAAAAAAGAACGTTGATACTTGTGTTTTGCGTGTACGTGTGCCAAGTTGCTTTGGTTTACATCCAACTCTTTGTGACCCTATGGACTGTAGCCCACCAGGCTCCTCTGTCCATCGGATTCTCCAGGCAACAATAGTGGAGGGGGTTGTCATTTCCTCCTCCAGGGGATCTTCCCAACCCAAGGATCAAACCTGCATCTCCTGCATTGCAGGCAGATTCTTTACTGCTCAGCTGCCAGGGAAGCCCTATTTGTGTTTTATCCCCAGTTAAATAGCTTTCATATTTCTTCACCGTGTGTATTATCTGCTTCATTCTCCTCCTCTTGAGCTTGGTAAAATGCTTTCAGAATAAGATTGCATTCCAAAGGCTGTTTCACAGAGCAACATTATTTTACTCTTACAAAGCAACAGTGCTGCTGAAAAGTGATAAATGAATTGCCTTTTTCAAAGTCATTAGGGAAATTTATGTATGGTTGGGGATTAGAAAGTCCATATTAAGGCATTGTTTTGTGAAAGCATTTTGAATCCAAAATGTATGGGTTTATAAAAATAAATGTACACTTAAGGTGCATCTTTTATTCTGAAAGGAACTGTTAATTTAGTTAAATTACAATCTAAAGAAAGCCATCCAACACTGGTTTCTCTGTGTATCCTATTCAAAGTTGGTTATTTGTAAATATGATAAGGCTATTATATATTATAAAAGAAAAGTTATAATTAAAAGAATTAGCCTTTTAAAAGGATGATTACTGAAATTATGATTATTGAAAAGCATATTTTTATGGTTAAAAATCCAGGGCAGACTCTGCCCAATTTATGTTGGAGATTTATTCAACAAACATTTATTATATGGTATTTGCCCAGATTCCATGCTAAGCAATAGAACTACAAAGACAAATGAAAAACAGTCCTCAAACTGCCTCTTCCCATCTGATGGAGAAATTAAAATAATTTGTTTCATGGTGTTTTATAATGTTTATATATTTTTAGAGACAAGTGGATCATTTTCATTCCCATTGTCCACCCCCTCAGTGAGATCCAAATTGTTTTATTTTTTTAATTTATTTACAGTATTGTGTTAGTTTCAGATATGCAGCACAGTGATTCAATATTTTTGTTTCCTTATGTATGACTTTGATTCCTCCCTTCTTCCTCTTCTATCCCTGGCCTCTAAACATAGCTTCTTAACAGTAATTTGCATGTCTATCTATAACATTCTTTCTCCTTCAACAAAAATATTCTACATATTCCTTGAGCTGCTGCATTGGGTATGAATACAGCATAATTAAAATCAGATTCAGAAGATTATAAAATTATATTCATGGGTACGGAGTTGGGAGTGGGAAGCAGAGGTAGTCTTTTCAAGGATAGGGACTCCCAGCATCATCAATGTTCAGTGCAGTGCCCAAAGTCTGGCGAGTGGTAAATGCTTGACAGATGTTCAGTTGAACAAATGATGAGGTCACAAAAGAAAAATAACAGCTTCCATTTCATTACATGTAAATTTCTGGACATAATTTTAAAAATTTACTTAAAAGAAAAATATCCACATCGACTATGATAAAATATTTAAAGCTTTAATATATTGAAAGGTCATAGACTCACAGACATAAAGAACAGACATGGTTGACAAAGGGACAGTGGGTAGAGGAGGGATGGATTGGAAGTTTGGGGTTAGCAGATGCAAATTAGCATTAATATATATAGAATGGATAAATAACAAGGTCCTAATATATAGCACAGGGAACTATATTCAATATCCTATGATAAACCACAATGGAAAAGAATTAAAAAAAAAGAATGTGTATGTCTATATATACATAATCAGTTCAGTTCAGTTCCGTCGCTCAGTCGTCTCAGACTCTTTGCGACCCCATGAACCGCAGCACACCAGGCCTCCCTGTCCATCACTAACTCCCGGAGTCCACCCCTGACTCCTGGAGTCCACCCAAACCCATGGCCATCGAGTCGATGACACCATCCAGCCATCTCATCCTCTGTTGTCCCCTTCTCCTCCTGCCCTCAATCTTTCCCAGCATCAGGGTCTGATGCACAGTTCAAAAGCATCAATAATATACATATACATATATAACAATCACTTTGCTATACAGCAGAAATTAATACAACATTGTAAATCAACTATCCTTCAATTTTTTAAAACGTAGGAAAAAAAGATCATATATATGATTTTTCTAAAACCTGTAAGGTCTTACCCTCCAGATAATAAATGGGTAACAAATATGGGCAGACAATTCACAAAAATTAATGACAAAAGAGTAACAAGTCTATAGAAAAATATTCAGTTTTACTGATAATAATTAAATGCTAAAGAAATATTTCCCCAATTAAATTTTAAAAGATGGACAAGGAATAAGAATTCCTAATTCTAGCAACTACATATGGTAAAGCAAACACTTCCATACCCTGCTGAAAGGAATATAAATTAGTATGGTGGTTTTTAGATAGCTTGCCTGAGAAAAGCACAGAAGTGGAAAATTACTAGGCCCTGCAGCAAAGCATAGATAAGAACTGACTGCTCAGACAAAAATTTCTAGGCCAAGAACCTAGACTTCAAGTCTAGTGTATAGCTTGCCTTGTATGGTAATTTCAGAGTGCTGATATATGTGGAGGGAGGTCGGGAAGAGCCTTGAAAGTCAGGAGCCTACAATTCTAGTCTCCTCTGATCTGGCTGAGATGTGGATTCACTTGGAAGGCCAAGACCACCAAAATTCAGTGTTCCTCTAAAAGACGTGAGGAAAGCAAGCAGGAGCAAAGTAACTGCATCAGTGTCTGGTTTCTATCCTGCTTCAGGAGTAATCCAAGGCCACGTCTTCATTCTTGCCTGTCTTCAAATCCCAGCTTGACTACTGGTCTGACCCGGTGTTTGTGTCTTTATCCTTAAGAGTCTTCATACCTTTAGACTTAGTATACTAACTTCATTCTGAAGAACCTAGCTTAGGACTTCCCTGGTGGTCTAGTGGTTAAGACTTTGAGATTCCACTGCAGAGGTTGTGGGTTTGATCCCTGGTCAGGATACTAAGACACCACATGCTATGTGGTAAAGCAAAAAAAAAAAAAAAATTTTTTTTAATTTAAGGTAAAAAGACTATTAGATAAAAAGAATCTAGTTTAAGGAAAGTATCTGAAATGCAGAAAAGCATGATGTACATCCTTGTTTAGAACATCGTAATTTATGGTTGGATTCTTGGATTCTACTCGAAGAATTGATGCTTTTGAACTGTGGTGTTGGAGAAGGCTCTTGAGAATCCCTTGGACAGCAAGGAGATCAAACCAGTCCATTCTAAAGGAAATCAGTCCTGAATATGCATTGGAAGGACGGACGCTAAAGTTGAAACTCCAGTACTTTGGCCACCTGATGCAAAGAACTGACTCATTTGAAAAGACCCTGATGGTGGGAAAGATTGAAGGCAGGAGGAGAAGGGGACAACAGAAGATGAGATGTTTGGATGGCATCACCAACTCAGTGGAAATGAGTTTGAGGAAACTCCGGGAGTTGGTGATGGACAGGGAGGCCTGATGTACTGCAGTCCGTGGGGTTGCAAAGAGTCGGACAAGACTGAGTGACTGAACTAAATTTATGGTTAAACAATGCAGGCATAATGGTTCTTCTGTCTAGAAGTAGAGAAACACTTAGAACCTAACCTTGCACAGTATTATGGAAGACAAAATGTACTGGACATTTAAGTAGGTGATTTTGTTCAGACTGTGGCAACAGGGAAAATATTCACTAATGAAGACTTTATCAAAGAGAGGGGCTAGGGTTTTATGGAGGCAGGTAAATAAGGGTCTTATGGAAACCATGAAAAAAGATGGAGATGGATCTTATCTGAGTCTTTGAGGAAGGGTAGAGGTGGATCTTAACTCTCCACCATCCCTACTTTCTGCGAATGGAAGAAAATTTACAAGAATATTAATATAATCTTGAGATACAGAAAAATCTAATTTAAAGAAGAAAGGAAATCCAGAAACAATGATAACAGATTTAATCATAAATATATTTTATAATACAAAAGATACCATAAACAAAGTCAAATGATAAATCATAGTCAGGTAAAACATTTGCAAACCATATGGCAGATAAAGGTTAAAGACTTTTCATGAATGTTAAGGAAAAGAAAGGTCTAACAAAATGCACAGAGGTTATGGTTCAGTAGTTTACAGAGATGGATTTCTAGATACTGAACATCACCCACAGCCAGGGGAATAAAAAGTGAAACAAACCAAGGCCATTCTTCATCTAGCAGTTTGCCAGAAATTATTCTATGAATATATGCAGAGAGATGGATGCCCCCAAACATCTCTGTTGGGAAAGCCTGGCTTCACTGTAGAGAAAAACAGAAGAAACAGAAAGAGCAGAATTCATGGTATGACTAGTTTAGGCTTTTGTAAAAGTTCTCCTGAGCACTGAAAATAACATCCAGTATGTCATGTATATAGCAAATAATTTAGCATTAAAGATTTCTTCATGGTATATGAAGACTGAACTTTTGCCAATGATCCTGAATGATAAGGCTTCTTTTTGATTATCTGCAGGAAGTAATGGCTGAACATGATTCCCAGTATCTCATTGAGCTAGATGGAAATAAGCCCCCAGAGGAGCTGTTCATGGTAAGTGCAATGCTCAGTAAGAATATGTCACAGTTTGGAAAATCAAAAAAGTATTGACTGAATGATACTTATTTTCGTATCAGAAATAGATTTACATTTTGAATACCATTTATTTTTGAAAAATTCATTTTGACACTTAAAATTTGATATGATATTTATTCATCTGTCCATATTTAAATCAAAACTACATTTGAATTTAAAACCTCTGTGTGACAAAAAGTATCTTGAAAAAGAGTAAAAGCAGATAAGAGCCATAAACACATGATACAATGCTTAACATGAGTAATAGGGAAATGCAAACCAAAGCTATAAGGAGATATCACTTCAAATCCATTAAGATGGCTAAAATTAAAAGAAAAAAAAAAAAAACAGATAATGAATAACAAATGTTGGTGAGGATGTAGAAAAATCAGAACATTCATACACTGTTGTGGTAGTGCCATTAAATCATGTCCAACTCTTACAACTCCATGGACTGTAGCCTGCCAGGCTCCTCTGTCCATGGGATTTCCTGGACAAGAATACTGGAGTGGGTTGCCATTTCCTTCTCCAGGGGATCTTTCTAACCTTGGGATCAAACTGGAGTCTCTTGCATTACAATCTCCTGCACTGCTGAGCCACGAGCAAAGGCCAACATACATTGTTGGTAGGACTGCAAATGGTGTGGCCACTTTGGAAAAAAGTTTGGCAGTTCCTCAAAAGGTTAAATATGGAGTTACCATATGAATCAGCAATTTAACTCCTAGGTATATGCCCAAAATAACTGAATACAGGTGTTTAAATGAAAATCTGTATGTGAATATTCATAGCAGCACTATTCACAATAGCCAGAAGGTAGAAACAACCCCAATGTCTAACAACTGATGAATGGATAAATAAAATGTATATTCTTACAATGGATGTGTTGGTCGCTCAGTTGTGTCGGGATGGGAATGGATGGGAATGGGCGAATTTAATTCAGATGACCATTAAATCTACTGATGTGGGCAAGAATCCCTTAGAAGAAATGGAATAGCCCTCACAGTCAACAAAAGAGTCTGAAATGCAGTACTTGGACGCAATCTCAAAAATGGCAGAATGATCTCAGTTTGTTTCCAAGGCAAACCATTCAGTATCACAGTAATCCAAATCTATGCTCCAACCACTAATGCTGAAGAAGCTGAAGTTGAACAGTTCTATGAAGACATTTAAGATCTTCTAGGACTAACACCAGAGAAGGCAACGGCACCCCACTCCAGTACTCTTGCCTGGAAAATACCATGGGTGGAGGAGCCTGGTGGGCTACAGTCCATGGGGTCGCACAGAGTCGGACACGACTGAGTGACTTCACTTTCACTTTTCACTTTCATGCATTGGAGAAGGAAATGGCAACCCACTCCAGTGTTCTTGCCTGGAGAATCCAGGGATGGGGGAATCTGGTGGGCTGCTGTCTCTGGGGTCGCACAGAGTTGGACACCACTGAAGTGACTTAGCAGCAGCAGCAGGACTAATACCAAAAAAGATATCCTTTTCATCACTGGGGACCGGAATCCAAAAGTAGGAAGTCAAGAGATACCTGGAGTAGCAGCTAAGTTTAGCTTTGGAATACAAAATGAAGCAGGACAAAAGCTAACAGAGTTTTGCCAAGAGAACTCACTGGTCATAGCAAACATCTTCTCCCAACAACACAAGAGATGACTCTACACATGGACATCAACAGATGGTCAATACCAAAATCAGGTTGACTATACTCTTTGCAGCTGAAAATGGAGAAGCTCTATACAGTCAGCAAAAATAAGACCAGGAGCTGACTGTGGCTCAGATCATGAACTCCTTATTGCAAAAGTCAGACTTATATTGAAGACAGTAGGGAAAAACACTAGGCCATTCAGGTATGATTTAAATCAAATCCCTTATGATTATACAGTGGAAGTGGCAAATAGATTCAAGGGATTAGATCTGATAGAGTGCCTGAAGAACTATGGATGGAGGTTCATAACATTGTACAGGAGGCAGTGATCCAAAACTTCCCAAGAAAAAGAAATGCAAAAAGACAAAATGGTTGTCTGAGGAGGCCTTACAAATATCTAAGAAGAGAAGCGAAAGGCAAAGAAGAAAAGGAGAGAGATACCCATCTGAATGCAGAGTTCCAAAGAATAGCAAAGAGATAAAGCCTTCCTAACTGAACAATGCAAAGAGAGAGAGGAAAACAGTAGGATGTGAAAGACTAGATATATCTTCAAGAAAATTGAAGATACCAAGGGAATATTTTATGCAAAGATGTGTACAATAAAGGACAGAAAAGGTATGGACTTAACAGAAGCAGAAGATATTAAGAAGAGGTGGCAAGAATACACAGAAGAACTGTACAAAAAAAGATCTTGGTCACCTGGATAACCACAATGGTGTGATCACTTACTTAGAGCCAGACATCCTGGAGTGCAAAGTCAAGTGGACCTTAGGAAGCATCACTACAAACAAAGCTAGTAGAGGTGATGGAATTCCAGTTGAACTATTTCAAATCCCAAAAGATAATGCTGTTAAAGTGCCACACTCAATATGCCAGCAAATTTGGAAAACTCAGCAGTGGCCAAAGGACTGGAAAAAGTCAGTTTTCATTCCAATCCCAAAGAAGGGCAATGCCAAAGAATGTTCAAACTACCACATAGTTGCACTCATTTCACATGCTAACAATGTCATGCTCAAAATCCTTCAGGCTAGACTTCAACAGTATGTGAACTGAGAACTTCCATTTGTACAAGCTAGATTTAGAAAAGGCAGAGGAACCAGAGATCAAATTGCAACCATCCATGGGATCATAGAAAAAACCAAGAGAATTCCAGAAGAACATGTAATTCTGGTTCATTGACTACACTAAAGCCTTTGACTGTGTAGATCACAACAAACTGTGGAAAATTCTGAAAGATGGGAATACCAGACCACTTTACCTGCCTCCTGAGAAATCTGTATGCAAGTCAAGAAGCAACAGTTAGAACCAGACGTGAAATTACAGACTGGTTCCAAATTGGGGAAAGTGTATGTCAAGGCTGTATATTGTCACCCTGCTCATTTAACTTATATGCAGAGTACATCATGAGAAACGCTGGGCTGGAAGAAGCACAAGCTGGAATCAAGATTGCTGGGAGAAATATCAATAACCTCAGATATGCAGAGGACACCACCCTTATGGCAGAAAATGAAGAAGAACTAAAGAGCCTCTTGATGAAAGTGAAAGAGGAGAGTGAAAAAATTGGCTTAAAGCTCAGCATTCAGAAAACTAAGGTCATTGCATCTGGTCCCATCACTTCATGGCAAATAGATGGGGAAACAGTGGAACAGTAGCTGACTTTATTTTTTGGGGCTCCAAAATCACTGCAGATGATTTAATTACAGCCATGAAATTAAAAGATGCTTACTCCTTGGAAGGAAAGTTGTGACCAACCTAGACAGCATATTAAAAAGCAGAAACATTATTTTGTCAACAAAGGTCTGTCTAGTCAAGGCTATGGTTTTTCCAGTAGTCAGATGTGACAGTTGGACTATAAAGAAAGCTGAGTGCTGAAGAATTGATGCTTTTGAACTGTGGTGTTGGAGAAGACTCTTGAGAGTCCCTTGGACTGCAAGGAGATCCAACCAGTCCATCCTAAAGGAGATCAGTCCTGGGTGTTCATTGGAAGGACTAATGTTGAGGCTGAAACTCCAATACTTTGGCCACCTGATGAGAAGAGCTGACTCATTGGAAAAGACCCTGATGCTGGGAAAAATTGAGGGCAGGAGGAGAAGGGAACGACATATGATGAAATGGTTGGATGGCACCACCAACTCAATGGACATGAGTTTGGGTGATCTCCGGGAGTTGGTGATGGACAGGGAGGCCTGGAGTGCTGCAGTTCACGGGGTCACAAAGAGTCGGACACAACTGAGTGACTGAACTGAACTGACCAGGGAACTAGATCCTACATGCCACAACTAGGAGTTCGAATTCAGGAACTAAAGATCCCACATGCTGCAAGGAAGACTGAAGATCCCACGTGCCACAACTAAGACCCAGCACAGCCAAATACATAAATAAAGTATTTTCAAAAAATTCTGGTCCACCATCACCATCACCTTGCCCCAAAGACAGTCCTCCCAGAGATTTCCCCTCTCAGTAAATGCCACATCCGTCCTTCCAGCCGCTCTTTTTCTCACATCCAACAACCAACCTGTCAGCATACACAGCAGGCTTTTTCTTCTTCAAAATACATTCAGAATTTGACTACTTTTTACAACCTGGGAGATACTTTCCTCAAGGGAAAGGGCAGAAATTCCACCAGGCCTGGTTGAAATTCACCAAGATTGTTAAGGCCCCAGCTGGCACTGGCACCCTGGTACTTCTGCCTACAGTTCATTGGCCAGAACAAGTTACATGGAGAAGCTCAATACCAATGAACTAAGTATTCTCACATAAACTAGGGCATTAACAAGGGAAAGGAGGAAAGAATGGATTGTGAACAAATAATACAGTCTACCATAGATTGCAATACTCCATCAGGACCTTGTCTATCTTACCATCTCTCATCTCAGACTCTGTTTCATAGTCTTCTACATAGTATATTAGTTTCTTAGTGCTTCCATAACAAAGTACCACAAACTAGGTATTTTACAATGATAGATATTTATTACAGTTCTAGAGGCTAGAAGTCTAATATCGAGGTGTTGGCAGAGCTTCACTCCATTCAAAGCCTCTAAGTGGGGATCCATCGTTGCCTCTTGCAGCTTCTGGTAACACCAGGCACCACTTGGCTTGTGGTAGCTAATGCTAACATCTGCTTCCATCTTTACATGGCTGCCTTCTTCCCTCTGCCTGAAGACCTCCCACAGTGTTAGACCTCAAAGGGCATGACTATTTGAGGACCAAAGGGCAGACTCTAGTGGATTGAATTGTTTCCCCCAAAAAAGATAATATTGAGGAGCTAAACTTCAATACCTATAAGTGTGACCTTATTTGGAAATAGGATCTTTTCAGATGTAATTAAGTTAAGATGAGGCCACAGTGAATTAGGATGGGCCCTAATCCAATGTGGCTGGCATCCTTTTAAGAGATTTATGAATGCAGGGAGAAAATGGCTCACAATAGAGGCAGAGATTGGAGTGATGCAACTACAAGCCAAGCAACACTAAAAATTGCCAGCAATCTACCAGAAGCCAGGAAGAACAAGTAAATATTCTGCTCATGAGCACATGACTTTTTCAAAATATTTGAAATGTTCAAATGCCAATGTATTAAAAAGACTTATCCTTTAAATTTAGACGGTTATGGATCGACTTAAATATCTAAACCTAAAAAGAGCAGCTGTTATAACCAAACTTCAGAGTACAGAGGAAGATATTAATGACACAATGGAAAATGTAAGTTACCTTTAACTGTTTGAAAGTCTACCCTTCCCCTCTATGTTGCACCCTTAATTTGTATCCTTTCAAGGTTTAAAAGGATCTCAGAATACCTTTTATAAAAATAGATTTGATTTTTCAGAAGCTATAATATTGGCACAATATCCTTGTAAACACTAAACAAAAGTTTTGAAACAAAGAAAGACAATAAATCAGAACAATTTCATAAGTATAATAAGAAATAAAGAAACCCAAGTTTAGTTTTAAAAAATTGCAACACCGAAGACATAACAGCCCTCAATTCTCTAAATATTCGTTCATTCCCTCCATCATTCAACCAGTTTTTAAAATAACTACTAAAGTGACGTAATGTGGATGTGACGGTCCTCAACTTATAAATTGCCAAGTGCTAAAAGAGCCACCAGGACTTTTTAGCTGGAGGACTTAATCTATTCTGGGAAGTTTAGATTCGCCTTTTTAAAAAAATAGGAATTAAACAACTAATGCCAGAATCATAAGTAGGTATTATAATTCAAATAAAATGATCTTTAAGGATAGAGATCATTTTGTTTTCCTGTACTGTGTAATCCCTACATTTTAATGGGTGAACATAGCTGGGAATAGGTAACACGAATTGATACTGAAGAGGAGGAAAGGTGGGCCTGATGCACACAGAGGCTCTGTACTGAGCCTCTTCTTCTAGGTCATCATTGAAGGAAAATTTTAAAGTATTCAGAAAACCTGGAGGTTCTTTCAGCCTGCAGACCCCGGGGTCTCGGCGTCAGGGAAAGGACGATGGCATGGAGGAGGATGCAAGCCAGGATAGGGCAGCTCTGGGCACTGCTGCAGCTCCGAGCATGGTGGGCGGCAGGCCACAGTGGCTAGTTCTCAACTTCTCGCGGGAAAAGAATGAGAATGAGCCTGAGAGGCCCTGGGAGAGTGAACCGCAGGAGAGGAGGGCGCTAGAGAGGGAGAGGGCTAGTGGAGGGTAGTTTCACAAGGAAAAGCCAAATGGGCTTAATCTTTCTCCTCTTTTGGTTCAGCCTCTCCCAAAGGGAAGCATCCAGTCTTTTGGCTGAGGTCTTCTGAAGAGGCAATGGCTGACTAAGTGAAGTGGGGTGCAGCCCTGGCCACTAGAACCTCCTCTTAAAGATTCTCAGCCAATCCTGTCTTCTGCTCTCCATTCCTCCTCTTCAGAGGTGCCTGCTGTCAGGTCCTGAGCCTTTGGGAACTTGACTTGCTTCTTCTTGTCCTCAGCCCATCCTCCATCACCCTCCCTGCCACCACAGACACTGAGCTTTCACTTTCCTCTGACCTCAGTTACCACTAGTCCACCTGCTTTTTAGTTTCCGGAAGTATGTAGCTGCAACTGCCCAGCTGTCAGCTCTTCTGGTCTTTCTCCCCTGTTCCTCTGTCCATTTCTCATGAAATGAATTCTGCTGTGATTTCCGCAAGGTTTTAGGAAATCAGCAAACCCAAATGCGTGTGTTCAGTCTGCCTTGTTTAACCAGAGGCAGTCCTGATCTTTTTTAAGGCTGTGATATCAAAGTCATCTGAAAGATTATCTTCTCATTGCCCCAATAGATACATGGCCCAGAGACTTGAGAGGGGAGCATGGTCAGCTATCCAAACACTTTTCCCAAGTTTGGACAGGAAATAGGGATAGTGAGGAAAAAGCAGCTGCTTCCTGACTTAACTGTGTACCAAGGGAAAGGCTACCCACTCCAGTATTCTGGTCTGGAGAATTCCAAGGACTGTATAATCCGTGGGGTCGCAAAGAGTCAGACTCAACAGAGCGACTTTCACTTTCAGTCCCTAGCTCACTGTCTGTCGATTCATGGAGAAGGGTGTAGCCCAGTGTACCCCACTGACAAAGTTCTCAGTCTCCTACAGCTCGCCTAAGCATTGACAGTTTCCTTCAAGTTTAGCTTCTTGCAGCCTACAACTGGGGACATCCAGGCAGGATCCCCACAACCAGCATGCCTCTTTGCTCTCTGATGCTGCAACAGTGGTTCTTAACTTCTTGGGAGGTGATAAATGGAAGATTACTGAGGGAGACTTTATATTTAAGAAAAGTGAAAGAGCTAAGTCAATACACATATGCCTATGGCATCTTACTATTTTAAAACTTAGGTAAATTAACTAAAGTAACTATTTTCAAACCTTTTCAATAAGAATTTTTCCAACTTTCCTGAAATAGATTATAGAAAACCCTTTATCCACCTTATGCTCATTCTAACCTACAACAGAAAATACTTGGTAAAATTTAAACAAGGTCTTAAAACAGAAATGAAAACTATTTATCTAAGTAAATGTTGGACAAGTGCAGATGGCTGCAATTAAGAAAAAAAAATCCTGTCTTAATTATTTCTTAAATAGTAGATCATGGTCAAATAACAAATGAAATAATAATGTGAATTTCAGCAAAACTTATGCCCACACGTTTAATGTTTGTTACTAACAGGATGAGCTGTTCCGTACTCTCGCATCTTATAAACTTATTGCACCAAGATATAGATGGCAGAGAAGCCGATGGGGACGTACATGTCCTGTGACTTTAAAAGAAGGTAACATTTTTCAAGGATTGCCAGATTTTTCTGTGAGGTAGGTAAGATTTTCAGAATTTAATTTTAAAATGTGCCCATACTTCTTTTCAGTTGTTTATGATAATGACATATTTTTAGTTTTCTAGGTAAAATGTACTGTCTTTCATCAGAAGAGGCATTAAAAACATTTCTATTGAACCCACGTCCCTATCTTATTCCACCTATGCCAGCACCACCATTTAAAGTATTCATATTTGGACCTCAGTCTTCAGGGAAAACAACACTTAGCAATTTGCTTGCAAAACATTACAAAGGAAAGGTAACTACTTAGCTGATTCAATTTGCATTTCCCTTATGACTAATGAGGTTCAACATTTTTTATATGTTATTCATGTGTTCTCTTTTAGAAGTGTTTGTTCAAGCTTCTTGCTCATTCCAACTTTTTTGCATCATTATTGGCAGGAGTTCCTTATGTTGTATACATACAAATTTTTGTTATAGACATTATAAATATTTTCTACTGTTCTGCTTTGCCTTTTCACTTCTTAAATGAAAAATGTACCATAATATAATTCATTTGAAGTAAGTCATTAAGTCCAAGGCAAAATGATAGGATACTGAAAGAGGAACTCCCCAGGTCAGTAGGTGCCCAATATGCTACTAGAGATCAGTGGAGAAATAACTCCAGAAAGAATGAAGAGATGGAGCCAAAGCAAAAACAATACCCAGTTGTGGATGTGACTGGTGATAGAAGCAAGGTCCAATGCTGTAAAGAGCAATATTGCATAGGAACCTGGAATGTCAGGTCCATGAATCAAGGCAAATTGGAAGTGGTCAAACAAGAGATGGCAAGAGTGAATGTTGACATTCTAGGAATCAGCGAACTGAAATGGACTGGAATGGGTGAATTTAACTCAGATGACCATTATATCTACTACTGCAGGCAGGAATCCCTCACAAGAAATAGAGTAGCCATCATGGTCAACAAAAGAGTCTGAAATGCAGTACTTGGATGCAATCTCAAAAACAACAGAATGATCTCTGTTCGTTTCCAAGGCAAACCATTCAATATCACAGTAATCCAAGTCTATGCCCCAACCAGTAACGCTGAAGAAGCTGAAGTTGAACGGTTCTATGAAGACCTACAAGACCTTTTAGAACTAACACCCAAAAAAGATGTCCTTTTCATTATAGGGGACTGGAATGCAAAAGCAGGAAGTCAAGAAACACCTGGAATAACAGGCAAATTTGGCCTTGGAATACGGAATGAAGCAGGGCAAAGACTAATAGAGTTCTGCCAAGAAAATGCACTGGTCATAGCAAACACCCTCTTCCAACAACACAAGAGAAGACTCTACACATGGACATCACCAGATGGTCAACACTGAAATCAGATTGATCATATTCTTTGCAGCCAAAGATGGAGAAGCTCTATACAGTCAACAAAAACAAGACCAGGAGGTGACTGTGGCTCAGATCATGAACTCCTTATTGCCAAATTCAGACTTAAATTGAAGAAAGTAGGGAAAACCACTAGACCATTCGGGTGTGACCTAAATCAAATCCCTTATGATTATACAGTGGAAGTGAGAAATAAATTTAAGGGCCTAGATCTGATAGATAGAGTGCCTGATGAACTATGGAATGAGGTTCATGACATTGTACAGGAGACAGGGATCAAGACCATCCCCATGGAAAAGAAATGCAAAAAAGCAAAATGGCTGTCTGGGGAGGCCTTACAAATAGCTGTGAAAAGAAGAGAAGCCAAAAGCAACGGAGAAAAGGAAAGATATAAGCATCTGAATGCAGAGTTCCAAAGAATAGCAAGAAGAGATAAGAAAGCCTTCTTCAGCGATCAATGCAAAGAAATAGAGGAGAACAACAGAATGGGAAAGACTAGAGATCTCTTCAAGAAAATTAGAGATACGAAGGGAACATTTCATGCAAAGATGGGCTCGATAAAGGACAGAAATGGTATGGACCTAACAGAAGCAGAAGATATTAAGAAGAGGTGGCAAGAATACACAGAACTGTACAAAAAAGATCTTCATGACCCAGATAATCACGATGGTGTGATCACTCACCTAGAGCCAGACATTCTGGAATGTGAAGTCAAGTGGGCCTTAGAAAGCATCACTATGAACAAAGCTAGTGGAGGTGATGGAATTCCAGTTGAGCTATTCCAAATCCTGAAAGATGATGCTGTGAAAGTGCTGCACTGAATATGCCAGCAAATTTGGAAAACTCAGCAGTGGCCATGGAACTGGAAAAGGTCAGTTTTCATTCCAATCCCAAATAAAGGCAATACCAAAGAATGCTCAAACTACTGCACAATTGCACTCATCTCACACGCTAGTAAAGTAATGCTCAAAATTCTCCAAGCCAGGCTTCAGCAATTTGTGAACTGTGAACTTCCTGATGTTCAAGCTGGTTTTAGAAAAGGCAGAGGAACCAGAGATCAAATTGCCAACATCCGCTGGATCATGGAAAAAGCAAGAGAGTTCCAGAAAAGCATCTATTTCTGCTTTATTGACTGTGCCAAAGCCTTTGACTGCATGGATCACAATAAACTGTGGAAAATTCTGAAAGAGATGGGAATACCAGACCACTTGACCTGCCTCTTGAGAAATCTGTATGCAGGTCAGGAAGCAACCGTTAGAACTGGACATGGAACAACAGACTGGTTCCAAATAGGAAAAGGAGTATGTCAAGGCTGTATATTGTCACCCTGTTTATTTAACTTATATGCAGAGTATATCATGAGAAATGCTGGACTGGAAGAAACACAAGCTGGAATCAAGATTGCCGGGAGAAATATCAATAACCTCAGATATGCAGATAACACCACCCTTATGGCAGAAAGTGAAGAGGAACTAAAAAGCCTCTTGATGAAAGTGAAAGTGGAGAGTGAAAAAGTTGGCTTAAAACTCAACATTCAGAAAATGAAGATCATGGCATCCAGTCCCATCACTTCATGGGAATTAGATGGGGAAACAGTGGAAACAGTGTCAGACTTTATTTTGGGGGGCTCCAAATCACTGCAGATGGTGACTGCAGCCATGAAATTAAAAGACACTTACTCCTTGGAAGGAAAGTTATGACCAACCTAGATAGCATATTCAAAAGCAGAGACATTAACTTTGCCAACAAAGGTCCATCTAGTCAAGGCTATGGTTTTTCCTGTGGTCATGTATGGATGGGAGAGTTGGACTGTGAAGAAGGCTGAGCGCCGAAGAATTGATGCTTTTGAGCTGTGGTGTTGGAGAAGACTCTTGAGAGTCCCTTGGACTGCAAGGAGATCCAACCAGTTCTTTCTGAAGGAAATAAGCCCTGGAATTTCTTTGGAGGGAATGATGCTGAAGCTGAAACTCCAGTACTTTGGCCATCTCATGCGAAAAGTTGACTCATTGGAAAAGACTCTGATGCTGGGAGGGATTGGGGGCAGGAGGAGAAGGGGACAACAGAGGATGAGATGGCTGGATGGCATCACTGACTCGATGGACGTGAGTCTGAGTGAACTCCGGGAGTTGGTGATGGACAGGGAGGCCTGGCGTGCTGTGATTCATGGGGTCGCAAAGAGTCGGACACAACTGAGCGACTGAACTGAACTAAAGAAGATGGGAATTAGGCTTCACCTTCTGAAGAAAAGAGTATTAAAGAATTTGTGGATATGTTTTAAAACCATCAGAGTATGTGTCAGACAAAAGAATTGTAATTTTAAAATGTAAAGCATTTTTACAAATCAGTATTTTAAAGCCCCAGTAGAAAAAGATAGCAAACAGGCAATTCATGAAATAATTGATTCAAATAGCCATTACACATGAGAAAAGGATTATCACCTTAATAATCAGGGAGAAGCCAAAAAACCCAGAGATATATTATGTTAACCTCACTGTTGAAAAATCACCCAATACCGATGTGTGGCTAGGATTAGGAAAGTACATTCTCGTACATTGCTGGTTAGAGTGTAACCATTCTGGATAGCTATTGGACATATCTATAAAAGTCTAAAATCTATGCATATCCTTTGAACTATAGATTTTTCTTGAAAAAACTGTCAAAGACATATACATACCCATAGCCTAGTGTATAATAGCAAAATATGTATTATTGGTACTTTAAATAAGTTGTAATATTTTTATCTAATATAATACTTACATCCATTAAAAATGATAGGGCATATATTCATGCATATTTAATAAATCTAGAAGAATGGTACTGATGAACCTATTTGCAGGGCAGGAATAGAGATACAGACATAAAGGCAAGACTCTGGACACAGCAGGGAAAGCAGAGGGTGGGACAAATTGAGAGAGTAGCAGTGAAACATATACATTACCATAAGTAAACTAGTAGCTAATAGGAAGTTCTGTATAACCCAGGGAGCTCAATGTCGTTCTCTGTGACAATCTAGAGGGGCAGGATGGGGTAGGGGGTGGTAGGGAGTTTCAAGAGGGAGGGGGCATATGTATACTTAATGGCTGATTCACATAATTGTGTGGCGAAAGTCAATACAATATTGTATTAATAAAGCAATTATTCCCCAGTTAAAAATAAAATTTTTAAAAATTAATGGATTAATTTAACTGTGTGAATTGGATGGTATATCTCAATAAAGCCATATTTTTAAGTTAAAAAATGTTGGTGTGAAAAAAAGTGATGGTCTGGATGTATCTTTATTGGCATAAAATAAAATAATACAAGCATATTGAAGGAAAAGCAAAATGGAATCTAGAAGTATGAAAACATTATTTAAACTTAAAAGGCATATATAGAAATCTAACATCCCAATATTCAGTATTTAGTATAGTATGTACCAAAGGACTTATATTCAAAAATATGTAGAATTCTAACCTAGTTTTTTGAAAGTTGAACATATGCTTTAAAACATATGGGTAAATGAACTATCAATACACTCATAAAATTGTTAGTGATTAAGGATAGTTAACGGAGAAGGCGATGGCACCCCACTCCAGTACTCTTGCCTGGAAAATCCCATGGACAGAGGAGCCTGGTAGGCTGCAGTCCGTGGGGTCATGAAGAGTCGGACACGACTGAGCGACTTCACTTTCACTTTTCACTTTCCTGCATTGGAGAAGGAAATGGCAACCCACTCCAGTGTTCTTGCCTGGAGAATCCCAGGGACGGGGGAGCCTGCCATCTATGGGGTCAAACAGAGTCGGACACGACTGAAGCGACTTAGCAGCAGCAGCGGCAGGGATAGTTAAATTTACAATACAGTGAGATTTCTCACCAACTAGGGTGGCTAAAATGTAAAAGATTCACAAAATCAAGTGCTAATGATGAGATAGAATAATTGCAATTTTAATACTTTGCTGCTAGGAATATAAACTAGTTTCAACCACTCTGGAAACAGTTCAGTGGTTTAGTATAAAGTCATACATACACTTATCATGTTGCTACTACTGCTGCCAAGTCGCTTCAGTCGTGTCTGACTCTGTGAGACCCCATAGACAGCAGCCCACCAGGCTCCTCTGTCCCTGGGATTCTCCAGGCAAGAACACTGGAGTGGGTTGCCATTTCCTTCTCCAATGCATGAAAGTGAAAAGTGAAAGTGAAGTTACTCAGTCGTGTCCGACTTTTGCGACCCCATGGACTGCAGCCTACCAGGCTCCTCGGTCCATGGGATTTTCCAGGCAAGAGTACTGGAGTGGGGTGCCATTGCCTTCTCCGTACACTTATCATAGGACCCAGTAATTCTACTCCTCGCTGTTTATCCAATAGAAATGAAAACATAGGTCCACAAAAAGACTTTCTCACAAATGTTCATTGCTTCTTTATTTATAATAGCTCAAACTAGAAATGGGAAGTAGATGGGAAAACAGTGGAAACAGTGTCAGACTTTATTTTTTGGGGCTCCAAAATCACTGCAGATGGTGACTGCAGCCATAAAATTAAAAAACGCTTACTCCTTGGAAGGAAAGTTATGTCCAACCTAGATAGCATATTCAAAAGCAGAGACATTACTTTGCCAACAAAGGTCCGTCTAGTCAAGGCTATGGTTTTTCCTGTGGTCATGTATGGATGGGAGAGTTGGACTGTGAAGAAGGCTGAACACCGTAGAATTGATGCTTTTGAGCTGTGGTGTTGAAGAAGACTCTTGAGAGTCCCTTGGACTGCAAGGAGATCCAACCAGTCCATTCTGAAAGAGATCAGCTCTGGGATTTCTTTGGAAGAAATGATGCTAAAGCTGAAACTCCAGTACTTTGGCCACCTCATGTGAAGAGTTGACTCATTGGAAAAGACTCTGATGCTGGGAGGGATTGGGGGCAAGAGGAGAAGGGGACAACAGAGGATGAGATGGCTGGATGGCATCACTGACTTGATGGACGTGAGTCTGAGTGAACTCTGGGAGTTGGTGAGGGACAAGGAGGCCTGGCATGCTGCAATTCATGGAGTCGCAAAGAGTCGGACACGAGTGAGCAACTGAACTGAACTGAACTGAAACTAGAAATAACCCAAACGTCCATGATGAATGAATTAAAAAAAAAAACTATATATTCATACAATGATACTGCTCAAAAACACAAAGGAATAGACCACTGAGATATAGTTATATTGTTGAATCTCAAAAACATTAAGCTAAGGGAGAAAAGCTTGGAGAAGATTATATACTGTTTGTTTCCATTTATATGAAATTCTAGAAAAGGCAAAATTTGTCTGTATATGATGGTAAACAAAGTGGTTGCTAAGGGCCAGGCACTGACTATAAAGGGTGATGAGGAGACTTTAGAGGGTGATAAAAATGTTCTATATTTTTATTGTAGTGGTTTTTATGTACATATTTATAAAAACTCATCAAACTCTGTACTTAAAATGGGTGCCTTTTATTGTATTAGACTATAAATAAAATGTTGATGTTTAAAATATATATGTAATTTGAATACATATTACATGATCATACATATAAAATATATATACTAGCTTTCTTTGAAAGCTAGTACTTAAAAATCGGTGAATTCTGAAAATAACATACCTCAAGCAGCATTAAGATTTTTGAGATACATAGGTATAGCTGTAGAAATAGATGTTGATGAACAATGTGCTTAGTTTTCAGAGTAACTTGTGCTTATATTGGTTTTCTCAAATATTCTTTGCAGGTAGTTGACTATGATAAAGTGATTCAACCACGTTTTGATAAAGCCCTTGAAATGTTAACCAGAAACACTATAGCTGAGGCCACTGAAGCAGCCATTAAAGTTGTCAAAGAACGGCTTCTCTTAGAACTACAAGCTAAATATGGTGAACTATTTTTTTAATGTGTGTTTTAACAGTAGTTAAGCCTGGCTCTCTGAGGGCACAGTCTTGGTTTGTCTTGATATCCCTGGCATCTTGCACACTGCAGCCTCAGAATAAGTGGTTGGAGAAATGAATACACATAAACCCGAATCATACACTGAGAAAAAGATTCCAACTCTGGATTTCTAAGGAAAGGAATCATAAAGAGTTTTCAAACTTAGATTTCTTTTCTTTTATGGATCTGCTTCCTGGGCAGAATTTACCCCTTTATTTACACCAGGGGCGATAACAACAACGACACTTTGTCTGACTCATGGAGTTTGTGTTATTGCTGCTGCTGTGGTTGTTCTAGGCCTCTGCGTCAGCCTTGATTGTAAGTCAGTGTTTTTATTTGGGGAATATTATTTTCAGATTCAAAATGTTATAAATGAAAAAGTCATCGATGAGGAGACAGAAGCACAAGAGGTTAAATGGCTTCCTGAAATTCATCCAGATGGTGACATAGCTAAGACTTGAACATCCTCTATTTGTCAGAATCTGCTATCAGGATTTCACTAACTTTTTACATACACTGGAAAGCTTCCCATCATTTCCTATGCTGGAAACTATTTAAAGGTCAAGGAAATTACTTCTTACATGGCAATATTGAGCTTTTGCTAGGAAAGAACACAGGTTTTGCCTAATAAATCTGCCTCTTACTTATAATCAAGTAAGAAAGTACAACCTGGTGCCTGAGAGATTACAAAAAGCAACCACAAAAAGACCATCATTGAAATAATATGCCATCCAAATAATCATGGATCAGTGGTAAAGAATCCGCCTGGAATGCAGGAAACACAGGCGACACAGCTTCAGTCCCTACATTTGGAAGATCCCCTGGGATAGGAAATGGCAACAAACTCCAGTATTCTTGCCTGGGTAATCCCATGGACAGAGGAAACTGGTGGGCTACAGTCCACAGGGTCTCAAAGAGTCAGACACAACTGATCGATTGAACACAGATAATAAAGAATGAATTTATGTGTTTATCGTATTATCTTCAGAATTAAGACCAAAATTAAAAAATACTCTTGGACAATTAATAAATATGTGAGATATCTGGAAATATTGACTCAAACTTCTAAGATGGCTTGTCATTCAGTTTTGAATAACAAAAATGAATAATTGATTCAAAAATGAATTTTGAAATGAACTCAAAATTTTGAAATGAACTCAAAATTCATTAAAAATGAATAATTTTAAAATTAAAAATGAATTCATTCAAAAATGAATAATTCTTTCAACAAACACTTGAGCACCTTCTTGTGTTAGATACTATTCTAAACATTGAGCTACAGGGGTGAACAAGACACTTGAAGCTCCTGTCCTTGAGGTGAAAGTGAAGTGAAAGTCGCTCAGTTGTGTCCAACTCTTTGCGACCCCATGGACAGTCCATGGAATTCTCCAGGCCAGAATACTGGAATGGGTAGCCTTTCCCTTGTCCAGGGGATCTTCCCAACGCAGGGATCAAACCCAGGTCTCCCACATTGCAGGCAAATTCTTTACCAGCTGAGCCACCAGGGAAGCCAGTGTGTGTGCCCAGTCCTGTCTGACTCTTTGCAACCCCATGGGTTGTAGCCTGACAGGCTCTCCTGTCCATGGGATTTTCCAGGCAAGAATACTGGAGTGGGTTGCCATTCCCTTCTCCAGGAGACCTTCCCAACCCAGAGATCAAACCCAGGTTTCCTGCATTGCAGGCAGATTCTTTACCATCTGAGCCACCAGGTAAGCCCCCAGACAATAAGATTCAGTTCAGTTCAGCTCAGTCGCTCAGTCGTGTCCGACTCTTTGCGACCCCATAAATCGCAGCACGCCAGGCCTCCCTGTCCATCACCATCTCCTGGACTTCACTCAAACTCACGTCCATTGAGTCGGTGATGCCATCCAACCATCTCATCCTCTGTCGTCCCCTTCTCCTCCTGCCCCCAATCCCTCCCAGCATCAGAGTCTTTTCCAATGAGTCAACTCTTCCCATGAGGTGGCCAAAGTACTGGAGTTTCAGCTTTAGCATCATTCCTTCCAAAGAAATCCCAGGGCTGATCTCCTTCAGAATGGACTGGTTGGATCTCCTTGCAGTCCAAGGGACTCTCAAGAGTCTTCTCCAATACCACAGGTCAAAAGCATCAATTCTTAGGCGCTCAGGCTTCTGCACAGTCCAACTCTCACATCCATACATGACCACAGGAAAAACCATAGCCTTGACTAGATGGACCTTTGTTGGCAAAGTAATGTCTCTGCTTATCAATATGCTATCCAGGTTGGTCATAACTTTCCTTCCAAGGAGTAAGTGTCTTTTTCTTTTTTTTTGTCTTTTTTTTTTTTAAGTGTCTTTTATTGGGTCATTTATTTTTCTGGAGTTGAGCTGTAGGAGTTGCTTGTATATTTTTGAGATTAGTTGTTTGTCGGTTGCTTCATTTGCTATTATTTTCTCCCATTCTGAAGGCTGTCTTTTCACCTTGCTAATAGTTTCCTTTGATGTGCAGAAGCTTTTAAGTTTAATTAGGTCCCATTTGTTTATTTTTGCTTTTATTTCCAATATTCTGGGAGGTGGGTCATAGAGGATCCTGCTGTGATGTATGTCAGAGAGTGTTTTGCCTATGTTCTCCTCTAGGAGTTTTATAGTTTCTGGTCTTATGTTGAGATCTTTAATCCATTTTGAGTTTATTTTTGTATATGGTGTTAGAAAGTGTTCTAGTTTCATTCTTTTACAAGTGGTTGACCAGATTTCCCAGCACCACTTGTTAAAGAGATTGTCTTTAATCCACTGTATATTCTTGCCTCCTTTGTCAAAGATAAGGTGTCCCGTGGATTTATCTCTGGGCTTTCTATTTTGTTCCATTGATCTATATTTCTGTCTTTGTGCCAGTACCATATTGTCTTGATAACTGTGGCTTTGTAGTAGAGCCTGAAGTCAGGTAGGTTGATTCCTCCAGTTCCATTTTCTTTCTCAAGATCGCTTTGGCTATTCGAGGTTTTTTGTATTTCCATACAAATTGTGAAATTATTTGTTCTAGCTCTGTGAAGAATACTGTTGGTAGCTTGATAGGGATTGCATTGAATCTATAAATTGCTTTGGGTAGTATACTCATTTTCACTATATTGATTCTTCCAATCCATGAACATGGTATATTTCTCCATCTATTAGTGTCCTCTTTGATTTCTTTCACCAGTGTTTTATAGTTTTCTATATATAGGTCTTTAGTTTCTTTAGGTAGATATATTCCTAAATATTTTATTCTCTTCGTTTCTTAATTTCTCTTTCTGTTTTCTCATTATTAGTGTATAGGAATGCAAGGGATTTCTGTGTGTTGATTTTATATCCTGCAACTTTACTATAATCATTGATTAGTTCTAGTAATTTTCTGGTGGAGTCTTTAGGTTTTCTATGTAGAGGATCATGTCATCTGCAAATAGTGAAAGTTTTACTTCTTCTTTTCCAATTTGATTCCTTTTATTTCTTTTTCTGCTCTGATTGCTGTAGCCAAAACTTCCAAAACTATGTTGAATAGTAATGGTGAAAGTGGGCACCCTTGTTTTGTTCCTGACTTTAGAGGAAATGCTTTCAATTTTTCACCATTGAGGATAATGTTTGCTGTGGGTTTGTCATATATAGCTTTTATTATGTTGAGGTATGTTCCTTCTATTCCTGCTTTCTGGAGAGTTTTTATCATAAATGGGTGTTATTTTGTCAAAGGCTTTCTCTGCATCTATTGAGATAATCATATGGTTTTGTTTTTCAATTTGTTAATGTGGTGTATTACATTGATTGATTTTGCGGATATTGAAGAATCCTTGCATCCCTGGGATAAAGCCCACTTGGTCATGGGTGTATGATCTTTTTAATGTGTTGTTGGATTCTGATTGCTAGAATTTTGTTTAGGATTTTTGCATCTATGTTCATCAGTGATATTGGCCTATAGTTTTTTTTTGTGGCATCTTTGTCAGGTTTTGGTATTAGGGTGATGGTGGCCTCATAGAATGAGTTTGAAGTTTACCTTCCTCTGCAATTTTCTGGAAGAGTTTGAGCAGGATAGGTGTTAGCTCTTCTCTAAATTTTTGGTAGAATTCAGCTGTGAAGCCGTCTGGACCTGGGCTTTTGTTTGCTGGAAGATTTTTGATTACAGTTTCAATTTCCATGCTTGTGATGGGTCTGTTAAGGTTTTCTATTTCTTCCTGGTCGAGTTTTGGAAAGTTGTACTTTTCTAAGAATTTGTCCATTTCTTCCTCGTTGTCCATTCTATTGGCATATAATTGTTGATAATAGTCTCTTATGATCCTTTGTATTTCTATATTGTCTGTTATGATCTCTCCACTGTCATTTCTAATTTTATTGATTTGATTTTTTCTCCTTTGTTTCTTGATGAGTCTGGCTAATGGTTTGTCAATTTTATTTATCCTTTCAAAGAACCAGCTTTTGGCTTTGTTGATTTTTGCTATGGTCTCTTTTGTTTCTTTTGCATTTATTTCTGCTCTAATTTTTAAGATTTCTTTCCTTCTACTAACCCTGGGTTCTTCATTTCTTCCTTTCTAGTTGTTTGAGGTGTAGAGTTAGGTTATTTATTTGACTTTTTCTTGTTTCTTGAGGTGTGCCTGTATTGCTATGAACTTTCCCCTTAGGACTGCTTTTACTGTGTCCCACAGGTTTTGGGTTGTTGTGTTTTCATTTTCATTCTATTTCTATGCAAATTTTGATTTCTTTTTGATTTCTTCTGTGATTTGTTGGTTATTCAGCAGCGTGTTGTTCAGCCTCCATATGTTGGCATTTTTAATAGTTTTTCTCCTGTAATTGAGATCTAATCTTACTGCATTGTGGTCAGAAAAGATGCTTGAATGATTTCTATTTTTTTGAATTTACCAAGGCTAGCTTTATGGCCCAGGATGTGATCTATCCTGGAGAAGGTTCCAGCTTGAGAAAAAGGTGAAATTCATTGTTTTGGGATGAAATGTCCTATAGATATCAATTAGGTCTAACTGGTCTATTGTATCGCGTTTAAAGTTTGTGTTTCTTATTAATTTTCTGTTTAGTTGATCTATCCATAGGTGTGAGTGGGGTATTAAAGTCTCCCACTATTATTGTGTTATTGTTAATTTCTCCTTTCATACTTGTTAGCATTTGTCTTACATACTGCGATGCTCCGTGTTGGGTGCATATATATTTATAATTGTTATATCTTCTTCTTGGATTGATCCTTTGATCATTATGTAGTGACCTTCTTTGTCTCTTTTCACAGCCTTTGTTTTAAAGTCTATTTTATCTGATATGAGTATTGCTACTCCTGCTTTCTTTTGGTCCCTATTTGCATGGAAAATCTTTTTCCAGCCCTTCACTTTCAGTCTGTATGTGTCCCCTGTTTTGAGGTGGGTCTCCTGTAGACAAACATATGTAGGGTCTTGTTTTTGTATCCATTCAGCCAGTCTTTGTCTTTTGGTTGGGGCATTCAACCCATTTACGTTTAAGGTAATTACTGATAAGTATGATCCCGTTGCCATTTACTTTATTGTTTGGGGTTGAATTTATACACCATTTTTGTGTTTCCTGTCTAGAGAATATCCTTTAGTATTTGTTGTAGAGCTGGTTTGGTGGTGCAGAATTCTCTCAGCTTTTGCTTATCTGAGAAGCTTTTGATTTCTCCTTCATACTTGAATGAAATCCTTGCTGGGTACAATAATCTGGGCTGTAGGTTATTTTCTTTCATCATTTTAAGTATGTCTTGCCATTCCTCCTGGCTTGAAGAGTTTCTATTGAAAGATCAGCTGTTATCCTTATGGGAATTCCCTTGTGTGTTATTTGTTGTTTTTCCCTTGCTGCTTTTAATATTTGTTCTTTGTGTTTGATCTTTGTTAATTTGAGTAATATGTGTCTTGGGGTGTTTCGCCTTGGGTTTATCCTGTTTGGGATTCTCTGGGTTTCTTGGACTTGGGTGATTATTTCCTTCCCCAGTTTAGGGAAGTTTTCAACTATTATCTCCTCAAGTATTTTCTCATGGTCTTTCTTTTTGTCTTCTTCTTCTGGAACCCCTATGATTCGAATGTTGTAGCGTTTAATATTGTCCTGGAGGTCTTTTAATTTCATGGCTGCAGTCACCATCTGCAGTGATTTTGGAGCCCAAAAAGATAAAGTCTGACATTGTTTTCACTGTTTCCCCATCTAGTTCCCATGAAGTGATGGGACCAGATGCCATGATCTTCATTTTCTGAATGTTGAGCTTTAAGCCAACTTTTTCACTCTCCTCTTTCACTTTCATCAAGAGGCTTTTGAGTTCCTCTTCACTTTCTGCCATAAGGGTGGTGTCATCTGCGTATCTGAGGTTATTGATATTTCTCCCAGCAATCTTGATTCCAGCTTGTGCTTCTTCCAGCCCAGCGTTTCTCATGATGTACTATTCTGCATAGCCCTTCTTAAAATTTTAAAAATTGGATTTTTTTTTTGCCAGGGATTTTACTCCAACATATTTTTTAAGAAATTTTGTCAGTGGAGAATATTGAGGCTTTTTAACATAGAAAGTCATATAATATAATAACACAAAAGATGGGAGCTAACATGGAGCAGGCTTCCAGTGTGCCAAGCCTTTTCTATCTTCCTTGTTGACACCCATTATCTTATTTGATGTTGCAACTGTGTTTTTAGTTTAATGATCCTCATTTTGCCCAGTAATAATTGAGACAGGAAGATCAAATGATTCAAACTGAGACAGGGAAAGCAAATGATTCGCAAAAGTCACATTGACTCAGTTAGAACTCACATGCCCAAGGTTGTCTACCTGCCCCCCAGCTACCTTTTGCTAACACAGTCAATTACTATCTTATAGCTCAGTCAACTTCAAAAGACCTTCGAGGAGAATCTGAAAGGAGGGAAAGTGAAGTCCCAACTGATGAATACAGAAGTGCAGAAGAATTGCAGTCGTCACTTGATGAAGATGGTAAAGAAAATGTTGCTAATGTTATTGGCCAAATCTTTCCTAGTATAAACAGATTAGCTGATGGAGTGTCTTATTCTTTCACTGCAGTGTTCACTTTTGAATCCCAAAGAGAAAGCTCTTTAGAAGACAATGAAGAAGCCAAAATGAAGTCAGATGATAAAGATGGTAACAAAATGAGCTGCTAATGCCATGCGTGTAGATCTTATTTCCATTTATTTCATGTGTTATCATGTTTATATTGAAGCTTAAACTTATCCTCCCCTCACCCTCAAATTGGAAACTTTAGGAGTAAAAGAGTTAAGTTTTTCTCTTACAGATTTAAACTGACCAGCTGTAGAACAGAAATTGATCTACTAGAATGAAGGAAAAAACAGAACACAAGTCTAATACTATTGGAACGCTCTACAAAATTTTTTGTATCTTTCCAAACATGATACAATCATTATTGTACAATAATAAATTCTTTCTTAAAAGCTCTCTGCTTCCTTTAATGGATTGGAATCAGAGCATCATAAACCCAGAGTTGTAGCTGTGAAATGTTTATCATTTAGTGCTATTTACCACTCCAGTATTCTTGACTAGAGAATTTCATGGACAGAGGAGCCTAACAGGCTAATTGTCCATGGGGTCACAAAGAGTCAGACATGACTTATCAACTAACACTTTCACTTTACACTCTTTTAAAACTTTTCCATTTATATTTTAACATAATCAAGAGCATACAAAGTAAACTACTTTTATTTTTTATTTGTGTTACATTTAATTATATAATTTCATTAGAAAATAATTTAACCATCATTTAAAATTACTGCATAATTTCTTTATTTAGAGGTATTAGTTTTAACTAGTTCATTACATTGAAAACTTATATTTTTGCTACTAAAAAATTCAAAGAATTTTTTTCCATTGTATTTTTTACATAAAGTTTTGCCTGTATGTTGACACAAATGGAGATACTAGTTTAATGAGTAAGAAGTAATAGAGAGTCAAATTGCTTTGCATAAAGTTTCAGTTTATGTTCCCATCAGGAATATGCAAACTACATGTCCTAGGTTCTTCAGTATTTTCTCTTTTTAAATATTATTTTAATTTTTATTTGACTATTTCTGAAGTTTAGTGTTGTAATACTGTGTTAGCCATTTATATTTCTTCTTTTCTGAGGTGACCATTTTTGTCTTTTGCCCATTTTTCTAAATTGTTGTATCAATTATATGGTTTTAATATAAATGTTCTGTATTAGTCACTTATTTTTCATATTTTTTTCCAAATTGAGTGGTTTGTCTTTTAAGTCATCTTGCTGACTTTGAGGTAGCAGAGTTTTTCACATTTTCATAGTCAAATAATTCATTTCCATTTGTTAATTTCTTCCATTTACTTTCCGGCTTAAAAGTCTTCCTCTCAACCGGAGATTTCATATATACTTTTTTTTTAAGTTGGTGCTGCCTTTTTGTATTTAGCTTTCAACTCCATCTACAGTTTATTGTGTTGTATAATGTAGGGCTGATCTTTTTTATTTGGTTCCTCCTCCTGATTCAGACAGATGTGTCTTTGCCTTGTGTTTATTTCAAGCTGAGTAGGAATTGAACTGGGCACTGGCAGAATCATATATGGCATTCCTCCTTTCCCAGCCTGCATGCACATGCACACACACACTTCACAGAAGGACCTGGACATTAACATTTTTGCCAAGTGGCATCTGGGAACCCCATCTCTGCTCCTGGAGAGTTCCCAGCACCAATATGTACACAGAGAGGCCCTCCCCCATACTACCTATTCCCTCTTTAGGGGAAGCCGTCCAATGTAGCAACATCATCAGTACCTCTACTCACTGCCAGAGGATCACCAGCACTGCTGGTGTGCCATGGTAAAAGACAGCCTCTCTCCCCCACCTTTTACCTCTTGGAGCAAAAGAGTCTGTTGTGACACCAGGAAGGGAAAATTTTATTTTTTTCCAATTTACATCCATTGGCATCATATGAAACTGAAATTACTCCTGGTTTTGTTATCTGTATTTTCTACTGCTGATAAATATGTCTACCTATTTGTTTATTATGGTTGTCATTTTAAATTTTTAAAAAATTAGGAGCATTGAGTCCTGGGTCCTGGGGCTCATACCACAATCTTCCTTAGGAATCACCTACAGTTTAAGTACTGTTCTTTATGTGTTTAACAGAGTTTTATTTTCAGATGAAAAAGAAATAAGTGAAATGTTTACACGTCAAAGAAGTCAGCAAGACTCTAGTCGAGATCTAAAGAAGGATTCCAAAAAAGGTAAATTATTACTAGGGTGATTTGGTTCTCTTCAGTTCAGTCGCTCAATCGTGTCCGACTGTTTGCAACCCCATGAATTGCAGCACGCCAGGCCTCCCTGTCCATCACCAACTCCTGGAGTTTACCCAAACTCATGTCCATCGAGTCAGTGATGCCATCCAGCCATCTCATCCTCTGTCATCCCCTTCTCCTCCTGCCCCCAATCCCTCCCAGAATCAGGGTCTTTTCCAATGAGTCAACTCTTCACATGAGGTGGCTAAAGTATTGGAGTTTCAGCTTCAACATCAGTCCTTCCAATGCACACCCAGGACTGATCTCTTTTAGGATGGACTGGTTGGATCTCCTTGCAGTACAAGGGACTCTCAAGAGTCTTCTCCAACACCACAGTTCAAAAGCATCAATTCTTCAGCACTCAGCTTTCTTCACAGTCCAACTCTAACATCCATACATGACCACTGGAAAAACCATAGCCTTGACTAGATGGACCTTTGTTGGCAAAGTAATGTCTCTGCTTTTTAATACGCTATCTAGGTTGGTCATAACTTTCTTTTTTTTTAAATTTAAATATATTTGTTTTAATTGGAGGCTAATTACTTTACAATATTGTATTGGTTCTGCTACACATAAATGTCTTTTAATTGGTTCTCTTATACTGTGGTAAAAATCACAAATAATTCCTTTAGAATTTTGAAGGATGACCATGTACTTTTTTACT
This sequence comes from Bos mutus, assembly GCF_027580195.1. Lineage (NCBI taxonomy): Eukaryota > Metazoa > Chordata > Mammalia > Artiodactyla > Bovidae > Bos > Bos mutus. Next base: position 40,717,340 of record NC_091625.1, read on the forward strand.
TAAAAATCTTATTAATATCAACTTACTCTATCTTAAATGAAAGTCACTCAGTTATGTCCAACTCTTTGCCCACCCTCCCCCATACCCACTTCCCATGGACTATACAGTCCATGGAATTCTCTAGGCCAGAATACTGGAGTGGGTAGCCCTTCCCTTCTCCAGGGATCTTCCCAACCCAGGGATCAAACCCAGGTCTCCTGCATTGCAGGCAGATTCTTTACCAGCTGGGACACAAGGGAAGCCCAAGAATACTGGAGTGCGTAGCCTATCCTTTCTCCAGAGGATCTTCCCAACCCAGGAATCGAACCAGGGTCTTCTACTTGCAGGCAGATTCTTTACCAACTGAGCTGTCAGGGAAACCTTTACTCTGTCTTAAAGACTACTATAATATGAACAGTTGGACATGCAGAAATACAGAAGAACGTGATATACTGTTTTCATGAACAAGAATATTGGAAAGATAGGATATCTGTCTTTCTGTTCTGTCATTCCTGGCATGTGGCTACCTTAATAATTCACAAGATGGCTGCTAGTGTGCCAGTTGTTACATCAATGGGCAAGAAGAGGGAAAAGGCAAGAGACAAAAAAATAACACTCCATCCAGCTGAGTTCGGTCAATTCAGTTCAGTTCAGTCGCTCAGTGATGTCTGACTCTTTGCAACCCCATGAATTGCACCATGCCAGGCCTCCCCGTCCATCACCAACTCCCGGAGTCCACCCAAACCCATGTCCATTGAGTCGGTGATGCCATCCAACCATCTCATCCTCTGTCATCCCCTTCTCCTCCTGCCCTCAATCTTTCCCAGCATCAGGGTCTTTTCCAATGAGTCAGTTCTTCTCATCAGGTGGCCAAAGTATTGGAGTTTCAGCTTCAACATCAGTCTTACCAATGAACACCCAGGACTGATCTCCTTTAGGATGGACTGGTTGGATCTCCTTGTAGTCCAAGGGACTCTCAAGAGTCTTCTCCAACACCACAGTTCAAGAGCATCAGTTCTTCTGTGCTCAGCTTTCTTTACAACTCTCACATCCATACATGACTACTGGAAAAACCATAACCTTGACTAGACGGACCTTTGTTGACAAAGTAATGTCTCTGCTTTTCAATATGCTATCTAGATTGGTCATAACTTTCCTTCCAAGGAGTAAGTGTCTTTTAATTTCATGGCTGCAGTCACCATCTGCAGTGATTTGGAGCCCCCCAAAATAAAGTCTGACACTGTTCCACTGTTTCCCCATCTATTTGCCATGAAGTGATGGGATCAGATGCCATGATCTTAGTTTTCTGAATGTTGAGCTTTTAAGCCAACTTTTTCACTCTCATCTTTCACTTTCATCAAGAGGCTGCTTAGTTCTTCTTCACTTTCTGCCATAAAGGTGGTGTCATCTGTATATCTGAGGTTATTGATATTTCTCCTGGAAATCTTGATTCCAGCTTGTGCTTCCTCCAGCCCAGCATTTCTCATGATGTTCTCTGCATTGAAGTTAAATAAGCAGGGTGACAATATACAGCCTTGACGTACTCCTTTTCCTATTTGGAACCAGTCTGTTGTTCCATGTCCAGTTCTAACGGTTGCTTCCTGACCTGCATACAGATTTCTCAAGAGGCAGGTCTGGTATTCCCATCTCTTTCAGAATTTTCCACAGTTTATTGTGATCCACACAGTCAAAGGCTTTTGTATAGTCAATAAATCAGAAATAGATGTTTTTCTGAAACTCTCTTGCTTTTTCGATGATTCAGCAGATGTTGGCAATTTAATCTCTGGTTCCTCTGCCTTTTCTAAAACCAGCTTGAACATCTGGAAGTTCATGGTTCACGTACTATTGAAGCCTGGCTTGGAGAATTTTGAGCATTACTTTACTAGCATGTGAGATGAGTGCAATTGTGCAGTAGTTTGAGCATTCTTTGGCATTACCTTTCTTTGGGATTGGAATGAAAACTGACCTTTTCCAGTCCTGTGGCCACTGCTGAGTTATTCCTCTTTAAAGAGAAAACAACAAGACTCACCCCCAAAAAGTTCTTCTTGCATTTTATCTACCAGTGAAACTATCAATATAAGGGAAGTTAGGAGACATAGTGTTTTTAAACGGCTAGTGTTTTTAAATTGCTGACCCTAACAAAATCAGCATTCTGTTACTACAGGAAAGGAGAACTGGATATTGTGTAGGCAAGTAGTATCTTGTGGCACATTTACTATTTTTGCCTGGCTATTTCTGCTTCCTCATGTCCCCTTTCCCAGGCTATGAATTCTTACGTCTGACTATCCAGGAATTGCTGGTTTTCTGTATCTCTGAGAATGGACTTCTCACTTCATGACAGAGAGGGCAGCAGGAAGCTGCTCCTCAAAAGTCCTTTGGGATTTTTTCTGCGAGAGGATCAATTAGGCTCTGGCAGGAGACCCTGATGGATGGAGCTCAGAAAGCACTACTGGAAAGGCCGAGGTAGAAGAGTCGCTCCACAGTCTGGTGGCGCTGCCAATCTCATGTCCTGTTAGACACATGGATAAATGTTTATATCATGGTGCAGCCTATAAGCCAGCTCAGCCATGTAAGAAAACATTCAGCACACAGTGAGGCAGGAATCAAGGCTAACACCTGAAAAACCAGCCTATGCTACCTTTTTTTCCCATCCTCTTGCCCACCCCCTCTCCTTTTATTGTCCCATGTAGTCTCATGCATACAATTTAGGGCTTCCCTGGTGGCTCAGTGGTAAAGAACCCTTCTGCAAGTGCAGGAGACATGGGTTCAGTCTCTGGTCTGGGAAGATCCCACATGCCACAGAGCAACTAAGCCTGTGCACCACAGCTATTGAACCTATGCTCTAGAGCCCGGGAGATGCAATTAATGAGCTCACGTGCTGCAACTACTGAAGCCCACATGCCCTAGAACCCATGCTCCACAACAAGAGAAGTCTTCAAAACTAGAGAAAAGCCCCCGGCTAGAACTCTTCCCCAACTAAAGAAAAGCCCGCACAGCAACGAAGATCCAACACAGCCAACAATAAATAATAAAAACAATTATTAATTGAAAGCATTTATTTTGTTTTCTGACTCATTCTTTAGTTGCCTGTCTTTTAGCTTGACTCCTGGAAGCCTTTGCTTCCTACCTCTTCTCCCTGGTTTTCTGAGTTTTTAATCCTGCCTGACATGAGTTTTTTTCTTGCCCCATATGCTTTTGTTCTGATGCACTGGCTTTAAGCCACTATTCTACTGTTTTGTGATTCCAGACTTATTTCCTCTCTAGTTCATTTCTCCCTTTTTCTGGCATGTTCAGCAGTAACACAAAGAGTGCTTCCTTGGGTTAGGTATTTACGATCATGTTCTGTTGCAAATAACATTGTCTACTAAAATTATTAAGGGCATTAATGTATTGATTTACTTTACTTTAGATGTAACAGACTATGAGATAGAAGAGGTAACTGCTGATCATCCAGAAGTTCTTTCCATAATAAATGAGACAGTAAAAATGGCAAAGGATATGAACTTTGAACAGCCACATGAAAAAATTGCTGAGATCTTAGATGAAGTTCTCCAAGAGGTAAGAAATCCAGAATCTTTATTTTTATCTCTGATTTCACAGTATCTGAGAAAATGTTAACCTGGTATATGTACAATTATTTTTGAATCCCATATGGCAGTGTTGAAATCTATAGCCTCCTAATTCACGTGCATTTTACAGTAACACTGTTAATATGTAATGTACCCTGCTGCTGCTGCTGCTAAGTCGCTGCAGTTGTGTCCGACTCTGTGCAACCCCATAGACGGCAGCCCACCAGGCTCCCCTGGCCCTGGGATTCTCCAGGCAAGAACACTGGAGTGGGTTGCCATTTCCTTCTCCAATGCATGAAAGTGAAAAGTGAAAGGGAAGTCGCTCAGTCGTGTCCGACTCTGTGCAACCCCATGGACTGGAGCCCACCAGGCTCCTCCATCCATGGGAGTTCCCAGGCAAAAGTACTAGAGTGGGTTGCCATTGCCTTCTCCACATGCTAGCAAAGTAATGCTCAAAATTCTCCAAGCCAGACTTCAGCAATACGTGAACCGTGAACTTCCAGATGTTCAAGCTGGTTTTAGAAAAGGCAGAGGAGCCAGAGATCAAATTGCCAACATGCTGGATCATCAAAAAAGCTAAAGAGTTCCAGGAAAGCATCTATTTCTGCTTTATTGACTATGCCAAAGCCTTTGTGTGGATCACAATAAACGTGGAAAATTCTGAAAGAGATGGGAATACCAGACCACCTGAACTGCCTCTTGAGAAATCTGTATGCAGGTCAGGAAGCCATAGTTAGAACTGGACATGGAACAACAGACTGGTTCCAAATAGGAAAAGGAGTATGTCAAGGCTGTATATTGTCACCCTGCTTATTTAACTTCAATGCAGAGTACATCATGAGAAATGCTGGGCTGGAAGAAGCACAAGCTGGAATCAAGATTTCCGGGAGAAATATCAATAACCTCAGATATACAGATGACACCACCCTTATGGCAGAAAGTGAAGAACTAAAGAGCCTCTTGATGAAAGTGAAAGAGGAGAGTGAAAAAGTTGGCTTTAAAATTCAACATTCAGAAAACTAAGATCATGGCATCTGATCCCATCACTTCATGGCAAATAGATGGGGAAACAGTGGAAACATGAGACTTTTATTTTCTTAGGCTCCAAAATCACTGCAGATGGTGACTCTAGCCATGAAATTAAAAGACGTTTACTCCTTGGAAGGAAAGTTATGACCAACCTAGACAGCATATTCAAAAGCAGAGACATTACTTTGTCAACAAAGGTCTGTCTAGTCAAGGCTATGGTTTTTCCAGTAGTCATGTATGAATGTGAGAGTTGTAAAGAAAGCTGAGTGCAGAAGAACTGATGCTCTTGAACTGTGGTGTTGGAGAAGACTCTTGAGAGTCCCTTGGACTGCAAGGAGATCCAAAGTCCATCCTAAAGGAAATCAGTCCTGGGTGTTCATTGGAAGGACTGATGTTGAAGCTGAAACTTCTGATGAGAAGAACTGACTTATTGGCAAAGACCCTGATGCTGGGCAAGATTGAGGGCAGGAGGAGAAAGGGATGACAGAGGATGAGATGGTTGGATGTCATCACCGACTCAATGGACATGAATTTGGCTATGGTCCAGGAGTTGGTGATGGACAGAGAGGCCTGGTGTGCTGTGGTTCATGGGGTCACAAAGAGTTGGACACGACTGAGGGACTGAACTGAACTGACAGCATTATAACTTTGTTTACATGTCCATCAATGCCTATTAAATGTAGCACCTCAAGGCAAGAATACCAGATCAGTTATCTTTTTCATTCCCTCTGCGTTTTTCAGTGCAACTGAACAGAAGTGCTCAATAAATGAGCTTTTATGGTGATCTTTTCTCACATTTTCCAAACAGCACAAGAAGTTCAAACAAAGATTATTTAAAATTAAGACGGAATTTCTACCTCAAACTATAGATTTCTCTCAATTGCAACTTCCTATTCCTTGAAAGTGTTAATATGGCATCTATGTTGCTACATTTCTAAGTATGATGTGAAAATCTCTCAGTCCTGTCAGGACTCTTTGTGACCCCATGGACTCCAGGCCAGAGTACTGGGGCGAGGAGCCTTTCCCTTTTCCAGGAGAATCTTCCCAACCCTGGGATCAAACCCCAGGTCTCCCAGATCTCAGGTGGCACTGCAGGCACACTGCAGGCTTATCTAAGTATGATAGTAAGTTTATTAATAAAAAGGACTTCTTTACATGAAAAAAGACTGATAAAAATGCTCTGGTTACAAGTGGCTTTTTTAAACTTTTTATTTTGATATACAGTTGTATAGGGCAATGGAAAAAATAGAACAGAAAGATTGCTGTGAATCTAAAACCGCTCTAAAGGGAATTCCCTGGCTGTCCAGCGGTTAGGACTCAGCGTTTTCACTGCCAGAGTCCAGGTTCAATCCCTGGTGGGGGAACTAAGATTTCACAAGCTTCATGGCATGGCCAAGAAATGAAATTAACTTAATAAAAAATAAAACTGTTCTAAAAGTAAAGTTTATTTTTTAAAAACAGAACTACCACATGAACTAACTAACCTACTTCCAGCTATATATTCAAAAGAACTGAAAGCAGGGTTTTGAAGAGATATCTCACACCCATGTGCATGGCATGTGAACTGTAGTTACCATGCTGTACATTACACTCTCAGTACTTATTTATCTTGTAACTGGACGTTTGTACCTTTTGACCATGTATGTGTGCGTGCTAAGTTGCTTCAGTCATGTCCAACTCTTTGTGATCCTATGGACTGTAGTCTGCCAGGCTCCTCTGTCCATGGGATTCTCTAGGCAAGAACACTGGAGTGGGTTGCCATGCCCTCCTCCAGGGGACCTTCCTGACCCAGGGATCAAACCCGCATCTCTTGTGGCCCCTGCATTGCCAGTGAATTCTTTACTGCTGAGCCACCAGGGAAGCCCTACCTTTTGACCCTCTCACCCATTTCCTCCCACCTTTTCCTCTGTCTCTGGCAGCCACCAATGTCTTCTCTATGAATTTGGTTTTTTTAGATTTCACAATAAATGAGGTCATATAGTATTTGTCTTTCTCTAACTTATTTCACTTATACTACTTCATTATAGCTTTTCCCTCCTAATTCTCTCATGTGAAACTTTTCCAAGTGTTTAAAATTCTTTTTTTTGCCCCAAATGCTCTTCATTCAGATGGAAATTTCAAAAAGCAGGTAAATCTGCATAAGCCAAAGGGTTACACTGGTCCTCTCAAGATTTCTTTCCCTCGACTTCTAATATTCTGTGACTTCCTGATTGCATACAGATTTGTTTAAAACCTTCGGAACTGGTGTATTCACAGACCCACATCACTAATCTCCACATTTGTACTGAAGTTGTTATAATTGGGTGGCAGGTGGGGGATAGTTTAGCAGAACTCACAAAGCACCTGCAAGATTTGTTTCGAATCAGTTTCTTTCTATAGCTGTTAGTAAACATCTCAGGACCTCTCAGCTCTCACATTAAAGGCTAAAAATCTAAAGGGAAGTAAAGAGCATTGTCACTTAAAAAGGCAGACTGAGCACAGACCTGGTGACTCCAGGGACCAGGGAGTAGAGTAGACCAGGGGCCATTGTCACCTGAGACCATGTTAGAAACACAGACTCATGGGCCCTACCCTTGACCTTCTGAATCAGGATCTAGGTTCTGTAATACTGAGTAAGATATAGCAAGCATGTTTTGTTATATTTATTTAACAGAGGCTTTTGCTTCTTGTTCTTAATGTACAGCTTTAGTGCTTTCAAATTGTTTCTCTTTTAAAATTAAGTGGCTCTTTTTTTTTCTTCTGAAAGTCAGAAGAACTCAAAAGATATTTGGTTAAGGTCCAGGAAAGTGACATATCAGGGTAACATCCTTGACTTGGATGCCTATGATGGTAATTTCAGTGTGTCATTTTTCACAGGTAGTTGAAGAAAACAAGAATAGGTTTTATGGTGCCCCCAAATATGGAGGATGGATACTGGACAACTGCCCTCTTGTGAAAGAACTCTGGATGGTCTTAGTCGACAAAGGAGTTCTACCCGATTTAGTCATCTGTTTATCAGACACAGAAAACAATGGTTGGTGAATACTTATCATGTCAATTCAGAGTGAAGTTTTTACTGCTGATAATATTTTTAGTTTATATTTTTATGAACTATAAAATGGAAAACTCTCCACCTTCCCTGGATACAACAAATACCACCCCAGCAGTCCCTTCATGACCTAGAGGTACACAAAAGGAAACATCCAATCACTGAGTAGGTGGCCACAGATGGTATGCTGGGTCACTGGATGCTCCAATACACTCTTATCATTATTCTGTGGAGCTGAGCATTTAACAACCCTCATCCCAGTCAGCATTATAACTTCTGAATGAAAAATATATAAGGCTGAGGGCAAAACTATCTATTAATCCTTTTTCCCCTCAAATGGGAAATACTAAGTAGATAAAGATAGCAGAACTAAATTTTAATTTCTGTCACTGTGTATAAAGCTATAGTAATAAAAAATTATGGCACTACCAGAAAAAAATGACATAGACCAATCAAACAGAACAAAGAGCCCAGAGATAAACTCACACATATACAGTCAACTAATATTTGATAAGGGAGCCAAAAATATTGTTATTTTGCATCTTAAGGAAATATATTTGAAAAGAGAATTTCCAGGGGGAGACTGTATTATACTACTTTTTATGTTTTAGTTACTTATAGTATAATATATACCTTTTTAGAAGGATTTAAGATGGTCTGAAAAAATCTGGGCTCTATTTAGATAAATACTTAAAGGAAAGTATATTTGGATATAGACAGAAATAATTTTTCATTTCTAATTTCCAAAATATATCTCACTATATTTTATAGAGCTTTAAAATTAATATTACTGTTTATCTGTATTTCAGGAAAATATTTATATAATAGACTGTATTTAGAGAATAAACAAGAAATTGACTCTAAGATTTTAGAAAGATTATTAGATGAACTACTAAAGGAAAGAAAAGAGGAAGAAGCAGCAAGGTAATCTGCCTGGCACAATAAATGAGATAAATTAACCTTTTACAACTGTTAAAAATCTACTTATGATTTATATTTATAAAATGCCTTTAACATCAAAACAGGCCTACTAACAAGATCCAATTCTAATTCTAAGAAAAATAGTAATTTCATAAATATTCCCAGAATCTCTAAAGTATATAGCTGTGGATATTTTCACAGTCCCAAATCAGACATTCTAAACCAAATGTTTACTTTCAAAAGACATTGTGAAAAAAAGTCCTGATAGTCCAGAGGCTAAAACTTCAAGCTCCCAATGTAGGGGGCCTGGGTTCGATCCTTGGTTGGGGAACTAGATCCCATATACCTCAATTAAGAGTTTGAATGTTGCAACTAAGACTCAGTGTAGTCAAATAAATAAATATATATTTTTTAATGAACACAGAGAAAGTATATATTTTCTACTCTATTTATCTGTGACTTAATTTTACTAACTAGAATCCACCGGTCAAAGAAATAATATAAAAAGTGAAAATACACTTGTGTCATATGACTTAAATTCAAAGCTTGACTAAGTTCTACATAAGGTAAAGAACAAGACGGCTGCTAAGTTGCGTCAGTCATGTCCGACTCTGTGATCCCATAGATAGCAGCCCACCAGTTTCCCCTGTCCCTGGGTTTCTCCAGGCAAGAATACTGCAGTGGGTTGCATTGCCTTCTCCCAAGAACAAGACTAGTTATTCATAACTGATAGGTTCAACATCAAATGCTTATTCTTGAGACTTCCTGGTGGTTCAGTGGCTAAGACTCTGAGCTCCCAATATGGAGGATGTCAACTCAATCCCTGGTGGGGTAACTAGATCCCACATGCCACATTAAGACTTGGTGCAGCCAAATAAATTAATTAATTAAATACTTTTAAAAAATTGGTCAGAGATGCAATGCAACCTGGTTGGAAAAGAGATAAAATGTATAGGATTTAGAATTACATTTTTGGCCAAATATCTACAGACATGCTGATTGTACCTGTTTTCCAGCATTAGTTTCCAAATGTGCTGGTCAAATGCAAGATAATTTCTTTTATCACCATTTGTCTTTGATCTACCCAAGTAGGATATGGAAGTAGCTAGAAACTGGCAGCAAAATTCTTCTTCCTCCTTGTCAGATTTTAGATTCTTAGCAGCCACAACATATAGTATCCAGGTTTTGGATGAGGAAAGCATCACAAAAGAGCCCTACCTAACTAGAAAAGTAGAAGAATTGCCAGTTCACACACTACCAAGTAGGGAAGCCATGCAGAAACAATGCTCAGTAGTCTCAAAGGTCTGGGTCATGAACAAGAGAACTCAAATTACACTAAGACTTCAGTCTGGATCACAGGGTCACAGGGTTTAGAATATAGTGAGACAACACTTCCTATTAACAAGAAACAGGATTTGTGGTCCAGTGGTTACAAATCTGCCTGCCAGTTCAGGGGACACTGGTTCAATCCCTGGTCTGGGAAGATTCCACATGTCTCAGGGCAACCAAGCCCACGTACCACAACTATAGAACCCACAGCCTAGAGTCTGTGAGCTGCAACTACTGAAGCCCACACACCCTAAAGCCCATGCTCTGCAACAAGGGAAGCCACCTCAATGGGAGGCTCAAGCACCACAGTGAGAGTGTAGCGCCTGCTTGCTACACCTAGAGACGAGCCCGGGTGCAGCAACAAAGACCCGGCACAGCCAAAGATAAATAAACCAAGGTACACACTGTTGGGAGGAGAGGTGTAGTGATATATTTGAAGAGAATATGTGTAAAGATTTTCAAAGGAAGGGGAAAAGGACACCGAAAGAACACTGAGTATGAGAGAATGACCCACCTACAGAACAGTCTGAAGAAGACTGTCCAGAGTGGCCTACTCACATGAATGGGCTCTGCTCCACTTAACTGGTCCCCTGTTGGTGACTGCTCGATACAGCTTTTTGATACTGTTTTTAAAAATGCAGTCAACATTCTTATACATGTTTCTTTGTGTAATAGTATGCCAATACCTGAGGGCTAAATTCCTAGTTCTTCAACCCTAATGAAAAACAGATTCCCTTATCCCAAACCTCTTTAAATTTCATCATTACTTTGTTGAAAAGAAAATAAATTAATTTTCTGAATACAAAGGAAATTTGCAAATTTTCAACTTATTCATACAGAAAAATCTTTAAAGTGCAAAAAATGTGAAATAAAATTTAAAAGCTGTCAGAATGCCACCATCCATAGATAATTACTATTAACAGTTTGATTCACTTTATTCTAGTCTTTTAATCTTCATTTATATACATTTTAAATAAAAAATTTGTATTATACATAGTTTTATATTATACCTTTTTTCACTTAACTCTATGCTGTGAACATTTCTCATTTAATCAGAGGGAAAATGATACCAGCTGAGAGTTAGACAATTCTTTATCAATTTTTCCAGGTTTCCTAATTAATAGCCAGAGTTTTTTAAATACAACATTTTAACTTTCCTTACCAAAAAAAGATCCCCAAAACACACAAAAAATTCTGAACATTAACTAGCCTCAATATGAGTAAATTAAATGTTTATGTGGTAAAGTAAAAAGTATAGTGAATATTATAAATGATTTATTCTTTATTTTTACTATTATAAGCCTTAAATTCTATGATATTGTAAGATATTTGAATTTCCAAAGATAACTACATTTTGGACCTTTTCATTTCAGAAAAGTCAAGGAAGAGGCATTAAGAATAGAAGAAGAAAATCGAAAGCTATTGGAAGCTATGACTGCAAAAGCAAAAGGCAAACACAAGATTATATGATTAATAATGTGTCATTTGATTTTGTGTTGTGACTGCAAAGTTGCAGTATTTACAGAGAATTATAAACAGAGTGCAGAGAAGGCAATGGCACCCCACTCCAGTACTCTTGCCTGGAAAATCCCATGGACTGAGGAGCCTGGTAGGCTGCAGTCCATGGGGTTGCTAAGAGTCGGACACGACTGAGTAACTTCACTTTCACTTTTCACTTTCCTGCATTGGAGAAGGAAATGGCAACCCACTCCAGTGTTCTTACCTGGAGAATCCCAGGGACAGGGGAGCCTGGTGGGCTGCCGTCTATGGGGTCGCACGGAGTTGGACACGACTGAAGCGACTTAGCGGCAGCGGCAGCATAAACAGAGTGACCATGTTTCCCAGTTTGCCCGTTAGAGTCCAGGTTTATGCCCAGGTTCCTGAAATATCTGTTTGACTCCCTCTCCTTCTCGTTGTGTTCCAATTTGGATAATGCACTGTATGATCACAGCAGTAATGAATTCATAAAAAATGGATTCCTGACACAGACACCTACTCACCCACCTTGTAAGAGGGATACACGGCAGGACCAGCATGTGCAACATGTTTTTAAATTTTCTAGTAAGCACATAAAAAATAAAAAGAAACAAATGAATTACAATAATCCCTCAATATCCATCAGGAATTGGTCCCAGGACTCCTGCAGATACCAAAAATTCATAAATTCTTAAGTCCCTTATATAAAATGTCATAGTATGTGTGTATAACCTAAACACATTGGCATATACTTTAAATCATCTCTAGATAACTTATAATGCCTAATAAAATGTAAATGCTATGTAAATAGTTGCTAGCAAATTCAAGTTTTGCTTTTTGGAACTTTCTGAAATTTTTTTTCGAATATTTTCAATTTGTGGTTGGTTGAATCCATGGATACAGAACCTGAAGATTCAGAAAACCAACTGTATATTTTATTTAATACATTATATCCAAATTATTATTTTAACATAATGCAAATTATGTTAAATTTAATTAACATTGATTCATGCATGTAATCAATGCAAAAATTATTGATATGTTTTTATATTCAGTTTTTCACACAAAGTCTCTGAAGTCATTGTGTATTTCACCGCACATTTCAGTTTGGACTAGCCACACTTCAAGTGCTCAGTAGATACATGTGGCTTGTGGCTATGTATCAGATAGTGCAGGAATAGCCATTCCCTATTAAATGGACATTTGGGCTGTTTCCTGTCTTTTACTGTTACAATATTTGGGACTGCTATATGCTATGGCATATATTTGGGAATATATTTTATATTCCATTTTAATAGATATAATATAGGGAGACTGTATCTATCTTTTTCATTAAGCATCATGCTCCAGGGGTTGTTCCCAATTAAATATCTGCTGACTTAAACTAAATAATTTATTTCTTCTCATTTTTTTGTATAAGCAGAAGAAGCTGAAGCCGAGGCTTTTGAGGATTTTGAAGTTGAGGAGTCTGAACTTCACGAAGGGTCTGAGGCCCCTGAGGTTGCTGAGGAGACCAGGGGGTTCTTACCCGAGGAGTCTGACATTTTTGAGGCCCCAGAAACAGAACATCAATCAGGTTAGACTTTTATTAAAGAGTGCGTCCTTAATTCCACTGCTGCCTATTGGCATGTTTGTGTGCGTGTGTGTGTATGTCTGTTGATGTGGTATAAAGTGGAAGCAGGTTGAGATTGCAGAGATGTGGCCCCAGAAAGCAGCAGGTGGCTGAAAGTATGGTAAGAAAGCTGAGTGCTCTGCCCTGGTCCTGGCACTCTTGTCAGGGTCTGCTATATAATTTGGGGGGCACAGTGTTCAAAGGAAAAAAGACTCATTAAAAGTACAAGAATATAAAGCTCTTTCTTTCCTTCCACGGTCTCTCTTAACTTGTCATAGTACTTTATGTTTGCTGTTTAAAGTCATTTAAAAAAAAAAGTCATTCTAAAAAAAATTAAAATTTTAAGTTCTTAAGCATGAATTTTACCATTCATCTTTATGTTGCCCAATGCCACTTCTAAATGCAAACCTAAGAAAGGATGTGATGAGGTTCCATAGTCATTCATGTCTCTTTAAATGCCATTACCTTCATTCTGCATCTGGAGCAAGTTCTAATTTGAAGGGGAACCATGGTCAGGCCTGTCAGCATCTTCCCATCCCCAAATCACTAAGTCACACTTTTTCCCACACATCGTGGGCCCTCTTAGAATTCTGTGCTCATGATGGGGTATCAGGAACGCTCATAGGAATGAGATGGCAAAGAATGGCAGACAGATCTCTGCTCACAGGTGTGCCCTATTGTCCTGCTGGAGTCCCTTTGGATTTTGCTTACAAAACTCGGTTCAAAGATCAAAATGACAACCAAAGTGCATTAAACTAAGTATGGGGCCATTCTGGGCAAGAGATACAGGACACCCACACAGCTTATATACCCATGAAGCCAGCCCTCCTCAAATGTCCAGTTTTTTGGGTTGGGACAGGGCAAGAAGGAGTCTATATGGCAACGAGAGTCACTCTCATGACTGGAGAGTGGACTTAAGCAGCAAGATCAGGCACTTCATGGTGGTGGAAGCAGGGCTCATAAATGCCTCGAAGCACAATTAGTGTTGAATTACTCCCTCTTCTCTCGAGTATTAAACATTATAGATTCTATTGAAAGAGGACCCAACTATTATTTTAGCTAACTTGCAGGACAGTTTGCACAATATTACAGAATGGCTATATATACATTTTTTTGTTAATATATATGTGTGTGTGTGTGAGACACACAAAACTTGTGTCTCAGAACTAGGAAAGACTAAGGGGTGAGAAGAAAGATAATTAGTCCTTCCTTCCCTGAAACTATCTACACTAGATCTGTATGTGAATCATGTCTTTTATTATCCAGGAAAGCAGTTGTTGATCTGTATCTTCAAAAGTGCTATTAGTTGAGATTCTCCTCAGTTTCACCACACCTACACCCACAACTGAGACTTTGGCCACTTTACAGTATTTAGGAATATCTTTATGGGTATGTCAAGAAATTAAAAGAATGCTCAGGCATTTTTGATGCCATGTGAATAGACATTTGAATGATATTTAACAACAGTTATCAGAACTGTATGTATAATTATTATTCTGGTCAACATCCTTTTGTGTATTTAAGAATATTCTTCATTTTCTGCTTTATTTTATTATGTATTTTTATGCCTCCCTGGAACCAACCAGTGGGTTCGTGTGTTTGCAGTGTAGAAAACTGAACTCTTACTGCAGATGTCTGCAGCAAAGTAAGGGCTTAGTAGTAGGACACCAAGGGAGGGAGTGGGAGACAAGCCTGAGATCCACTCCAACTTGGTCTTTGAGTTGCGGGCATTTAAGGAGGAGAGGGCTTCCCGGGTGGCACTAGTAGTAAAGAACTCACCTGCCAGTGCAGGGGATGTAAGAGACATGGGTTCAATCCCTGGGTCAGGAAGATCCCCTGGAGGAGGGTGTGGCAACCCACTGCAGTATTCTTGCCTGGAGAATCCCATGGACAGAGGAGCCTGGTGGGCTGCAGTCCATAGGGCTGCAAAGAGTCGCACATGAATGAAGCAACTTAGCTCATGCACAAAGGGGAAGAACAAAGAATCTGCAGTTAATCATCATCCTGTGACATTTCTTAATCGTTGTTTTGGGGGTCAGGATGCCTACTGTTTATGAATCTTTTTTTTTTTTTTTTTGCTTTTTCCCCATTTTATTGAAGTCTAGTTGCTGTACATCAAAGTGATTCAGTTATACACATTCTTTTTTTTTCTAATATTCTTTTTCATTATGATTTATCCCAGGTTAGATATAGTTCCGTGTGCTATACAATAGGACCTTGTTGTTTATCCATCCTAAATGTGTTGAAGTGTAATAGTTTGCATCTACCATCCCCAAACTCCCAGTCATCCCTTTCCCTCCCTGTCTCCCCCTGTAACTATGCTTCTTTGTCTACCTCCTGCACTAGGAGGAATTCTTTAAATGCAGTTGTTGTTGTTTTTTCCTTTGTATCCCTCAAACCTACTGGTAGCCTTCAATAAATGGCTGTTGAATGTGTGACTTCTAGATATTTACCAAGGGTCTACTAAGAGCCAGTATACAAAGAGACCAGATATGAGACTAGTACAGTGAACAAATGTGTGCAAGACAGTCCCTGCCCTGAATGGGGATGAGCCCTAGTCAATGGGTAAGATGGACACTGCTGCTGCTGCTATGTCGCTTCAGTCATGTCCGACTCTGTGCAACCCCATAGATGGAAGCCCACTAGGTTCCTCTGTCCCTGGGATTCTCCAGGCAAGAATACTGGAGTGGGTTGCCATTTCCTTCTCCATGTTTATGAATCTTTTTATGAGTATCTGGTGATTCATGATCCAGGGATCTGTTAGCTCATCTTGCCCTGGAGAAACAACCTGAGTATGTACATTAATGATGTTATCTGATTCTGGTTGATTAGTGTTCACTTAGCACAGAAATGAGCCATGAAATTAAAAGACGCTTACTCCTTGGAAGGAAAGTTATGACCAACCTAGATAGCATATTCAAAAGCAGAGACATTACTTTGCCAACAAAGGTCCATCTAGTCAAGGCTATGGTTTTTCCTGTGGTCATGTATGGATGTGAGAGTTGGACTGTGAAGAAGGCTGAGCGCTGAAGAATTGATGCTTTTGAGCTGTGGTGTTGGAGAAGACTCTTGAGAGTCCCTTGGACTGCAAGGAGATCCAACCAGTCCATTCTGAAGGAGATCAGCCCTGGGATTTCTTTGGAGGGAATGATGCTGAAGCTGAAACTTCAGTACTTTGGCCACCTCATGTGAAGAGTTGACTCATTGGAAAAGACTCTGATGCTGGGAGGGATTGGGGGCAGGAGGAGAAGGGGACGACAGAGGATGAGATGGCTGGATGGCATCACTGACTTGATGGACGTGAGTCTGAGTGAACTCCGGAAGTTGGTGATGGACAGGGAGGCCTGGCGTGCTGCGATTCATGGGGTCACGAAGAGTTGGACATGACTGAGCGACTGAACTGAACTAAACTGAACTGAGCACAGAAATGAGGTCAGAGGGGACAAGAAAGGGAATAATGTTTTGAATAAAGAGATTAATCATAAACTCAGCAGGGGAACTCGGTTTTAGGGGAAATCAGTACTTTACCTAATTAGAGAAGGCACTGGCGACCCACTCCTATACTCTTGACTGGAAAATCCCATGGACGGAGGAGCCTGGTAGGCTGCAGTCCATGGTGTCGCTAAGAGTCAGACACGACTGAGCGACTTCACTTTCACTTTTCACTTTCATGCACTGGAGAAGGAAATGGCAACCCATTCCAGTGTTCTTGCCTGGAGAATCCCAGGGACGGGGGAGGCTGGTGGGCTTCCGTCTATGGGGTCGCACAGAGTTGGACACGACTGAAGCAACTTAGCAGCAGCAGTACTTTACCTAGTGAGAACTGTATTATCAATTTGACATAGTATACACAATTTAAACTTTTGATATTTTCTTTGTGCCAAAATTTTCATAAAGGAATAATTTTTTAAAACTCAAACACTAACTATTAGATATTTTTTTAAGTATCTGAGCCTCCTGAGGATGCTACAGTTGGAGCAGAATTTCCAAAAGGATCCAGAGAGGGCCTGGAAACTAAAGAATTACCTGAAACAGGTTAGATTATAAAATAAAAGTAGTGCATAGAAATGCTTTTCATATTCTCTTACAATTTTAGGCATAAAACCAATTTCCTGCCTATTTCTTTCTATGCCAGTTATATGCTGGTTGATGTGTGTTATATTTGCCTAACTTATTAAAAAGTGTATCTAGCCAACTTATAATAGTTTTTCAACAAATTTTATGTTCTACTTTTATTAAAAAAGTTGCCATATGAAATTCATATTATCTAAATAATTTGGATTTTATTTATAAGTAACAATTCATCTACAGCCAAAACAATGAACAAAGCATAGTTGAAATATGAATTTATAAATGCATATTATTGCTTAGAACTCTAAGTTTATTTCTTTTAAATGTTTAAAAAGTATTATAAATTATTTTGGCAATATAGCTAAAGATATAATGCTTAAAGTCTCTTTTTTCTTTCTTTTAAATTTTACTCAAAAGTTCTACTACCTGAATTTCCGGAAGATGGTTATCCTGATGTTCCTGAAATGGATTCAATTAGAGAGAATGTCAGCTCTTTCTACGCTGCCTGGAGACAGGTGGAAACAGCTATCAGTGACTCTTTTACTCAAATTTTAAACCTGGAGATTGCTGGCAAAACTCCAGAGGAACTACTTCAAAAAGTCATTGAAATTATGGAAAGTAAGGGCTGCTGTAATCATAACATTTATTGTCGTGAGCAAGCCATATTATTAAAAGTACTGTGAAAGTTTAAAGCCTATGGTTTATGAAGTAAAACATTCAGTATATCCAGGGATGATATTTAAAATATTTAACAACTGTCCTAGAACACCCATCAGAACAGCCATTGGACACACAGCACTGGCCAAACTGGCCACTTGTCACCTAAAGAATTTGGAAAGGCCTGTTTGCCTACACATGTAAGCTAAGAGACCAGCCCTACAGTTAATTTTCTTAATCTTGCTACTGTAATATGTTCATATGCTTTTATCCTAAAAATGTCTTCCCAACTGTGTTTGTTTTTGAAAGAACCCTTTCACCATGCTGCTTGGGAATTAACTATAGAAGATTATGATGAAGAAACAGAAGACTATCAGGCTGAAGCCGATGTCGATGAGGAGCTAGAAGAGGAAGAAGAGGAAGAGGAAGAGGTGGGGGGCTTTTCTCCTGCTCACTGCCCGTGGTCACGTCACTGAAGGTGCACATATCCAGAGTGGTTACTGGCACTTCTAGGCTTCAAGAAAACAAGCAGGGATCTTCAGATTTGTAAACATTTTCAACACATTTTGCCTCCACTCAGCTTCATTTGACCTCTGAAATGCCAGAGCTACTTAGACAGTATGTTACACCCATGAAAAAAGGAAAGAGAAAACTTTAAATTTTTTTCCCATGGAAAAATCTATACATATTAGAGACAGAAATATTTTATAAATTTAACAGAAGTGGGTGTTTTATGTAAAATACAACAATGGCATCTTTGAAGGGCTGATGGCATGAAAACAAGTGGTTTTCTCAAAGAGGAACAACTCATTTTAGGCACCAATCTACTCCCTTGGCACCACAATTTTGATAACTATTTTCAAGGGATAGCCTCCTAATTAAGGCATGTATCAATAATAAAATAGGAAATGATTCCTTTAATTCTGGTCTTTATAAATAAAGCAAAATAATAGGTTAGACAAACATTCATTTGTAATTAACTTGTTGCTTGACTTAAATCCAAATATGTATGTGTCAAACAAAAAATGTTATGCAGTGTGATTCTGCTAATAGCTTTCGATACTTTATCCTAAGAAACTGCTGAGACTCTCAGTCAGGGTGGTTAAAGGGTGTGGGTTTTGTCCCAATAATGTTCAGACTCTCTCTTTTCTTTTGTGACCTGCTCTGGTCTGCAAGAACATGGTGTCTTTCTTGTACCTGCAAACAGTTCTCAAGCTGTCTGTAATTTTAAAAACTTAAATTTTTAAGTATGGTCTTCATTGATAACATAGTGTCTTTACCTCACTTTTACTCTTCCTAATTTATCATCCCTTCTTCCAGTGTGTGTTAGGCTTCCTGAGAGGGGTGGTTGTTTTCTTTCTTTCTTTTCTTTTCTTATTTTGGCTCAGTAGAGTTCACAAGTCTTGCTGGAGTGCTTTAGGTGACAACATCCTCAAAATTTATGAAGGGCAAACTGACTTTTCTCCCCAGCATTCAGGAGTATAGTGACAGATAGGCCACCTATTTGTTGCTGAGGCCTGAGACAAGCCCAATTACCTGAATTCCTCATACTTGCCCGGATGCAAGGTCAGGGAGGACTCCTCCCACCCATACAGCTCCTTCTTGGTCTCTTGCAGGCCACAGAGACCACAAAGGGTGGTAGCTGCTGATGCTAACATTCCCCAGGAAATCCACAGATTTCTACAGGAAAACTCCTCCTAAGACTTGCCATCTCGATGCTCTGGTCCCTCTGATGCTTGTCTCCAGATACTCATCCAGTCCATAGTGGTGAAGAGTGTTGTACAGTTGTCTGCCCTCAGACGTCCACAGAGGCCAACCACCACCTGCTCTAGCAGTTAAACACTGAGGAGGTGGTAGAGAAATGAGGAGAGTCTTTAAAGCACCATCTTCCCAGAATCCCTTGCTCCAAGACGCCCCAATCCTTATCATTATTACACACATATCTCACTTTTTTTTAAACTGAAATTCAAATGTAACTGGTGAGCCTTCATTTTTTATCTGCTAAAAGTCTGGCAACCTTACTTTAAGTGCATTTATTGAAAAACAAGAAAGACTAGAGAAATTAATTAGTCATTCAAGTCAAGAACCTAGAGAAAAAAAGCATAGCATAACAAAATAGACCAAGTAAAGTAAAAAGAAGGAAATTAAAGGCCAAAATTAATGAACTAGGAAAAAAAGACCAAATAAAAGCAGTAGGCCTACCTTCAAAAAAAATGAAAAATTGGTTTACTGACAAGAGCAATAAAATAGACAAACCTCTGGCAAGTAAAATGAGGTAAAAAGAAGGAGGAGTAAATAACATTTGAAACAGAAATAAGATTTTGAAAGAGGTTCATTTTAAATTACAACTTTATACTAACAAATTTTAAAGTCAAAATACAAAGCATTTTCAAAATACAAATTACTAAAATGTGCTTAAGATAAAAGATAAAAGCTGGACAAACAAAAATAACTGTAGGGAGTTATAGGGCTTTTCTTGTTGGTTAGATAAGTCTTATGTTATAAATCTTCCATAGCATAGAAAAATTTCAATACTTTCCAGCTCCTTTTGAAGCTTGCATAACTCTGACACAAAAATTGAATGAGTGACACAAGAAAAGTAGAGATTAGTTTTGCACATTTACAGAAAGTTGTTTTTTACATCCTGTTTGGGGGAAGAAAAAAAGGCATGTTGTAGAATAGTCATGCAAAGTATTATTTCGTTGTTATCTTAAAAAATAATGTATTTGTGCCTAAATTTGTGTCTTTGTATGTAAATGTGTAAGCTATACGGAGAAAAATGAGTCTGAAAGAATACACATAAAATGATTGAGTGTTAAGACAGTACTGGAAGGGAAAGGTGAGAGGAAATGTTCACTCTTCATGCATTGTGGTTATGTTTTGAATATTTTTACAGCAAGCATGCATTGTACAACACAAAATTATTTTTAAAATATACTTTACTTTAAATATAGGGCTTCACTCATAGCTCAGTTGGGAAAGAATCTGCCTGCAATGCAGGAGACTCCGGTTTGATTCCTGGGTTGGGAAGATCCCCTGGAGAAAGAATAGGCTACCCACTCCAGTATTCCTGGGCTTCTCTTATGGCTCAGCTGGTAAAGAATCTGCCTGAAATAGGGGAGACCTGGGTTTGATCTGGGTTTGATCTCTGGGTTGGTAGGATCCCCTGGAAAAGGGAAAAGCTACCCACTCCAGTATTCTAGCCTAGAAAATTCCATGGACCATCCATGGGGTTGCAAAGAGTCAGACACAACTGAACAACTTTCACTTTCACTTACTTTAAGTACTAGAGTCCCTAAGGGACTTTACACATGGTTTCTTCATCTATCGCATTTCCAATTGAATAAAATAAAATTTTTCCAAAGTATTTGATTATATATCCACTGAGTAGGAAACAAAGCAAATCCTGAGACATCGCCCATTTTCATTTTCAATGACTAAGAAGTTGTGACCCTGACTCAGCTTTTACTTCTTGGAAATAATTTTATTTTAGAAACTGACTTCACAGTGACCCTGCATCCATCCACACATTACAAGGGTTTTTATTACACATTTGTCTATAAAGGGCTTGGGACACCTTCATTCTCAATGCTGCTTCATTTTCTTTATAAAATAAAGACACTTGGGATTTGAACTCAGAGGAATATAAGAAACTTATTTTTTGATGAATTCAAATAGTACAAGAACTGGTCTTTTGTGGATTGTTTTAAAGGGATATTGTTATGGATTAAATACTATTCAAAGATGCATTTTTATAATTCCCTCTTTAGTATTATGAGAACAGTGCATTAATAGTGTTCTCCAAACTTTGAATGATATTTCTAGAATGAAGATATAATTAAGGAGAAGAGAAGGCATTTGGGAGATACAAAGCACTTTTGTCCAGTGGCTCTCAAAGAAAACTTCGTCCTACAACCAGGCAACCCAGAAGAAGCAGCTAAATACCGAGAAAAGATCTATTACTTTTCAAGTCCTGAAGCTAAAGAAAAGTTTTTGGAGCAGCCTGAAGAGTATGTGGCTCATGATGAACCATTAAAGGTGAAAACAATATTCCCATCCTGATGAATGCTCCTGCATCCTTGTTTAGAGACTTGTTACCAGTCTCCACCATTTTACTCAATAGTGAAGTCAACAGTATAATAAAACAGTATGGTGGCAATATCTAGGTTTTAAGAACAACTTTTTAGAATATAACATAATCTAATTATCTATTTTATTTCTTCAGTAATACCTTACATCAAATCAACACATTTTTTTAGCTGAAGTATTTTATAGGAAGTCACAGTTGAATTTATTGCTTGTAATTTTATTGGACTTATTTTATTTCCTAATCATTTTGATGTACCATTTTAACATCTAATTTCTTGTTAGACTTTTTTCCTCACAATATTGTGATTTTGCCATTATAGATATGAAATAGTACTTAGGAAATCTTTGGGCATATCATTCTTTCTTTCTCTTAATTATTTTATTAGTATAATTCCCTAGAATGGGATTACAAGATCAAAATTATAAATCAAAGTATATTGTCGTGGGGCTTCCCTGGTGTCTCAGCAGTAAAGAATCTGCCTGTCAGTACAGGAGAGGTGGGTTTGATCCCTTAGTATGGAAGATACCCTGGAGAATGAAATGGCAACCCACTCCAGTATTCTTGAAAATTCCATGGACAGAGGAGCCTGACAGGCTACAGACCATGGGGTTGCAAAGAGGTGGGCATGACTCAGCCACTAAACAACATATTGTCAGGACTTTCAATAATACTGATGCCTTGTTAAACAGAGCATGTAAAACACAATTTAAACTCTTCTGGATAATTTGGGCCATTTTCATGGCTATTGCATACACTTTTAAACTCTTCTCTGACCATTTCCTTCACAAGGACAAAAGGTGATGAGGCTGTGCTTGCTTCCCTCTGCTGCTCAAAATCCATTACTGCGAGCCTCTTTGAGGCTCATTCCATCCAAATATATCACCATCTCCCACTCTTGCTGTCATCTATGAGTCATTGCCCCACATTTACAAAAGATTTATCTGCTCCTTCATCCCAAACCTCATCATTGTTCTTGACCAGCTTGAGCATCAGTGGACAGTCCATACACCTGGGTCTCTCTGGATTCTCTGGTTTGGGGGCTTCCCTATCTCCCATGGACAGAGGAGCCTAGTGGACTCCACAGGTCGCAAAGAGTCAGACATGACTGAGCGACTAACACTTTCACTACTTTCACTTTGTCTCCAATACAGAGATTGCAGATTTAATGAAGGCACCTCTAACATTCCTGTATCAGTGGGCTTTTTGTTTGGTAGAGAGGTTTTGGTGGTGGTGGTGGTGGTGGTGGTGGTGTTTTTCGTACTAAGAAAATGTCTTTGCATTCTTCCACAATTAAAACTTTTAAAAAGAAACAAAATTAATTTTATTTTATTAAATGCCTTTTGGAGCACTTAATATCAAGATGCTCTGTATTTGTTGATGCTCCCTGAATTCATGGTTGATGCCATGAATCATGTTAATTGGTATCCTAATGTCGAAACATCCTTGAGTTTGTGAAGTGATAATTCAGTCTTAGGGAGAGCAGTTAATAAGCCTAAGTAAGGTTTTCTAAATTCTTAAAGCTTCTTCTTCTTCACTGTCCCTCTCCTCTACCCCCATCCTTGACTTATCCCCTATTTCAGGCTCCGCCATTAAGAATATGCCTTCTCGGCCCCCATGGCTCTGGCAAAACTGTCTGTGGAAGACAGCTGGCAGAAAAATTGGGCATTTTTCATATTCAGTTTGAAGAATTTCTTCAAGAAAAACTAATGCTCAAAACTGAAAAGAAAGTGGGACCTGAATTTGAGGACGATTCTGAGGATGAACAATTTGTAAAACAAGAACTTGAAGAGCTTGCAATTCAGGCCAATGTTACAATTGAGGAAGAAAATACAAAGAAGCTGGTAGGAATATTAATACTTTCTTTGCAGATAATTGTGCTTACTAGTGTTACTTTGAGGGAGTAGAATATAAGTAGTATAAAACTCTCTATATACAATTTCGAAGAAGTAAAAAAAAATAGCCCATAAAAGTAATTTAAGAGTCATCTTCTCAATATGTTAAATACAGACCTTGCTACTCATCTAGAATATAGAGTACTGAGTTTTACATGACTCCAATGAAAAACAGAAAAGCTTTCCCTGACAAGAGTGTTGTATAGCATTTATTTGGGGCTGTTATTTGATGGACTACCCAAATGGTTCAGTGATAAAGAATCTGCCAATGCATGAGATGCAGGTTCAATCCCTGCATCAGGAAGATTCTCCTGGAGAAGAAAATGATAACCAACCCCAATATTCTTGCCTAGGAAATCCCGTGACAGAGGAGCCTGGTGGACTATAGTCCATGGAGTTGCAGAGTCCAACACAACTTAGTGACTAAACAACAATGTTATTTGAGATGTCTGATCTAGATGATAAGATTTCTGTTATTGTGTTCTGTGTTTTCTATTTATTAATAATACTATAAAAAATCTGCCCCTGCACCAGTAGAGATCTCAAAATATTAATTTCTAATGATTCCTCATAAGAAAGTTTGTATGTATCTTTTTGTTCTTCAGTCACTCAGTCATGTCTGACTCTTTGCGACCTCATGGACTGCAGCGTGCCAGGCTTCCCTGTCATTCACCATCTCTCAGAGTTTGCTCAAACTCATGTCCATTGAGTCGATGATGCCATCCAACCATTTCATCATCTGTCACCCCTTCTCCTCCTGCCCTCAATGTATCTCTTAGGTGGTTTCTATCTGGGCGTATAGAGAAAGTTCATTATTTTAACTCGCCTTTTAACCATTTCTGATATATCTGAACCCTTTTTTTCCAAATGATCTTCTATAAATGGACACAGGTACAGATTATATTAGATGACTGCCTGCCTGGCCCATCCTTTAATCAGGATCTAGATTGAGTAGTTATAAGATAGGTGACAAAAATCAGTTAACCTTTATAGGTGTGTGATATAGATTGATCTTGGTTTTAGTAAAAATGATGAGACAATCAAGATTAGTCATGCTATTTGCTAGTAGCTCCTCTTAGCAATGCTATGCTATGCTATGCTAAGTCACTTCAGTCGTGTCCGACTCTGTGGGACCCCTTAGACGGCAGCCCACCAGGCTCACCCGTCCCTGGGATTCTCCAGGCAAGAACACTGGAGTGGGTTGCCATTTCCTTCTCCAATGCGAGAAAGTGAAGTCGCTCAGTCGTGTCCGACTGTTAGTGACCCCATGGACTGCAGCCTACCAGGCTCCTCCGTCCATGGGATTTTCCAGGCAAGAGTACTGGAGTGGGGTGCCATTGCCTTCTCCCCCTCTTAGCAATAGTAAGTATAATTTCATATCCATCCTAAAGGAAATCAGTCCTGAATATTCGTTGAAAGGACTCATGTTGAAGCTGAAACTCCAATACTTTGGCCACTTGATCCAAAGAATTGACTTATTGGAAAAGACCCATATGATGGGAAAGATTGAAGGTGGAGGGAGAAGGGGACAACAGAGGATGAGATGGTTGGATGGCATCACTGACTCAATGGACATGAGTTTGAGTAAACTCCAGGAGTT
This sequence comes from Bos mutus, assembly GCF_027580195.1. Lineage (NCBI taxonomy): Eukaryota > Metazoa > Chordata > Mammalia > Artiodactyla > Bovidae > Bos > Bos mutus. Next base: position 40,742,593 of record NC_091625.1, read on the forward strand.
GGTGATGGGCAGGGAGGCCTGACGTGCTGCAGTCCATGGAGTCGAAAAGAGTCGGACACGACTGAGTGAATGAATTGAACTGAACTGATATTAAATATTGGTTTGAAGAAAAGTACTCAGATTTTTAAATGCTTACAAACAACAGTGAAAAGTGACCTGAGAAAAACAGGTCTTATATTAACTATGTAACATATTACTATTTATAGATTTTAAGTTTTGTTTGTTTTATAATTCTTGTTTGTAGCCTCAGGAAGTGCAACTTACAGAAGAAGAAGAAGCAATCAGATTAAACCTAACTGAAAATGAGCCATTGCCTCTTGAAATCCTTGAAGCAATTCTTTCTGAGTGGTGGTTTAAGGAACCGATATGGTATCTTAATTTATATAGACTTTTATACACTTATTGACTTTCATTTGCTTTATTCTTAAAAGTTAAAAATGTAATCCAACATAAAGTTAAGAATTTTCTCCTTTACTCCAATGTAAACTAGTGATTCCACACATTAAAAACATCTAGGAGATTATTTTTAAAATATTGATGCCAGAGGTTCCAAACAATTGAATTAAAATTTGAGGTGCAAGGGGGACCTAGCCATTGGAGCCTCCCGGGGATTATAATGTGTAGTCGTGGCTGTGTGTGTGTGCTTAGTCGCTCGGTCATGTCTGACTCTTTGCAACCCTATGGACTGTAGCCCATCAGGCTCCTCTGTCCATGGGATACTCTAGGCAAGAATACTGGAGTGGGTAGTCATTTCCTTCTTCGGGGGATCTTCCCAAGACCCCTGACCAGGGATCAATCCCAAGACCAGAGATGGAACCCAAAGGTAGATTCTTTGCCATCTGAGCCACCAGGGAAGCTCAGTCATGATTAGGAAATACATGTAGTTAAGCATACATCTTGATAAAAAGATTACTGCTAATCATGAAGAACAAATATCCCAAGTTAATGATTTTAGTGCTTTTCTACATTTGGGAAAATGCAAGAATCTGGGGTCATTGAAATCCTTCCTGAGATAGGCAGTCTACTATCTAGGGGCCCATTTATCCAATAGACAGAATGCCTCACCCTATTTTTTCATTCTGAATTCTTTTCAGGGTGCATTGTCAGTAGGTGACTACAGTGGGTTGTGATTTAACCCCCATACTACTGGTTGGTGAGCAACACTCTATATTGTGGTTATTGTTCACATCACTTAATAGCTGTCCATAGTCTTATACCTTTACCAAAAGCCAGGAACAACTTGACCCCAGACAGAACAAATTTAAGAGTTACAGGTCACCAGAATGTAAAACTCTGCCTCAATTTCGTAACCACAATCTCTTACCTTGATATCCACCAAAATAAAGTGAAATGATATTTACAGTACTGCTAATAGCAAACACGTATATGGAACTTACTGTGTGCAAAATACTGTTCTTCTATATTGTATTCATATTAAGTTCCTTGATCCTTATAACTACCCTATGGGACAGGAACTTTTATTTTCTCATTTTGGAGATAAGGAAACTATATCAATGAGAATTAAAAAAAACTAGCAGGTCCCAGTGCTTCTCTGGTCATTCTCTTTTACTTAGTCCCTGACCTAACTGAGTAAGTGGGATTATTAGTCACTTTAATTTTAATTTCTTATTCCCTATATTATATCAACAGTTGAGGTAAACTTAGGCATGTTGCTTGCGACAACATAATCATGGGATGTTCTTCATTAACTTAGCTCCTAATCTTACATCACACATGAAAACAAACAAATAAACATATGGATTGAAGAAAAGGAAAAAGTGAAATTCTAAAAGCCTAAATAAAATAGCTGAACATTAGCACTACCATCAAAACTTATTATAATGAAAAGTTTGTAATAGCATGAGAAATTTTAGTATATAATGTTAAACTAAAAAAAGAGGATACACAGTTATTTATGATAGAAAGTTCAACAAATGAAGAACAAACTAGAAAGAAACAAAACAAAATGTCAATAACTTATTGGATATGAGATTATAGATAATTTTGTCCTTTCTTTGTGCTTTTCTTAATTTCTTATTTTCTATAGTGAAATATATTGCTTTTATAATTAGGAAAAAATCAGCACATTTTTAAAAGGCCTCACTCAATCCTAGAGAGAGCTTATTAGTTACTGCTGCTGCTGCTAAGTTGCTTCAGTCGTGTCCAACTCTGTGCAACCCCATAGATGGCAGCCCACTAGGCTCCCCCATCCCTGGGATTCTCCAGGCAAGAACACTGGAGTGAGTTGCCATTTCCTTCTCCAATGAATGAAAGTGAAAAGTGAAAGTGAAGTTGCTCAGTCGTGTCCGACTCTTAGCGACCCCATGGACTGCAGCCTACCAGGCTCCTCCATCCATGGGATTCTCCAGGCAAGAGTACTGGAGTGGGGTGCCATTGCCTTCTCCCATACAGTAGCTAAGTCTTGGCAAACCCTCTTCTGAATCAACATTTTCATTTCTACCATTATATCTCAGTAATGTAATGCAATTAGCTATACCTCAGTAACTAATAGGAGAAGGCAATGGCACCCCACTTCAGTACTCTTGCCTGGAAAATCCCATGGATGGAGGAGCCTGGTAGGCTGCAGTCCATGGGGTCGCTAAGAGTCAGACACGACTGAGCGACTTCACTTTCACTTTCCACTTTCATGCATTGGAGAAGGAAATGGCAACCCAATCCAGTGTTCTTGCCTGGAGAATCCCAGGGACGGGGGAGCCTGGTGGGCTTCCGTCTATGGGGTCGCACAGAGTCGGACACGACTGAAGCGACTTAGCAGCAGCAGCTACTGTATGTGAGAAGCAGGAGGGAGTTGAAGGGTCTCTGAAGTTTGGCCCCTGGACCCTAGTGAGTCAGAGGAAGAGCCATGTAGAAGGGTAACAGTGAGCATGATTTTTGATAGTATGATGTATATATAACTCCTGAAGGGCACTCAGATAGAGAAACTAGGCCGTTATGTTGAAAATTCTAAATAAAAATTCAAAAAAGAGCTTGGATGTAGAGGTAAAGATTTAGATGTCATTTCTCTGATAATGAGTGATGTTGAGCATCTTTTCATGTGTTTGTTAGCCATCTGTATGTCTTCTTTGGAGAAATGTCTATTTAGTTCTTTGGTCCATTTTTTGATTGGGTCATTTATTTTTCTGGAGTTGAGCTGTAGGAGTTGCTTGTATATTTTTGAAATTAGTTGTTTGTCACTTGCTCAACATCACTCATTATCAGAGAAATGCAAATCAAAACCACTATGAGGTAACCATTTCACACCAGTCAGAATGGCTGCGATCCAAAAGTCTACAAGCAATAAATGCTGTAGAGGGTGTGGAGAAAAGGGAACTCTCTGTTGGTGGGAATGCAAACTAGTACAGCCACTATGGAGAACAGTGTGGAGATTCCTTAAAAAACTGGAAATAGAACTGCCTTATGATCCAGTAATCCCACTGCTGGACATACACACTGAGGACACCAGAAGGGAAAGAGACACGTGTACCCCAATGTTCATCGCAGCACTGTTTATAATAGCCAGGACATGGAAGCAACCTAGATGCCCATCAGCAGATGAATGGATAAGAAAGCTGTGGTACATATACACAATGGAGTATTATTCAGCCATTAAAAAGAATACATTTGAATCAGTTCTAATGAGATGGATGAAACTGGAAGCTATTATACAGAGTGAAGTAAGCCAGAAAGAAAACACCAATACAGTATACTAACGCATATATATGGAATTTAGAAAGATGGTAGCAATAACCCTGTGTATGAGACAGCAAAAAAGACACTGATGTATAGATCAGTCTTATGGACTCTGTGGGAGAGGGAGAGGGTGGGGAGATTTGGGAGAATGGCATTGAAACATGTATAATATCATGTATGAAACGAGTCGCCAGTCCAGGTTCGATGCATGATACTGGATGCTTGGGGCTGGTGGACTGGGATGACCCAGAGGGAGGGTATGGGAAGGGAGGAGGGAGGAGGGTTCAGGATGGGGAACACAGGTATACCTGTGGCGGATCCATTTCGATATTTGGCAAAACTAATACAATATTGTAAAGTTTAAAAATAAAATTAAAAAAAAAATAAAGAGAATAAAGGTGAAAAAAAAATAAAGCAAGTAAGGGTATCATCAAAAAAAGATGTAGATGTCATTGACAAAGAAGTGACGACTAGAACAAAAGAGATTTTGCTGAAGGCATCTCTGAAGAAAAGGAAACATATCTTAAGGCAATATATATAAATTTGCCCATTTAAATAGAAAGGATACAACATTTCTAAATGCCAGTTAAGAGCTAAAATTATCAAATGTTCTTGAAAACCCTATTCATATGAAGAAGAAAATGTGTATTTAAATATAAATAGTTAAACCAAATTTTAGAGAAACAGAATAAGTTCATTCAAAAAGGGACCAAACTAAACCAAGCCAAGTTCTCCAAGCCTGGGTATGTTTTCAGTACTCATTTGTGTCCAACTCTTTGTGACCCCATGGACTGTAGCCCGCCAAGCTCCTCGGTCCATGGGATTATCCAGGCAAGAATACTGGAGTGGACTGCTATTTCCTCCTCTAGGAGATATCCCTGACCCAAGGACTGAACCCATGTTTCCTGCATCTCTGGCATTAGCAAGCAGATTCTTTCCCACTGTGCCACCAGGGAAGCCCTCTCCAAGCCTGATTGTATTATAAATATTCCCTAATGAAAATGTGTTAACATTCCAAGTTATTTTCATGATTCTTAAAGTTTTATCATACTTGGGCAAGTTTGATGATCCTATTTGAATATAATCATCCTACACATACGAGCCACGAAAACATTAATAATTGTCACTGTTTACAAAAAGAGGGAGGGAAGAGGAACATCATTAGGAGAAAAATGACTAAAAGGATTCTCAGTAAAGAGGGGTGGGGGTAGGGAGGCAGCCAAACAAACTCTTTACATAAAGGGTGACACCATCATTAGGATGGGCACTCACCCCAAGCAGAGAACTTACCTTCTCCTTTCCTGTGATCTTCTCACAACTTTTAGTAAACTTGTATTTAACAGTAATTGTCTATAAACTGATTGACTACAATTTTATACTATAAATATCAAATATTATAACTTTAATCTAATTTGATACATTTGGGAGAAGAAGCAGCATGTTTATACAAGTAGAAATATTAAAAGAAATAAAAGATACTACAATAAACTATTTAAACTTTTTAAAAGTTTCATTGGACATCTAATATAAAGTTGAGATTTAGCAGTACTTTTTTTTCATTTTTAAATCAATATTTATAATAGAATAGTTTAAGCAAATAAAGTAAGTTATGAAATTTCTACATAGTTCTACAGGTTTTGTATTAGACGGTTTCCCGCGGTATCCAGATGAGGTCCAGTTCCTGGGGGAACATGGGCTTTTCCCAGATGCTGCTGTGTTTATACAAGTTGATGATCAAGATATTTCTGATCGCCTCCTTCCTGTCCAAATTGGAAAGTGGAAAGCAAAACAAAAGAAGAAATTAGAAAGGAAAAAACTCATCAAAGAAATGAAGGCAAAAATCAAGGTATGTATCCATTTGAAAAAGCATGAGGGTAAATGTGTTCAGCAACTATCCAATTTATAAAGTGACCTTTACAAAAATGTAGTTTTCTGATTTTAATACCACATTCAGTATGCAAACTATTTTCATCAAATTTTAACAATTTATCATGAAAGAGTTAAGAATTATTTGAGGCCTTTGTGATTATCTGCATGTTAATGCTTCTCTCTTCAAGGCAAACAAAATTAAAGATAGTGGCTGCACCAAAGTATCCTTGTACTAGACATGGGAGCACAGTGGACGAGGCAGCAAGTAGAGCAAACCTTGAAACTCAAAGTTTTCATTGACTTTCACTAGCTCCAACACCAACCATCAAGGTCATTTTAGCCCATAGTAAAATAAATCCAGGTATTAGCTTAAAATATCTTTTCCTAAACTGTATTCTGAGAAGTTTCCATAAAATGTTCAAAAGTGTTATAGTGAACCTATGTAATTGCACTCCTAGGAATCTAACGAAAATGAAAGCAGACCATGTAAAAATGTGTTTGTGAAAGTTCACACAGCATTGTTCATGATAGCCAATAAGTGGAAACAACTCAATGTCCATCAACTGATGAATGGATATACAAAATGTGACAAATATCCAGATAGGTTCCCTTGTTACAGCTCAAGGTGGCAATACATGAGTCTTCTGAACTCAGTCTACTCTGAAAGAAATGCAGAAACTAGCTGGAGAAACTAGTCTAGGAGAAGCTAGATTCCTGCACATTGGGTAATTGAGAAAATACCCACATCACCTATTAATACATCAAAACAGCTGCTACCTGAAGGTCTTAGCTTCCTATCAATCTGTAATGACTGTGATTCTCCGTTTGGGACACTGATAGGTCATGGCACACCCTTAACTACGGGAGCCACTGAAAACCAAGAAAATGTCTTACACAAGCACAAAGGCTTGAGAGATGGCCAGGACCTCAGGCCAACCTGAGCTGTATTCATCTTCTACACAAACCCCCAGTCAAGACTGGGAGAGGTGGCTGCTTTATCTAATGTGCAGAAACCAACACATAGAGTCAAAGAAAATGAAGGAACAGAGGAATATATTTTGAACAGAGGAACAAGATAAAACTCCAGAAACAAACCTTATTGAAACAAAGATAAGTGATTTATCTGATATATAGTTAGAAATAATGGTCATAAGTATGTTCACCAACGTCAGGAGAACAATGCATAAACAAAGTGAAAACTTCAACAAACAGAAAATAAAAGTACCAAACAGAAGTCATAGAGCTGAAGAATAGAGTAACCAAACTAAAAAATTCAGCAGAGGGGTTCAATAGCAGACTCTAGATGCATAAATCAGTGAAACAGAGTAGAAAGCACAGAAATAATCCCATAATTCATGACAAACTAGCCAAGAATGCACGTGGAGAACAGACAGTCTCTTCAATACATGGCATTGGGAAAACTGTACAGCCACATGCAGAAGAATAAAACTGGACACCTATCTTATAACATACACAAAAATCTACTCAAAGTAGGTCAAAGACTTGAAACACAAGCCCTGAAACCCTAAAACTCCTATAACAAAAAGGGGTAAGCTCCTTCACATCAATATTGGCAATAATGTCTTTTATTTGACACCAAAAGCAAAAATAAGTAAGTGGGACTACATCAAACTAAAAAAATCTTCTTCCAAGCAAAAGAAACCATCAACAAAATAAAAGACAGTCTAGGGAATAGGAGAAAATATTTGCAAATCATATACCTGATAAGGGGTTAAAGTCCAAAAGACATAAAGAACTCACACCACTCAGTATCAAAAAACCAAACAATTACATGGAACTCTGCTCAATGTTATGTGGAAGCCTGGATAGGAGGAGAGCTTGGGGGAGGATGGGTACATGTATATGTACAGCTCCATCCCTTTGCTGAAACCGTCACAGCATTGTTAATCGGCTATACACTAGTACAGAGTAAAAAGTTTAAACAGAAAAAATCTATGTGAAGGACTTATATAATATTCAGTGCATAGTAAGTACTCAATATATGTTCATTTATTCATTCATTGAACACATACTATGGAACACTTATTATGTGTCAGGCTGGAGATAAATAACAGTAGACAAAACAGACAAAAATTCTGTGTTTGTGGCAATACCATTTCAATGAGAGACAGATAAGTAATAAATAAAGTGTAGTATTATATTCAGTTGTAATAAGGGAAATAGAGAAGAGTAAATTGTGGGAAGGGAATAGGGAAGAGGGAGTTGAGAGAGGAAAAAAAAAAAAAAACAAGCAATCTAATTTTTTAAGTGGGCAGATGAACTGAATAAACATTTTTCCAAAGAAGGCATGACCAACAGAGACATGAAAAGGTGCTCAACACCAGTAATCATAAGATAAATGCAGATCAAAATCACAATGAGATATCACCTCTCACACCCGTTAGGATGTCTAAATAAAAAAAGAGAACAGAGATAAATGCTGATGAGGATGTGGAGAAAAAGGAACCCTTGTACACTGTTGATAGGAATGTCAACTAGTACAGCCACTATGGAAATCAGTATGGAGGTTCCTCAAGTAATTAAAAAATAGAATTACCATATGATTCAGGAATCCCACTTCTGGGTATATGTATCCAAAGGAAACAAAGTCATTATCTCAAAGAGATATCTCTTCTCCCGTGTTCATAGCAGCATTATTCACGATAGTCAAGGTATAGAAACAACCTGTGTCTGTCAACAGATGAATGGACAAAGAAGATGTGGGGTAGGTATATATACAATGGGACATTGTTCAGCCATGGGAAGGAAGGAGATCCTGCCATTTGCAACAACACAGGTGAAGCTTGAGGGCATTATCCCAAGTTAAACAAGCCAGACAGAGAAAGACAAATACTGCAAGCTATCACTTGTATGTAAAATCTGGGAAAAAAATAATCAAACTCATAGAAACAGAAAGTATACAAGTGGTTGCCATGGGCTGGGGGGTGTGGGAAATGGGGAGAGGTTGGTAAGATGATATAAAAAAGTTCAATTATAATACGATTAAGGCCTGAGGATCTAATGTATAACATGATGACTATAGTTGATAATATTGTACTGTATAATTGAAATTTGGCAAAAGAGTAGAACTTAAATGTTGTCATACACACAGGATACGTATGTGAGGTGATGGATGTGTTACTTAACCAAATGGGGGAAGAGTCCTTTCACAATGTACACGTACATCAAATCTTAATGACATACACGTTAAATATCTCTCATTTTTACAAAGCTGAGAAAATAATAAATATATAGTATATTCATATAACGGAGTAGTACTCAGTATTTGAAAGGAATGAACTATTGATACTCCCTACAAAAGATCATTATGCTAAGTGAAAGAAACCAGGCAAAGAAAATAGTATTATATGTACTCTATGATTCATTCCATTTATATGACATGTCTTGATCAGATCAGATCAGATCAGTTGCTCAGTCGTGTCCAACTCTTTGCGACCCCATGAATCGCAGCACGCCAGGCCTCCCTGTCCATCACCAACACCCGGAGTTCACTGAGACTCATGTCCATCGAGTCAGTGATCCCATCCAGCCATCTCATCCTCTGTCGTCCCCTTCTCCTCTTGCCCCCAATCCCTCCCAGCATCAGAGTCTTTTCCAATGAGTCAACTCTTCACATGAGGTGGCCAAAGTACTGGAGTTTCAGCTTTAGCATCATTCCTTCCAAAGAAATCCCAGGGCTGATCTCCTTCAGAATGGACTGGTTGGATCTCCTTGCAGTCCAAGAGACTCTCAAGAGTCTTCTCCAACACCACAGTTCAAAAGCATCAATTCTTCGACGCTCAGCTTTCTTCACAGTCCAACTCTCACATCCATACATGACCACAGGAAAAACCATAGCCTTGACTAGACGAACCTTTGTTGGCAAAGTAATGGCGCTGCTTTTGAATATGCTATCTACGTTGGTCATACTTTCCTTCCAAGGAGTAAGCGTCTTTTAATTTCATGGCTGCAATCACCATCTGTAGTCATTTTGGAGCCCAGAAAAATAAAGTCTGACACTGTTTCCACTGTTTCCCCATCTAGTTCCCATGAAGTGATGGGACCAGATGCCATGATCTTCGTTTTCTGAATGTTGAGCTTTAAGCCAACTTTTTCACTCTCCACTTTCACTTTCATCAAGAGGCTTTTGAGTTCCTCTTCACTTTCTGGCATAAGGGTGGTATCATCTGCATATCTGAGGTTATTGATATTTCTCCCAGCAATCTTGATTCCAGCTTGTGTTTCTTCCAATCCAGCATTTCTCATGATGTACTCTGCATATAAGTTAAATAAGCAGGGTGACAATATACAGCCTTGACATACTCCTTTTCCTATTTGGAACCAGTTTGTTGTTCCATGTCCAGTTCTAACTGTTGCTTCCTGACCTGCATACAAATTTCTCAAGAGGCAGGTCAGGTGGTCTGGTATTCCCATCTCTTTTAGAATGTTCCATAGTTTATTGTGATCCACACAGTCAAAGGCTTTGGCATAGTCAATAAAGCAGAAATAGATGTTTTTCTGGAACTCTCTTGCTTTTTCCATGATCCAGTGGATGTTTGCAATTTGATCTCTGGTTCCTCTGCCTTTTCTAAAACCAGCTTGAACATCAGGAAGTTCACGGTTCACATATTGCTGAAGCCTGGCTTGAGAATTTTGAGCATTACTTTACTAGCGTGTGAGATGAGTGCAATAGTGCAGTAGTTTGAGCATTCTTTGACATTGCCTTTCTTTGGGATTGGAATGAACACTGACCTTTTCCAGTCCTGGGGCCACTGCTGAGTTTTCCAAATTTGCTGGCATATTGAGTGCAGCACTTTCACAGCATCATCTTTCAGGATTTGGAATAGCTCAACTGGAATTCCATCACCTCCACTAGCTTTGTTCATAGTGATGCTTTCTAAGGCCCACTTGACTTCACATTCCAGGATGTCTGGCTCTAGGTCAGTGATCACACCATTGTGATTATCTGGGTTGTGAAGATCTTTTTTGTACAGTTCTTCTGTGTATTCTTGCCACCTCTTCTTAATATCTTCTGCTTCTGTTAGGTCCATACCATTTCTGTCCTTTATCAAGCCCATCTTTGCATGAAATGTTCCTTTGGTATCTCTGCTTTTCTTGAAGAGATCTCTAGTCTTTCCCATTCTGTTGTTTCCCTCTATTTCTTTGCACTGATCACTGAAGAAGGCTTTCTTATCTCTTCTTGCTATTCTTTGGAACTCTGCATTCAGATGTTTATATCTTTCCTTTTCTCCTTTGCTTTTCGCTTCTCTTCTGGATTGAGTAGAATGAATGGAGCTTTCAAGTCTGGAACTAGGAAGACCAAGATAAGGCATGAGAGCAGTGGTAAATTATGTGATAGTCTTTTATGCTGAAGAGAAATTGTTGTGTTCCATGTGGCCATGGGCAAAAGAAACACCATTGGTAGGAGAAAGGTACAGGAAGATGTATTTCAGTACTAGTAAGACTTTCCAAAAGAACAAAGACCGAAGGCAGTGAGCTACTTATCGAAGGCAGATAAGCATAGGCTAAGTAGACATTTGGTAGGGAGAATATGGAAGAAAGCTCTCTAGTGTCAAAGAGCTAATCAGTTAATTCCAATTCTGAGATACAATGACTTAAATTATTGGATTCATTATCACAACTCAGTACTCATTAATGTATCATGTGTTAAAACCATGAAGATCTTCTTTCACTGCTCAGACACAGTTGTCGAATTCTTTTCATCTTGGACTTAGTTGGAGGAAATCCCTCTAAAGGCATTTCCATCCATCCCTTTGCACCACCACACTAAGACTGCATGCCCTGGAACTAAGATTGCATGCCCTGGAACATGGACCTGGTGATCCAGTGGCTAAGACTCCATGCTCCCAATGCAGGGGGCCCAGGTTGGATCTCTGATCAGGGAACTGGAACCCACATGCTACAACTAAGAGTTCACGTGTCACAATAAAGACGGAAGATCCTGTGTATAGCAACTAAGATCCTGTGAAGCCAAAAAAAGTATTGCCTGTCCCAGGTCATCTGTGGCCAGCACAATCAAAGCAAGCCCAGCTCTCAGTCTTCCAAGTACTATGAAAGTAAGGAGGGAGATATGGAGAGACACCAAGCTTCACACTCTGCTGTGTGACATCCTTCACTTTTCTGCTGCTGATCTCTAAAGAAAATGGGCCCAACTGTCTGCTAGGCAAGAGGCTCTGTAAGCATGAGAATGGAAAAGAAAGCAGAGGGCATACCAAAGTTTGCCCATATTCATGTGCATTGAGTTAGTGATGCTATCTAACCATCTCATCCTCTGCCACCCCCTTGTCCTTTTGCCTTAAATCCTTTTCAGATGGCTAGTAACTGCCATATTGGACAGAGCAGCTGTAAAGCAATCAAGCCCCATCCTAGCCATCACTTGCCCTAAAATTTGTAGGGCATGTGTAACAGGAAAGAACAGATTTCTGGAGCTAGTTCATAACCTTGTGCATTTGCTCCTTTCTTTTCACACCCACAACTCAGGCAAAAGGGACTATTTTTATAGCTTTACAGTTAAAGTACCTATGGTAAAACTTTGGTTTAAAAAAAGGAAATTAGAGTTTTTATAATCCTCACCTTCTGAAAAGCTACAGAATCTCTCTGGGATTCATATATGAAATTAATTTTATTTCATTTGATTTTATAATTCTTTCTTGAATGTCAAGCAAACATACGTTATCTGGGATGTATACTCAGTAACTGCCAGATAAAAGGAGCAGGGTGCTACTGGCCTAGACCAGAGCCCCCAGGGCATGTCTTTAAGGCACCTCTCTGATCTCTGAGTATTTAAAGGGACTGCAATTTCAAGAGTCGTGAACCAATGAGCCCCAGAACCCAAGGGTAGCTGATTAGCTTTCATGCAAACCTTAAGGTCACATCAGAGGACCCATTCATTGCGTTAGATTTAGAGGCCGCGAAAAAACTAGAGGACTACCCATATACCATACGTGTGAAAGTATCCAAAGTACAAATGCTTTCCTCATGTATATATGTGCTTTTAGGGTTCTTTAGACAATTACATCTTAATAATATGATGAAAAATTATCAGACATTTTCAACAAATAGCCTCCCTATTTCTCCATGTGCAAAATCCACCTCTCCACCAAAGCAAACAAATAAGTAATACATTTTGAAAAGGGATTCTAAAGTTTGAAGAAAAACTGACTGATCCCAAGTGCCACTTATACCTCTGGAGGGAAACAGCTGATCAAGAGGGCCAGAAGTCCAAAGATACATGTGACATAATTATCACCATCACAATCTTTTCTGGAAAGTATCCTCTGACCAAATATTATTCCCATTTGGGAAAAAATATTAATACATAGAAAGTAATTTTATTATTATCTGTTGACATTTTTAATGCTTCTTTCTTTAACAGGATGATATGATTGCTAAAAGAAGGGCTGAACTTATAACAGAGAGAGAAAAAAGGAGGAAAGGAGGGGTGGTAAGTAAATAAAATTGCTTTTTTCAAAAAATAAAATGGACACATACACACACACCCACACATATATAAAAATATATTTTACATATATATAATATATATTTTACATATATATAATATATATTTTACATATATATAATATATATTTTACATATTTATATATATATATATATATATATAAAATCTCAAGCATATAAAATGAAAAGATGCACAGTAGTCTTTTTTAATTTTTATTTTATATTGGAGTGCAGTTGATTTACAGTGTTATGTTAATATCAGGTATACAGCAAAGTGATTCAGATACACATATACATATACCTATTGCTTTTCAGATTCTTTTCCCATATAGTTTATTACAGAGTATTGAGTAGAGTTTCCTGTGCTATATAGTAGGCCCTTGTTGATTATCTATCTTATATATAATAGTATGTATCTGTTAATCCCAACCTCCTAATTTATCCCTCCTCTGACCTTTCTCCTTTGGTAACCATAAGTTTGTTTCCTAAATCTGTGAGTCTTTTCTGTTTTGTAAAGTTCAGTTGTATCACTTTTTAGATTCCACATATAAATGATATGATGTTTATCTTTCTCTGATTTACTTCACTTAATGTGATCATCTCTAGGTCCATCTATGTTGCTGCAAATGGCATTATTTCATTCTTTTTTATGGCTGAGTAATATTCTACTGTATTTATGCACCATATTTTCTTTATCCATTCATCTGTCGATGGACGATTAGGTTGCTTCCACGCCTTGGCTATTGTAAATTGCACTGCAGTGAACACTAGGGTGCATGTAGCTTTTTAAATTTTGGTTTTCTCCAGCTATATGCCAAGGAGTGGGATTGCTGGGTCATATGGTAGTTCTATTTTCAGCTTTTTAAGGCACCTCCATTTTGTTCTCCATAGTAGTTGTACCAATTTACATTCCTACCAACAGTGTAGGAGGGTCCCCTTTTCTCCACACCCTGTCTAGCATTTATTGTTTGTAGACTTTTTGATGATGGCCATTCTGACTGGGGCTTCCCTGGTAGCTCAGCTGGTAAAGAATCTGCCTGTAGTGCAAGGGACCCCAGTTCAATACCTGGGTCAGGAAGATACCCTTTAGAAGGGATAGGCTACCCACTCCAGTATTCTGGGGCTTCCCTGGTGGCTCAGATGGTAAAGAATCTACCTGCAATGCGGGAGACCTGGGTTCAATCCCTGGGTTGGGAAGATCCCCTGGAAGAGGGCATGGCAACCCACTCCAGTATTCTTGCATGGAGAATCCCCATGGACAGAGGAGCCAAGGAGGCTACAGTCCATGGAGGTTGCAAAGTCGGATGCGACTAAGCACAGCACAGCACATTCTGCCTGTTTTGAGGTGATACCTCATTGTAGTTTTGATTTGCATTTCTCTAATAATTCGTGATATTGAGCATCAAAATGATGCATAGAAGTCTTGAAGCAAATATCAAGTGTATGTACTAGTACTTAGATTATGTATCATTTTTTATACTTCTGGTATTTTATAACTGCTTACAATGAACTTTTATTATTTTTATGATAAGAAAAATGAACACTTTTAAAGGAAAGGAAATCACTAAAGATGTTTAAACAATCTAATACAAAATATAATAATACTACATTAAATTATGTTTCTCGCGGATTTTTTGTGCTTTTCACACTTCAGTCCAAGTCACAGGGAGATAGGCTGAGAGAATGGGAATAAGGTCTAGACCGAGAGCTTATGAAGTTGTGGTCTTCTCTGGTGGCTCAGATAGTAAAGAATCCACCTGCAGAGCAGGAGACCCAAGTTTGATCCATGGGCTGGGAAGATCCCCTGGAGAAGGGCATGGCTACCCATTCCAGTATTCTTGCCTGGAGAATCCCATGGACAGAGGAGCCTGGTGAGCTACAGTCTGTGGGGTTACAAACAGTCAGACATGACTGAGTGACTAACACACATACACACACACACACACTGTAAAGTTGTGCTGGAGCTAAAATGCTTTCATTGAGATAAAGAATGGAATGAGGCAGAGCCTGTGGACAGAGTCACATACTCTGCAGAATGTTCAATATGGTTCCTCTTTTCCATCTGCTGGTTTTTTAAAAAAAGAGAAACCTTGAAGATCATGGATTTTGTTTTATTTAGAGAGGAGCTAGTCCCAAGTTGACCTACCTGACCCAAATGCTACAGCCAAGCAACTCAGAGGTGCCAAAGTTAAACAGGAGGCAGAGTAGAGAAGCTTGTTCTGTAAAGGACTTAAAGCTCCTGTTTATATAATCAGCTTACCAGTGCCCGGGTAACCAAGACAAAAGATAAGATAGTCCCTGCCTTCTCCCATTTCCTTCTGGCTTCAGCACCCTTATAATATCTTCTCAGGGCTGACCCTCCTGTAATCTGATTTCCATCTGTTCAAAAATAGTCAAGAAAGGGAAGGAGAAAAGAGAAATAACAGAAAATATGACTTGCTGCACGTGCAACCATGTATCCCTGCCCCCCGCCCCCCGCCAATATGCTTATGTTGTACAGAAGACTGTTGATACAGTAAAACTTAACTGTAAGTCAAAACTATGCAGAAGAAGGATTGAAACACTCATTTCTTTGTCTAAAATATTTATCAGTTCAGTTCAGTTCAGTCGCTTAGTCGTGTCTGACTCTGCGACCCCATGAATTGCAGCACGCCAGGCCTCCCTGTCCATCACCAACTCCCGGAGTTCACTCAAACTCACGTCCATCAAGTTGGTGATGCTATCCAACCATCTCATCCTCTGTCGTCCCCTTCTCCTCCTGCCCCAATCCCTCCCAGCATCAGGGTCTTTTCCAATGAGTCAACTCTTCGCATGAGGTGGCCAAAGTACTGGAGTTTCAGCTTTAGCATCATTCCTTCCAAAGAACACCCAGGGCTGATCTCCTTCAGAATGGACTGGTTGGATCTCCTTGCAGTCCAAGGGACTCTCAAAAGAGTCTTCTCCAACACCACAGTTCAAAAGCATCAATTCTTCAGTGCTCAGCTTTCTTCACAGTCCAACTCTCACATCCACACATGACCACTGGAAAAACCATAGCCTTGACTAGACAGACCTTGTTGGCAAAATAATGTCTCTGCTTTTCAATATGCTATCTAGGTTGGTCACAACTTTTCTTCCAAGGAGTAAGCGTCTTTTAATTTCATGGCTGCAATCACCATCTGCAGTGATTTTGGAGCCCAAAATATAGTCTGACACTGTTTCCACTGTTTCGCCATCTAGTTCCCATGAAGTGATGGGACCAGATGCCATGATCTTCGTTTTCTGAATGTTGAGCTTTAGGCCAACTTTTCACTCTCCTCTTTCACTTTCATCAAGAGGCTTTTGAGTTCCTCTTCACTTTCTGCCATAAGGGTGGTGTCATCTGCATACCTGAGGTTATTGATATTTCTCCCAGCAATCTTAATTCCAGCTTGTGCTTCCTCCAGCCCAGCATTTCTCATGATGTACTCTGCATAGAAGTTAAATAAGCAGGGTGACAATATATAGCCTTGACGTACTCCTTTTCCTATTTGGAACCAGTCTGTTGTTCCATGTCCAGTTCTAACTGTTGCTTCCTGACCTGCATACAAATTTCTCAAGAGGCAGGTCAGGTGGTCTGGTATTCCCATCTCTTGAAGAATGTTCCACAGTTGATTGTGATCCACACAGTCAAAGGCTTTGGCATAGTCAATAAAGCAGAAATAGATGTTTTTCTGGAACTCTCTTGCTTTTTCCATGATCCAGCGGATGTTTGCAATTTGATCTCTGGTTCCTCTGCCTTTTCTAAAACCAGGTTGAACATCTGGAAGTTCACGGTTCATGTATTAAGCCTACCCAATGTTTTTAAAAACTTCAAATATTGTTGTTTTTATTTCTAAACTTTCAATTTGGTTTGTTTTTATATTTTTTTATTTCCATCATGAAATTTCCTATATTTTCACTTCTTTTTCCTTTTCCTCATTGATCCCAGTGATAATAACTGTGATAAAGTTCTCAGCTGGTAACTCTAACTGTGATAAAGTTCTCAGCTGGTAACTCTAGCACCTGAACTGAGTATTTAATGATTATCTTTCTTATGAGAATGGGTCACATCTCATGAGCCTTTATAGTTTCAGTAATTTTGGATTATATCCTAGAATTGTGAATGTTATATGGTGGGGATTCTGGATTCTGTTGTATGCCTTCAAAGAGGGATGGTGTTATTGTTCCAGCAGACAATTAACTTGGCGAGACTAAACCTGCAAACTCTGTCATGCCTACGAATGGGCAGCAGTTCTGTTTATACTGTTGTAAACAGCCAATATGTGTGGGGTTTTCAGAGATTAGCCAGAGACTTGGATAGTCTTTGTGAACTGATTTGTATATCCTTTGCTGGCTCTCTCAACTCTAAAGTTTTTTCTCACTCTCCAGTCCCCTGGTTGTGGCTCTCTCCCCCTGCTTGCTCCAACTGAAAGTGCTGACTCCAAAAGAATTGCACAACATGAGAATTGTGAGTTAAGTTGTATTTAGGGCAAAATGAGGAGAATAGCCTCAGATACTCTGAGAAACTGCCCCAAAGAGGTAAGGGGCAAGGCCAGTATATATGTGATTTTGGTGAAGGGGGAGTACATGCAATAAAGCACATATTTTTACAGAAGGTTCTGCTAGTCTCATGGCTACTACTAGTCAAAAGGAGCAGACATCACCATGAAGGATTTTAGTGTTTTTCTGATTATGAGGAAATGCAATAATTGGGCTCATAAAATCACCTCCTGAATATATCTGACTATCTGAAGACCTGTTCTGATAGTTTTTTCCAAAGCACAGAGTGCCTCATTTCTGGTGTTGAAGATCAGCAGCTGTAGCAGCTCATAATTTACTCCTTTTAGAAGTAGATGGTAAGTGCCAAGTCACCTTTTGTAGGTGACAAAAGACAGAGCTTTCTATCACAAACAAGTTGGAAGTCCTATTAGGTAGAGCTGGCGAGGTGAGCACAGGTCATCAGAAGCTAAGATGTCCCAGCTGGCAGTGTGGACTCACCCCACCGTACTTTCGATGTTCCTTAGCAAATCAAATTTCACCATAAAAAAATTGTCAAAATACAAGAAAAAGGAAAAAGTAGTCAGAGAACCAAATGACTTCAAAATTCAAACAAAAAATAGCAAGAACTGAGAAGCACAGTCCCAACACCAAACATCTGTTGTAGTCCCAACAGAAGTCTCTCCTTCTGGGGAGAGAAAAGCCTGGGCACAGAGCAAGGAAGGGCCCTTATCTTTTCATCTTCCTCTCAGCCCTTACAAGTCCAAATCCCAGCTGCAGACTCTTTTCAAGGAAGCAGGGTCTCATCAGTTAGAAAGATTCAGTTCAGTCCAGTTCAGTCGCTCAGTCATGTTCCACTCTTTGCGACCCCATGGACTGCAGCATGCCAGGCTTCCCTGTCCATCACCAACTCCCAGAGCTTGCTCAAATTCATGTCTATTGAGTCAGTGATGCCATCCAACCATCTCATCTTCTGTTGTCCCCTTCTCCTTCTGCCTTCAATCTTTCCCAGCATCGGGGTCTTTTCCAATGAGTCAGTTCTTCCCATCAGGTGGCCAAAGTATTGGAGTTTCAGCCTCAGCATGAGTCCTTCCAATGAATATTCAAGACTGATTTCCTTTAGGATGGACTGGCTTGATCTCCTTGCAGTCTTAGGGACTCTAAAGAGTCTTCTCCAACATCGCAGTTCAAAAGCATCAATTCTTCGGCACTCAGCTTTCTTTATGGTCCAATTCTCATATCCATACATGACTACTAGAAAAACCATAGCTTTGACTAGACGGATCTTTTTTGGCAAAGTAATGTCTCTGCTTTTTAATGTGCTATCTAGATTGGTCATAGCTTTTCTTCCAAGGAGCAAGCGTCTTTTAATTTCATTTCTGCAGTCACCATCTGCAGTGATTTTGGAGTCCAAGAAAATAAAGGCTCTCACTGTTTCCATTGTTTCCCTTCTATTTGCCATGAAGTGATGGCATGAAGTGATGGGACCAGATGCCATGATCTTAGTTTTCTGAATGTTGAGCTTTAAGC
The DNA here is from genome assembly GCF_027580195.1 of Bos mutus. Lineage (NCBI taxonomy): Eukaryota > Metazoa > Chordata > Mammalia > Artiodactyla > Bovidae > Bos > Bos mutus. Next base: position 40,761,658 of record NC_091625.1, read on the forward strand.
CAACTTTTTTACTCTCCTCTTTCACTTTCATCAAGAGGCTCTTTAGTTCGAATGATTAGGAAACATCAAATTAATCAGAAGAGTGCAGGCAAGAGATAATGAGAGGGCAAACAGCAGAGCAAAGGAGGAGAGAGCTTAAGTATTCTGTCCTTGGAAATGCGATGTGCAATAATGGGGAGTGAGGAGCAGAGGTAACTCCCAGGTTTCTGACTGGAAGGCAGTTTTCCAGTTGGGTGGGACAAGGACTACTTCAGGGCAACATGCCAGGAGACAGTGCAGGAGAATCAATACGATAGGATTCAGTTTTATGCAAATTGAACCACAGCACTTAAAGCCTATACAACACCACTTAGTATCAATATCCTGTCACAGTCTTTAATAATCATTTATCTGTTATTCTTGTGTCCTCAGATAAGCTGCAGCCTCCTCAGGGGCATGTACTATTCTATTAGAACAGTGCTTTATACAAAATGACAATAATATAATAGTTATTATAACATAATAATAGGAATAATAGCTATCATTTGCATGCTTACCAGACAGTTTTCTAAGGGCTTTGCACATATGAACTTATATAACTCTGCCAACAATCATGTGAGGGAGGTCCTTTCATTATTCCTGTTTTATAGATGAGGAAACTGATCTTGTCCAAGCTAACATAGGTTGGAGTGATTTATACTCTTTGAGTTGCATGGAACTTTGTTGCTGAAGACCATGAAAAGCACGTAATGTTCTGACGACCATAGCATTAACTGTTAGAAGCTAATATCTTGTCTGTGTATTTATCTAGGGATCACTGTGGTGTTAGTCTTGAAGGCATTACATTTCTGGGTACCAGATATTTGAAATTTTACTGTATCAGTTGATGAATGTTGCATATTGCATACCACACTAACCAATATCCACTTATTTCAGTTAGTTAGCCATGACATTTGTTCCATATTTCAGTTTTATAACAAAGGGGAATATTTTCTTCCTTAGACTGTTAGAGAAGACGAAGACATGAGTGAGGAAGAACCTGATAACAATGAAGATGATATTGATAACATTCTCGAAGATGAATTTCCAAAAGATGAGGAAGTGATGAGTGAGGAAGAGGAAGAGCAGGAAATTGATGCTCTCGAACGCCTGAGGGGTGAACTCGGAGAAAAATTTGAAGCAGATATGAGTAATTTACAAATAATACAGGTTATGACTTTTTCATAATTCAAAAATTAACATGTGAGAAGGAAACAAAAGAAATTTGGTTTATTCCTTGGTTTCTTTTTAACATTTCAAAAGAAATGTATATTTTTAGGGGTTAAGTCCCTGAGTACCGCTTACAATTATAAAAACTAGTTAATAAATCAAGGGCAACACGGAAACCGCATAGGGTCAAAAGTTTTAGCTACCACCACAGAGTCACCTGGAAGTTTAAAAGTATTTGTTTTCTAGACTGAAGTAGTCTATGCACTGTGACTGAATACTACCAGCCTCCTTCCCACTAAAAATATTTGGTTTTATGATTTTTCTGATCAGGAAGAATTTGAGAAGTTTTTGATACCAGTAATTCTCATTAATGGATCTCGGAAAATCCACATTGTCCAATACACATTGAATACAAAACTGAAACCACTAGTAGAGAATCGTGCAAGCATTTTTGAGAAATGTTATCCAATATCATCACGCCTTGCCCAGAAAATGCTCAGCTTTACCTACAAGTATATAAGCTCATTCGGCTACTGGGACCCTGTGAAGGTAATATCAGCAAATGCATCTGAAATTCACGTTTCTTCTTTTGTTTCTTTTTGAAGTATGTCTAAGAAGAAGACAGCGGATAATTTTTAAAAACTGTAACCATTATACAGTATTCTTAAATAGCTATAAAAATATGTGTTGTTGTTTTGCCTTTCTGAAGTAGGAGAAGTACTTGAAGGGTTTAAATTCCTTTCATCTATTTCTGTAGAGATAATTCAGATCAAACTTGGTTCTAACTCTGCAGCAGAGGAAGTTCGTAGTAGCAATATTTTCAAACTAGACATCTAGTGAGCTGAGCTTCAGCACTAATTTGCTATTTAGTTTTAGGCAAGCCATTTAAATTCTTTGATTCTGTTTCCTCACCTGTAAAGTGGGAGAATGCCATCAGGCCAATGTGATCAAATGCAAGAATATGAAGTCCTCTGGAAAGTGTGAGATACCAAACAAAATGTGCCTTTAATGTTCATCACAAACTTACTGCCAAGTAGAATATTTTTATGTAGTGTGGACAAACATATTTGATGTAATTGGAATTCAGTGACTTCAAATGTGGGATGATTTTCAACAAATTTTAAATAAGAACCTTCTAGCTGCTGTTCCAATCCCGGGGAGCAGAGCAGTGAACAAAACAGGCAAGGTTCCTTTTGTCATGGGCTTTATATGATAGCTGGTTTGGAGAGGATGAACAGGCAATACATGAGTAAACAAATAGGTTCTAGTCAGGTTGTATTAAGTGCTAGAAAGACAGTAAAGAAATGCCTTGTAAAGGTACACCGACCCTCTCGACCAGTGCACCTTCCTATTTCCGTCAGTGAAGCAGCACAGAAGTAGAGCGGAGAAAACATGGCTTCCGGAGTCAGACTGCGTGAGTTGAAAACCACGGCTTCCTAGCTGAGTGACCTTGGACAAATTACTGAACCTCTCTGAGCCATTCCCATTTGCACAATGGGAATAAGAATAGTTCCTACCTCACAATATTATTACAATTATTAAATCAGTTAGTTATTGGAAAGTGTTTGCAACCATGTGTGGTTTCTCGTGAGTGCTCAATTAACATAAGCTGTTATTATTAATGGCTTCCCTTGTGGCTCAGCTGGTAAAGAATCCGCCTGCAATGCTGTTATTCATATATGTTCATTACATATTGGTGGTTGAGTCGCTAAGTTGTGTCTGACTCTTGAGAACCCATGGGCTATAGCCTGCTAGGTTTCTTTGTCCATGGGATTCTCCAGGCAAGAATACTGGAGTGGATTGCCATTTCCTTTTCCAGGGGATCTTCCTGACCCAGGAATCGAACCCAGGTCTCCTGTATTGCAGGAGATATGTATATAATATGTATATAAAATTATATAATATACATATTTATGTGTATAAATAATACATATATAAAATATGTATAAGTAGTTCAGTTGGTAAAGAATCCACCTGCAATGCAGGAGGCCCCAGTTCTATTCCTGAGTCGGGAAGATCCCCTGGAGAAGGGATAGGCTATCCACTCCAGTATTCTTGGGCTTCCCTTGTGGCTCAGCTGGTAAAGAATCCGTCTGCAATGCAGGAGACCTGGGTTTGATCCCTGGGTTGGAAAGATCACCTGGAGAATGGAAAAGTTAACCACTCTAGTATTCTGGCCTAGAGAATTCCATGGACTGTATAGTTCATGGGGTTGCAAAGAGTTGGACACGACTGAGTGACTTTCACTTTTACTTCATAATATGCATGTAAAATAAATTACATGTATGTATGTATAAATACATACATTATAATAGTATAAATACATTATAATAGTATAAATACATTACAATAACAATATATATAATATATACATAATATAAATATTATATATGTTTTATATATAACATATATAATAAAAAAAATATACAATAGTATAAATTATAACATTATAACAGTATACATACAACATTATAATAACAATGTTGTTATTAATATGTATTACTCTTATTGGTCACTGATAAAAAACATTTTGGAGGAAGGGATCCAAAATAGAGCAATATGCATATTACTTGAAACCTTCTTGGTTGATACTGATACAGTCATTTTCAGTTTTACTTAATTGTTATATTAATATCTTCTTTACCTTAACCATAAGGGTGTCAAGAGAAATCTTTTTAAATATCATGCTAAAATATAGAAACATTATGACAAGTCCCTCCATAAATAATCAGATAAAATTAAGCATGTATTAGGATCATTTAGCGGAGAAGGCAATGGCACCCCACTCCAGTACTCTTGCCTGGAAAATCCCATGGATGGAGGAGCCTGGTAGGCTGCAGTCCATGGGGTCGCTAACAGTCGGACAGGACTGAGTGACTTCGCTTTCACTTTTCACTTTCATGCATTGGAGAAGGCAATGACAACCCACTCCAGTGTTCTTGCCTGGAAAATCCCATGGATGGAGGAGCCTGGTGGGCTGCCATCTATGGGGTCGCACAGAGTCGACACGACTGAAGCGACTTAGCAGCAGTAGCAGCAGGATCATTTAGAAAGCTTTTGAAAAATCACAGTCACACCCTAACTGTCTCTTTGAGATGGGCAAGAGAGGGGAAGAAGCAGGCAAAGTCCGAACCCTATTCAAGGGCCCATGTCTGAACATAATTAGGACTGCACAAAAATGTCTTGTGAATAAATGAGTGCATGGTCATAGGAAGGCTTTAAGCATATAAATAATCATTTTTCAGGGCTGTTGGGAATCTTTCCAGGTCCTGACAATTTGATGTTTCAGATTTGATGACACCTTGGGTATTCTGACCTATAGAAGAGAAAGATACATGGTAGATATTTTGGGAAATAGCAGAAACCATTGCAAGAATTCATAGTTAATTTGGGAATTTGAAATGGAATCATTAAACTTTCAGCTTTTCTTTTACTACCAAACATAAGAAATAGAGCAGACATTCCCACCCCATCCCTAAGCTTCTTCTTATCCCTAGCAATTACACTCAGCCATGAACATCACTCCAGCCCCAAAATGATGATGCTGATAACTCCATTTACCTGTGACAATTGACCTGGTGTAACACTAGGTGTGTGTGATAGTCGCTCAGTTGTGTCCGACTCTTTGCAACCCCATGGACTGTAGCCCACCAGGCTCCTCTGTCCATGGAATACTCTAACTCTAGGGGAGAAGCAATATTACCATACCATTGCCCACCTACTCTGTCAAGTCCAGGGATAACTGATGCTGGGCCATCTGATGATATAAAAAAGATATCCATTAATTACCCGTTTATCATCATTACCAGTGCAAAGACGTGAGACCAGTCCTTCCTCTCCATTCCATACCAATACGTTAGGCTGCTGTTTTGGTGTATTTTTCCCTTTTGTGGCCGCTATTCATATTTATGTGAGTGGGATTTTGTCTGTATAAAAACGTAAAAGAGAAGTCAGTGAGATTTGTCTGACCAGTATACTCCCAAAGATATCCCAGGACTCCACCTGCCATATTGGGATACCATGCTGCCATATTGGAATACCACATACTTTAGCCTATCCATGCTGTCTTACTGGAATGACATCTTTGGACAGCAAATTAGAATTCTGTATTAGTCTGCATATGTTACCATATTGGAATACCACAGACTTTGTGACTTAGATGACAGAAATGTATTTTCTTACTGCTCAGGAGGCTGGAGTCCAAGATCATGGTGCCAGCAGGGGTGGTTTTTCTGGTGTGTCTCACTGTGGCCATTCCTCACTGGGTCCTCAATGCTTTTCCTTTGTGCTCATGCACTCCTGGTGTCTCTCTTCTAAGGACCCCAGTTCTCTTAGATTAGAGCCCCATTCTTATAACCTCATTTAACCTTTGTCATCTCCTTAAAGGTCCTGTCTCCAAATATAGTCACTTTGAGGGTTAGGGCTTCAAACCATGATTTTAGGAAGGCACATTTCCATACACAACACCACCTTAGGAATGGACCTGTTTGTGTAGATAAATTGGCCCATGAATATATCCGAACACCTTTACACACCTTGGCAGAAACATTCAGTATACACTAAACACATTATAAAGGAAGTAGAACTATAATTGTCAGAAACTGAAACCCATTAAAGAAAAACATTTATTGCATGTGAGTGTAAAATAACTTGTTCTTTTTACACAGTTTTTTAATACCAATATTCAATTATAATTAGTTTTCTTGTTCTATAAGAAAGATTTTTACAAATTTGTTCTTAGAAATATATTTTGGGGAAATGCTGTTTAAAATAAGGCTAATTTGTTAATTCAATTGTGTATATATTGCAGCTACATGAAGGAGAGACCATCAAACCAGTAGAAAATTCAGAGAATCCACTTCATCCTGTAATCCATCGTCAGTATATTTATTTTTTATCTAGTAAAGAAACTAAAGAAAAATTTATGAAGAATCCAATCAAATATATCTGCCAACCCAAACCTAAGCCTACTATCCCCATTAGGATTGCAATTCTGGGGCCTCCAAAATCTGGAAAAACTACAGGTAAGGGTGTGTCTGCCTTTGCTATCCTTAAGCATATAAGAATCTCCTGAAAATGAGAACTTTTTTTTTTAAGAAACTATCAAAACTGACTCAGTAAGAGGCAGAAGAACTAAACAGACCAATAACCACTGAAGAGAAGGCATTCAAAAATATAGCCCCACTCCAAAACAGGCCACAATCAAATGGTTTTAGAGGGAAATTATGTCAACCTTTCAAAAATTAAAAATTCAAGAGATACTTTCTGTGATTGTATAAGCTTTTCCAGAGCAAGGGAAATGAAAGTAAGCTGTCCAATTTATTTTCAGTTTTTTTAAAATAATTAAAAAGGTATAAATACAAATTCATTTTTAAGTATGACCCTGATATAAAAAAACTAAACAAAGATAATATAAGAAAAGAAATTACAAACTAATATTATTTATATATATAGTCAAATAATAGTATATTAAGATTTTATTTGATTAAAAATTATATTTAAAATTTATAAATATAATCTACTGTATTAATAAGTTAAAGAGTGAAAATTCAATATCTTAATCATTGCTGATAAAGGCATTTAGTAAACTATAATGTTTGAATTTTCTATATATTTTTTAAAGCAAGTAGTCCAACAATAGGTGAGTGTGGTATTTCAAAATGACATGATAATCACATGACTAGTGGTTGGTCACAATGAGAATAAAATGGGAAAGGATAGATACCGGAAATATTTAAAAGGAAAACAGCAGGACTTAATGACTGATGGCATAGAAAATGAAAGGGAGGGATTAGGTCAAATATTGATTTGTCACCAGAAATAATAAAAGAGAGTTTCGTGTTTTAGCTCTTTAGATGGAAAGTGTATTTTAATGTACATTGACATTCAAAATAAGATCCTCCAACACAGCAAAAAGTAACATGTATACAGTACAATCAGATTTCTTGGTCTTTGTCAAAATAGAGGCTAATTTTTTTTAACAGAATCCCAAATTGTAAAAGTTTGTTTTTATAGCTGAAAAATAATGGGTCTGACCCTAGTGTTTGTGGCAAAGTTGAGATGAAGGCTTCTGCAGCCCTCACAGGGGCATCCCTCCCAGTGGCCCTAACTGTGGCCAGTTAACCTGCATTCCCCATGGGACCAGGTGAGTCTCAATGTCCTCTACACACGCTGTCTCCAGTGTCCTCTATACACCATGTCTCCAGACCATGATGAGGCAAGGTTTGTAGACTCCATCAGAGCACACCTGCATTTAACAGTAACTGGAAACCACTGGGCTTACCAGGCGGCGCTAGTGGTAAAGAATCTGCCTGCTGATGCAGGAAACATCAGAGACGGGTTCGATCCCGGGGTTGGGAAGATCCCCTGGAGGAGGGCATGGCAACCCGCTCCAGTATTCTTGCCTGGAGAATCCCCATGGACAGAGGAGCCTGGAGGGCTACAGTCCATAGGATTGCAAAGAGTTAGACACGACTGAAGCAACTGAGCACGCACACACACAGAAGCCTAATCTATGGCCTCATGTAGCAGAAGCAGAGGCTGTGGCCGAGTCCTCTTTCAGCCAGTGGCAACATCTGTGTGCCCTTGGACAAACCATTCCATTTCAGTGGGCTGCAGTTCTTTCACCTGTAAAACTGGAATTTCAGTACCCACTCTCCACACTTGATGGAATAATTGAAAGTATCAAATAAAGTCACAGAAGAAATACTGCCTTATAAACTGTAAATGATTAATAAAGTGTCAGATACACCACTATCACCACTATAATTTTTAGAAAATAAATTTAAAAAATTATGTCCTAGAGGCTTGAGTGCACTTAATTGTATAGGGTAAGTTATCCTGATTGCAGCCTGAAGTCATAAGTGTATAGATAGGGAAATGGGTTAACCCAATAACACAAGAACATTGAATTGTTATTTTGGATATAAAAAGACCAATATTAATAGTACACACAGGATGCCTTATAAAGCTCTCAAATTTTTTGCTACCTTGTACAGAAGGAAAAAACACTTAAATGGTTTGGTTATGGAAAAACCTAACATAGTTGGCTCATTAACCAGATCTGTCAGCCACATACCTGAAGTGCTAATAATGATTGACCTTTGAATAGTATTAATTCAATGAAGTGAAGTGAAAGTGTTGGTTGCTCAGCCATGTCCGACTCTTTGCAACTCCATGGACTGTAGCCCACCAGGCTCTTCTGTTCATGGAATTCTCTAGTCAAGAATACTGGAGTGGGTAACCGTTCCCTTCTCCAGGGGATCTTCGCGACCCAGGGATTGAACTCGGGTCTCCAACATTGCAGGCAGATTCTTTACCGTCTGAGCCACCACCAGAGAAGCCCATTAATTCAATAAAATGTAGCTATTTTAATTTTTGAAATTTCTTTGAGGAATGTGAAGATCAACTTGCTGCTGTTGTCAGTTAACTAGAATCTGGAACTAAGGTTAACAGATGGGTTTGTGAAACAGAATAAGTTTAAAATTTTAATGTTTTTCAGTTGCCAAAAAGATTTCAAGTGAATATGGCTTAAAGTGTTTGTCGATAGGAGATGCTTTGCGTTATGTATTAAACAACCAACCAGACACAGAGCTGGCACTTATGCTAAATTGGCATCTTCATAAAGGAATGACGGCACCTGATGAACTGGCTATTCAGGCCTTAGAATTATCTCTGATGGGAAGTGTATGTAATACCGCAGGGTAAGTGGGGGCCATAGGGGTGGGAGAGAGTGGGAAGGAGTTAAATCTTTAAGAAATTACTCATTGGAATTAATTAAAATACCTTAAACAGAGTTTAAAGCTCTTGTAAAGGGTGTGTGATCTGCTTCTCAAAGTCTGGGCACCGATATGGTTGCATATTAATAATTTAATTTTTGGTCAGGCTAAAATTCAGCTTAAACACTCACAGGCCAACTTCACTCCCTGCAGCAACTCCTGAGTTGTCCCAAAGTCTCCAGGTTTACACAGTCTATAGGAGACCCATGTGACTTCTATAGCCCAGGAGAACTTCTCACTGCCCGATGGAGTGATGAAGGTGTGGCCTTCCCCTTCCCCCAGATGGTACTGGTCCAATGGAGACAGTCTCTCACCGGTCCAGTCTCTGCACAGGTAGCAGCGCCCCTCCCTTAATGCTGCGTTTGGACAGGAGAGCCCTGTGCTTGAACTGGTCTTCAGTTTACACTCCTCTACTCAACCATGACTTCCCCAGCTCACATCCAGTAGAAAGTAAGTGTGTTAGTCTCTCAGTCGTGTCAGAGTTTTTTGCGACCCCATGGGCTGTAACCCGCCAGGCTCCTCTGTCCATGGGATTTCCCAGGCAAGAATACTGGATTGCCATTCCTTTCTCCAGGGAATCTTCCTGACCCAGGGATTTAACCTGGGTCTCCTGCATTGCAGGCAGATTCTGAGCCACCAGAGAAGCCCTCAGGGAAACCACCCAGTAGTAAAAGCCCATAAAACCTAAGGCCCTGCTCTTGAGCTCAGATCATTGACTTAAAATCTTGCTGAGTCACGCAAAGTTGTTTTCTATCAGGAACCTCCTTGCCCTTCCCTACCACTGGTCCTTAATCAAGTCCGTATCAGTTCTCCTAATTCCTGTTATGGTGGGGAGCAGATTCTGGAGTGTTGAGTATCCACCCCCACCCACAACCCCATCCCACCAAACCCCCCCATCCCCCCTGCAGAGAAAGTCCTGGGACTTTCTAGCAAATTGAGTTACCTCCTTCCTGAAATTCAACTTTGCATACAAGAGATCTTACTGAGGGCTACTATGGACTCACAAAAGTTTTATTTCACTTTAATACCAGGACAGTGACTGCCCAGTCACCCTGAATTTCCCTAATCCCGAGGGCCTCTCAAGTGATTCTTCACAGGACAAAGAAGTTGAGCCATTAAAAAACCAACAATGGCAGCTGCATACATTCTCTAGTTGGCTTTCGGGCTCTGTTAATTAATAGTCCTCTCTGCCATGGGATGTAGGACTAGTTAGTGCCTAAGTCTGGAGAGCACCAAGGTAAGATGAACCAGCCCTTCCTGGTGACCAGCAGCCAGTATGCCCAACTTGGCCCCACAGAGTCGGTTTCCTGACTTAGAAATTTGCAGATAGCCTTCATTCATCCTGTCAGTTTGCTGATGACACTCTTTAGCTTAGTCTGTTGGACTAACAAATTCTGTATTATTTCTGCCTAGAGGATTGATGGGTCCAGATGGAATGGTTCTCTCCAGAGACCACAGGGCTCTCTCACCAGCTCTTCATCTCCCCTTCCACACCCAGCCTCCTTATAGAATTTTACTAGAAAATCAAGTTTAGAACACAATGTTTCCCATATTTGCTTAATCTCTTGCTAAAATACTATCAATTATGCAGGGCTTTTTTTAAATTTTAAAACACTTTAATGTACTTAAAATCTTGATTTACAAGACATCTTATCTTACACTGACCTTTCTGTACAAAAAATTTTACACAATTTGCTACAAAACTACAATATTAAGATCAGAGTTGGGTAATTCTTCCCATGTCAGGCATTCTATTATAAGGAATGTGAATTAATCTGCTAATTGCTTTACACACTTGATCTACAATCTTTAAGATAAATCTAAGGGTTAAATAGGGCTTCCCTGTTGGCTTAACTGGTAAAGAATTCGCCTGCCAATGCAGGAGACACAAGAGACGCAGGTTCAATCTTGATCCTGGGGTCAGGACGATCCCCTGGAGAAATAAATGGGAACTCGCTCCAGTATTCTTGCCTGGAAAATCCCACGGACAGTGTAACCTGGCGGGCTACAGGCAATGAGGTCGCAAAGAGTTGGACATGACCAAACATGGGCATACACACACAAGGGTTAAATATCATTATTTCACTATTATATTTAGTATTTACTACTTTACTGAAAACTGAGGCTCAGAGAGGTCAGACCCAGTTTCAAATTTAAGTCTGTGTGCCTCTGAAACCTATACTCTTCCCACTGTCTCATGCTTAGACTCAAGTGCTCTGTGCTGTGCTTAGTTGCTCAGTGTTCTGACTCTTTGTGACCCCATGGACTGTAGCCCTCCAGGCTCCACTGTCCATGGCGATTCTCCAGGCAAGAATACTGGAGTGGGTTGCCATGCCCTCCTCCAGGGGATTTTCCCAACCCCGGGATCGAACCCAGGTCTCCTGTATTGCAGACAGATTCTTTACTGTCTGAACCATCAGGGAAGCCCAAGAATACTGGAGTGGGTAGCCTATCCCTTCTCCAGGGGATCTTCCTGACCCAGGAATTGAACCGGGACCTCTTGCATTGCAGGTGGATTCTTTATCAGCTGAGCTGCCAGCGAAGTCCCTCTTCCCACTGTTTCATGCTTAGAATAATAGCACCAATTAAATAACACAAGGTTCAAGGTATTATGTGTAATATCTCTCAAAGTCCATCAAAATCTAGCTCTATGATGCTAAGTATATGAGTCAGAGCTGTGTCTGTATGTATGCAGCCCTCTTCTGGCTCTTGGGCTGACTGGGATTCAAAATACAGAGACAAAGGGAGTTCTCTGGTGACCTAGTGGTTAGGATTCCAAGCTTTCACTGCCAGGGCCCAGGTTCAGTCCCTGGTTGGGGAACTGAGAGCCCACAAGCTGCAAAGTACAGCCTCCTAAAAATGTATATGTATATATATAGAAGAGGGCAAGGTGACAAGGTAAATCAAGTTCCGTAAGGAATGGTATGGGGCTAATCCTAAAGACAGACTTTTTCTGGAAGACAGAAAGGAAGGTCTGAGAGTAAAGAAATCTGGAATTTTAATTTTCATATTTCTCCTTACTAGTGTTGTCATTGATGGATACCCTGTAACTAAGTATCAAGTGAGTCTCTTAGAAGCTAGGTCAATCATCCCCATGATTATGTTTGAGCTGGATGTGCCTTCCAAAGAGATTTTCAGAAGATTGCTCCTGGAAAAAAAAAAGGAGTCAAGGTAATGTATGTGATGAAAACAATGATAAAAGAGTGAACATTAATAATCCAGAAGCAGCAGCAGGTTTTTGACAGCTTTTTCCATTTCTTTTCTGTTCCTCTCTTAGTTTGCCTTATCCATTGCACAACAGCTCACAGATTATAGCTGTCAAGAACTCAAGGTACCGCAAAAATATTGGTGAGATTAGGCAATATTATGAAGTACAACATCAGAACTGGTATGTGATTGATGGCTTTCACAGCAAATGGTGGATATGGAATGAAGTCATTAAGAAGGTTAAAATGGTGAATAAATACATGCAGATATATATGGAAAGAATAAAAGCAGGTAAGAAGACCTATAACTCTAAAAACAAAAAAATGTGAATTTGAAGTCTACGCATGCCTGACTCATGTTGCCATAATTCATTCAATTTGAACATTTGTTCCCTTAATCAGTATTTAATGAACCTTAGTCAGTATTTTAAATGCATATTATTTCCAAATTATTGTGGGCATGTACATTTGTTCTAATAAATGACTGCCTCTACTCAAGCTGTCATATACTGAATGTCCATGTGAACCTATTACATAAAACAATACATGGTCTCTCACTAGAAGAGTTTATAATGTTTGGAATGCCACATAAGAAGCTAGTTTCAAGAATGGTAGTTATATGAGGGGAGGGGTCTGTGGTGTGACACTTGGCAAAGTTTTGTTTAGGAATCTAGAATTAGTTACTGTGAACTATTTACATAATAAAATTGTATTATTATATAAATGTTGATTGTCTTAAAAAATATTACTTGAACATAGAATTTTTTTTAATCTATATTTGGAATCCATGAAAGAAAATGATTGTATACTCCTAGAAGTTTCTTCATTTTTCTCCAAAAATACACAAAACAGACAGAAAGTTATCAAAAAAAAAAAAGAAAGTTATCTAGAACTCATGTCTCTAAAAAGAACGATGACACCAAAGACTTTGTCTGGAGGGGTTTCACAGACATCTGATGACTTTGACTTTGGAAAATAGGGAGAAGGTACTTGGAGGTATGAGGGATCAACGTGACAAAGAGAATATTGTACAAGGGAAAATGCAGTGAGGATTCTGATCATAATGGCATCATTGAATCTTGATTTGCTTCATTATTTGGGCATCCCCAGTATCTCTGGTTCTGTTTGCCTGCAGATTATAAGGCTTGAAGATAAAAGTGCAAGTGAAAAGATAAATGAGTTTTAGAAACCCACTCCCAATAAGTTCTGGATAGCATCACACTAGTAAAACATTCCACAGCTGACTTGGAAAGAAAAACTTGTGCCTCATTCATCTTGTTGTTACCCTGCTTCACCCTTCTTGCCTCAGACTTGGTTGCCTGAGAAGAGACTCAGGATGAAAAGCTGTGTGCAGAATCTTTATCAGGAAGTACTCTCAAAAGTGGGCTTCCCAGCTGGCACAGTGGTAAAGAATCTGCCTGCCAATGTAAGAGTCACAGGAGATGTGGGTTCAATCCCTGGGCTGGGAAGATGCCCTGGAGGAGGAAATGGTGACGCACTCCAGTATTCTTGTCTAGATAATGCCCATGGGCAGAGGAGCCTACTGGCCTACAGTCCACAGACTCGCAAAGAGACATGACTGAACATGCATGACACTCAGGAGTAGAGTTGACAGATTAAGCAAATAAAAATATAGGATACCTAGTTAAATGTAAGTTTCTGATAAATGACAAATAATTTTTTAGTCTAAGTATATCCCAAATGTGGTATGAGACATTTTATACTAGAAACTGTTCATTGTTTATCAGAAATTCAAACTTAATGGGGCATCCTGTGCTTTATCTGTCAACTCTAATAGGGAGAGACACCGAGGCTAGTAGACCTGGCAGAGGGAGACACTAGCCTGCAGTGTGGTGGAAACAGAGGCCTTGGTAGGCCCTACAGGGAAGCACTGCAGCTGGGATGGACCTTGAGAATTTCCCAAACTGAGGGGAGAGGCCAGGCTTTATATCCTCGCATTGACTTGTATAAAGGTCACTCTGGGAGGGAGTATATACTGAACAGGGGCAAGTCCCAGTGCAACTACGAGCCATCAACACAGATATTTTCAGCAGCTGGGGGATGGGTGCATCAGCCCTGATGAGGGATCTTCATGGAGCACCACGGTATCCACCATGTTATTCCAGATACACATGCCTCTGCCTGGAAGAGTTTAATTAAAACTGTCCTCCTACTTTTCTGCTTCACCATCTACCTGGTAATCTGTATCTGACTGTTTGAATTTAGTGTTGATTTAGTGACCAATTTATTCTCACTAATGAGATAGAGCAAGGTCAGGACCAGAAAACCAGAGATTCCTTCTCATTCTGTTGCATTCCAGAAAAAGACAGATAGACATTGTCAGATGTCATCAAGAATACCCCAAGAATCAGAAAAAGACATTTGAGTGTCTTTTAAGACTTGAAATGATTTGATTCTAAATGATCCTGTCACAAAACCTATGAGGTGAGGTCAGCACATCTGAGCTAAAGAGCAACACACAATTGTAAAACTATAGTGCCATTTAGTATGATATTATAGCGCTATACAGTATTCTTTACCAACACTATTATTATACCATAATACTGTGCATTATAGTACTTTAGAATAACAATATTACACCATTGTAGCATTGTAGTAGTATAATATTCTTTGTAGGAAAGAACCGTCTTAGCCTTTTCATCTGTATCATATACAATAGATGGAATCATGGATTAGTTTGTTTATTGCTTCATAATAAATTATTCCAAAATTTAACAGTTTAAAACAACACATACACACTCCCTCACAATTTCTGTGGGTCAAGAGTCCAGGCACAGTTTAACTGAGTCTTCTGCTTCAGTGTCTCTCACAAGGATACAACCAAGGTGTTGGCCAGGATTAAGGTCTCATCTGAGGGCCCTACTGGGAAAGAATATACTGTCATACTCATTCATGTATTGCTGACAAGAGTTTGTTCCTTGAGGGTTGTTGGACTTAGGGCATCAGTTTCCTGCCAGCTGTTGACCAGGGGCCACCTTCAGTGCCTTGCCATATGGACCTTTCCAACATGGCAGCTTGCTTTACCAAGTGAACAAGACAAAGCAAGAAAGAATGCCAAAAGAACAGAAATCATAGTCTGTTGTAACTGTTCTAGTTACCCAAGGCTGCCATAGCAAATTACCACACACTGGATAACGGAGACAATAGAAATGTATCCTCTCACAGTTCCAGAGGCTAGATGTCCAAAATTAAGGCATTGGCAGGGCTGTACTCACTCTGAGGTTTCTAGGAGAGACTCGCTTCCACGCCTTTCTCTTCATGTCCAGCATTGCCACGAGGCCCCTGCATTCTTTGCATATAGACACATCACTGCAGTCCTAAGGGTCAGTTTTATGCTTACACTGTCACATAGCAAACTAAACTATGATTTATGCTTCATAATTTGAGTTAGCATTAGACGTTCCTTGGAATACTTTAAAAAAAATTTTTTTTTCCACTGGTGAAAAGAGCTATTAAGAAAATATATCAGGATCAAAATTTACTCATTATAACTAAGATGTATAAAGAAGTAATTTTATTTTCTGTAAAATCTAATACTGCTTTGGAGTCTCCATTCTAGTGGAGTCCTGGGAAGACAACTCAAACTTATGCATTGAATGAACTTGGGCCTTTCTTTTTAAATCGACTCTTTAGGGTAAACCTAGTCACTTTTGGATTAAATGTTTCTTTCTATTTCTTGGATGCCATCAGGGAACAGGGAGAGCTTTATGTCACTAACATTGTGTCAACAAACTATATGTACTTCCTGAAACCTATCTCACAGAAAAATTTTAAATATGTAGCAAATTCATGTGTATGTGTGTAAGTGGATATGTATATATATGTGTGTATGTGTATATAGTATATAACATAAATAGTTTATAATAGCTAAGAATTAAAAACAACCAAAATATTTATCAACAGGTAATTGATTGAATAATCTATATGTACATTTATACAATGGAATACTATGCATAAACTAAAAGGAATTAGGTAAATCATATAAACTGAAATGGAAAGATGTCAAAGGCTATAACTAACTGATAAAAGCAAGTTGCAGAATAAGATTTACAGTATAGTGGCATAAGCATCCTATCTGCAAAAAATATATACGTGTGTATGCAAATGTATAAAAAAATCTGAAAAAGATACAAACTCAACAGTGATTATCTCTCAGGAGGGATGCTGGATTGAGAGGATGGACATATGAAAAGAAACTTTTGCTCTTTACTCTGGGAATTTTACAGCGTTTACTCATTGGTATAGTGCTAGCATAATTGAATTTATTTTCATTTTGAAAATGATTGTGTTTTCTGTGAAAATATATATTTATAACAACAGTTAATTTGTTAATAATAGGAAAAGCCGCCTGCATTGACAAGTTATGTATCTCCCCTGAAGAACTGATTTCTCGCCTGGGTGAATTTGGACAGTTCTGCCCTGTCAGCCTGGCAGAATCATATGAATTAGTTGATTGTTCTTCAAATGATTCCTTGGAATTTGCAGCAGAGTTCAGAGGGCACTATTATAAAATGAGTTCTCTAGAGAAATTGAATGTAAGTTTGTTCTTAACTCCAAATATTTACCAGGGAAAGAAAATACCTGTCTTAGAATTCATCAGACAGGAAGGGGTGGGCACAGCTGGGAACACCAGGCGCTGGGGACCAGGGACCCCATTTTCGGAAACTGTGATCCTTGGGTTCAATAAGGCAACTCAGAGGCCAGTCCTAAGACTGCATCCCAAGACATATTCTGGCACAAAGCAGAAGTTCAGGGTCGGTGATGGCCCCTCCACCTGGGTCAGCATAAGAGGTGGGGAGACCCAAGGGCAACCCCAACATGGAGGGGATGCTGAGCATCTGAGCTCAGCCCTGGAGTGGGCATCCAGGACATTCCATTCAAAGGTGCAGAAGGGAAGTCAGAGTCAGTAGAAATGACTCGCCTGTGCTTTCAACTTTCTTCTATCACTTTATTCTCCTGGGTACCTTATGCTTCTATTTAATGGAACAGAATATAGATTTGTTCCAGTATTCCACTGACCATAATATGGTGACATAAAAAGATTGTAGTTGAAAACTAATCAGGTGTCTCTGAACATTTTATTTTCCTCTGAAGAATCTGAATTTTTAAAATCACTTTATAAAGAAGACATTACTTTCTTTCTGTTTATTTAAGTGATAATCACAGAATTTTAAAATTGGAAATGACATTAGCAACCATGTGCCTGGTCTGCCCCCTCCATTTTACAGTGTGATAACTGAAGCTGGAGAAGCTAACTCACCTGCCAAAGTGCACCCTCTAGTTAGTAATACTGCAGGACAGGCGGACAGCAGGGCAGGGGACTACGCACTCCAGGGTCTGGCACATAGTAAAAGCTCAACAAATGTTTTTCAGTATAGGTGGATGAGTGAGTGAGTGAAAGCATTAAAAGGAGAGAGACTGTAAGTGACATCACTTGCAGGTATTACTGTAAGGAACTTCCAGTCAGGGAAAGAGTTACTGTAGTGCAGAAAGCTCCTCTCAGATGGTCTGCGGGACTGAACATTGCTGCCGAAAACGGGAAGAGCAGCAGGAGAGCCTCAGTGGGTTTTTGTTGGCAAAGTATTCCTGTTTCAAACAGTCATGTTGCTGTCATCTTTTTTTAATAGAAATTTTTGGACAATCCAGAATTCTACGTACCTCCGTTAGCACCTCATCCACTTCCACCTACCGACATGATCCCCAAGAGGCTGACACTGTCAGAGCTGAAGAGCCGGTTCCCTAAGTGTGCTGAGCTCCAGGGTTACTGTCCAGTGACTTACCAGGACGGCAGACAAAGGCAAGTCCTTGCCCTCATGTGAGTACAGGCCAATAGCTCTACTTGGAATAAGTGGTCTATACGACAATCGTAGCATTTTTATCAAAAGGTCACTATTGTTTAACTGGAAAGTATTCTTTTTCTTCCTTGAGCTGTGATGATAGAAAAATAAAATGTTTATGACATTTTATTTACATAGTTGTCATTCCTGTTGTTCAGTTGCTAGGTCATGTCTGACTCTTTGCAACCCCATGGACTGCAGCACACCAGGCTTCCCTGTCCTTCACCATCTCCTGGAATTTGCTCAAACTCACTGAGCCAGTCATACCATCCAACCATCTTATCCTCTGTCACCCCCTTCTCCTCTTGCCTTCAGTCTTTCCCAGCTGCATATTAATGATACAATACATAGTTGTTTTTGTTTGTTCCTTTGTCTTTCAGATACGAAGCCCTAGTACCTGGTAACATTCACTATGCTTTAGAATATCGTGATCGTATATATATTTGTGAGAGCAGAGAAAAACTTCAGAAATTTTTGAGGTGAGACCATTCACTAAGTCACAAATATTCATTGAATATCTATGTTAAATGCACTATCCTGGGACAGAAAGATACGTGAGTTTACACACACTCATAAACACATACATATATGTACACATATACATACACACAGGTGAAAGGGGCAGCCTTTACCTACTGCCACACATTTCTGTCTTTCACAAGAAGTTGGAAACCAAATTTCTTCTTATGTTTATCTGATTTTTAAACTTTTGTGACTGATTCAGTTTTTTTGAGGGGGGGGCTTCCCCATGGCTCAGATGGTAAAGCATCAGCCTGCAACATGGGAGACCCAGGTTCCATCCCTGGGTCAGGAAGATCCCCTGGAGAAGGAAATGGCAAACCCACTCCAGTATTCTTGCCTGGAAAATTCCACAGATGGAGGAGCCTGGTAGGTTACAGTCCATGGGTTTGCAAAGAGTCAGACACCACTGAGCAACTTCACTTGCACTTCAGTTTTTTCAAAAATGACAATGTGGATCAAATCATAAAGGAAACGAGGAAAGTGAAGTCGCTCAGTCATGTCCAACTCTTTGCGAATCCATGGACTGTAACCTACCAGGCTCCTTCGTCCATGGGGTTTTCCAGGCAAGAATACTGGAGTTGGTTGCCATTTCCTTCTCCAGGAGATCTTAAGGACCCAGGGATTGAACCCAGGTCTCCTGCATTGTAGCCAGATGCTTTACCGTCTGAGCCACAGGGAAGTCCATCAAATCATACATGCAGCTAGAATTTGTGCAGTGGTTTGTGACCTCTCATGAAGCTGTTTGAGGAAATTTAATAGTAAAAAGAGAAGAGACATTAGTTGCTGAAAGGAACATAGGATTGAAGGAATAAGGTGGTTTTTCTCTTTTATCTTCTTTTTTCCAATGGGAAAGAGATAAACATGTTTAAATGCAGGTACATGGGAAGGATCTAATAAAGGAAATGTCATGAAGGCGGAAGAGAGTTATCTCTCTATTGCTACTTAAGATTTCTGGAGACAGGGTGGAGTAGGCATCCAAAGAATGTGTGGAGATTGATCTTAGGTGGGAGGTAAGCTCTGCCATGGAGAAAGCAACCTGTGTGTGATTCTGCTTATGGTGAGCAGCCGAGGACTTTCTATTCTGAAGACTTCTCTTTTTATAGCCTGGCACCTTGTGTTGGGGGGGCGTCCCTGAGAGGGTTACTAGTGTGAGGAGAATTGTAGTACAAGATAAAAACAAGGCCAGCATAGGAGTTGCTTCCCTTGTGGCTCAGCTGGTAAAGAATCCGCCTGCAATGCGTGAGACCTGGGCTCGATCCCTAAGTTGGGAAGATCCCCTGGACAAGGGAAAGGTTACCCACTCCAGTATTCTGGCCTGGAGAATTCCATGGACTGTAAAGTCCATGGGGTTGCAAAGAGTCAGACATGACTGAGCGACTTTCACTTTCACTTTTCACGCAGAAGTTACGTGCGGAATTGAAGTATCTTGTCAATTCAAAATAAAAGTGTGAGGATAAAAGTATATAAAGAAAGTTTCATACAGGTGCTGTGAAAAGCAAGAACACTGAGAAGCGGTGAGCAGGGCTAGGGCCCCAGGTGAAGTTGGTGGTCATGAATTTCTAGGAGCCTCAGTCTTCCTGCTTCTGTATCATTTTCTCCACTCAAGAAAAATGAGTAATGAACATTATCTTTTAGTTGCCTTGTGTACCTATCTTCCTGTGTAGACACAATGAAGACATTTGTGATCATCCATTTAATGGATTTGGTATTCGTAGGTCGCCACAGAAATACTGGAATCAGAAGCTTCCTTACAAACTTCCCCCATTGAAGGAACCAATGTCTCTCACCAGCCTGCCTTTGCCTGGATATCTGGAACAGGTTCGCTCACATGGGTTTCTCTGTTTAGATATTAGAAGACGACAGCTATCTCTCCTTCAAAAATCATTTTTATTTTGGTAACAATGAAATTAAAGGCAGAGTGTCCTGAGTTTAAGCTGCAAATCCACTTTTAACCTATTTTGGTTTTGAGTAGTTGTGAAAATAAAATGTAAGGAAAGCCCCCCTTTTCATAGCTAATTCCCAAATAACTGCACTAAAGAGTGCAGAAGAAAGAGTAGGATTGTAGAAAATTATTTACATTTGACATATAGTTTGTTTCTTATTTGGAAATTTCAGTGTCTGTAGAACTTTTCTGTAATGTGAAATATGCAAATTCAGTCTCTGAGAAGTTCCCCCCCACCACCGGCTTGAAAGAGTTAAGATATCACCACAACTGAACCACCAAATACATATTTTGCCCAAAATCTGGATGAAGCTATCTACTCAAGTCACTCTTATTTCTCTAACACTTTCTAAATATAGTCAGATGTATCAGTCACCAACCACTATTTAAAAGGCCTTTTAAAAAAATTCTATAAAACAGATGCCCAGAGCACAATTTCATATATTTCTTACAAATTCTTAACCAGTTTTTTTTTTTTTTCCATCTCCCCTAGATGGTTAGCTTTTGATCAAGTTTAATATCAAAAGGGAAGAGGACACTCACCCAGAGAAGAGTGTCTTCCTCTTTGCCTACTCGGGGCCCCAGAATCTTGACTGTAGTGGTAACTGTGGTCTCTGGAGTTCCCGGGTAGGTGGCCCAGGGTCCTGAGTAGAATTTGGCCAATTCTGAGCAACGGAAGCAGAGATGGACCAAGACAACTAGGTGTCTCCTTCTTTCAACTATTTTTAAACAGAAAATGTCAAACATATAAAAATAGAATTGCATAATGAAACCCATGTATCCATCACCTACCTGGCACTAAGCCAATCAATAGTTTAAAATTTTTCCTATTCAAATGTATTTTGTGTTTCTTTTCTGTAGAGCTAAGTGCCCACTCTAGTACTCTTGCCTGGAAAATCCCATGGACAGGGGAGCCTGGTAGGCTGCAGTCCATGGGGTTGCTAAGAGTTAGACACGACTGAGCAACTTCACTTTCACTTTTTACTTTCATGCATTGGAGAAGGAAATGGCAACCCACTCCAGTGTTCTTGCCTGGAGAATCCCAGGGACGGGGGAGCCTGGTGGGCTGCCATCTATGGGGTCGCACAGAGTCGGATACAACTGAAGTGACTTAGCAGCAGCAGCAAGTGCTCATTGAACTATCTTTTTAAGCTCCATCCTCAATCCTGAGGAGGCTATTTGAAGCAAAGAATAGCCTCTATCTATTTGCCACAAGAAAAGAAAACAGACTCAAATTACACATAATTCGTTCCCTACCTGCAGGGTATTGCAACTGCTCTAATTAAAGCCATGAATGCAGCGGGATGCTTAAAGCCCAAATTCCCCTTCTTAAGTGTACGGAGATCTGCGCTACTTTATATAGCACTTCATCTGAAAGGTATGTCTCTTTTTTTGCTAGAAATGACATGCTACTCAGAACTAATTTAGCACTAATTGTGATAAATAGGATTGTCAAACTGGGTTGGTCACTTGCGTGCTGTGTGTGTGTGTGTGTGTGTGCTGGTAGCAAATATTTTAGCAAAACTGAGTTTCTAGTTTTTAAAGCAGGTACCATGAGTAACATAACCAGCTCTCAATAATCCACACTGTATTATTCACACCATAATAATCCACACCGAAGGTGAATAGTGACAATTATGATCTAAAATAGAATAATCCCCAAATCTTATTTGGGATTTAGATATCTTCTCGGTCAAACTGTGCAGCTCAATCACACACATAGTTCTCCTTCTCTTTAATGATGCACTAACCTAACAGAAAACATTCACAGTCCTGTAAAATTTTCTACAGCCTTTAATCCGAATAGTTCTGAATATACAAGAAAAAAATACAAGAAGAAGATGGAGCAGTTTGTGGAGAGATGTGAACTCATTACATACTTGAGTGCCAAGATGACCAAGAAATACAAGGAACCTCAGTTTAGAGCCATTGACTTTGATCATAAATTACAGACCTTTCTCTCTCTTAGAAATATAGACCCAGTCAATGGTTAGAATGTTTGCCTAAATGCACCCAGAATCTTAAGAGTTATCTGAAAGGGATAAAAGGAAGTAGATTGAAAATCTGGGCCTCTCTGATGTACTTTTCCCTCCTGAGTGATATGCCTTGGCTTCTAGACTTCCAATGAATTCTGAGCTCTGCCAGCCAGGAAGGAGTACTCTTCTGTAAGCCTAAGTTCTCATATACTTGTAAAGCTTATTGCTGTTTGCCTGAACTTTGATGCTTCAACAAAAATTATTTCATTTAGAATATTTAGGTAACGTATTTGACTTAATGAATCCTTTGTTCATTTTCCTTTTTAATATTTTTATTAGAGAAGTCTGTCTCTGTTAAAGAAACTTATGCAGTAAATGTTAGAAAGCTTCAAGAAAAGAATTAACATTGCTATAAATAAAATAGAAATATTGGTTGCACTTTTAACTTAAAGAGTTGTTTGTAAACTTTGTGAACCTAAAAATACTTTATCACTTTCCCAACAAAATAAACAGATTTAGAGACAACTAAATGGCTGCTGCTTTTCTTTTTCTCAAGTGTTCAAGGAAACACATTTTATACGTTATTTTGTAGTTAGAAATCACCGGATACTTGAGGATGAATGCTAGAGTCTTTTTATATGACATTGTCAAGACATATATGCTAGAGGAAAATTACTATATTGAATTTGGATGAGATTTTAAAAATAAATTATCATTTTTTTGGCAGGCGTATAACAAATCTAGAATGTGAAATAGCAAGATTGGCTCTTTTAAAAAATTAAAAAATACAACCATTATCTTATTTAACCTTAGGTAAATCTCAGTTTCTATGAGTTTTTGTTGTTTCTTAATCTCTAAAGTGAATGATTTAGCTCTTTTTTTCAGCTTTACTAAGGTGAATTGACAAATGAAATTCTATATGTTTAAACTGTACCACATGATTTTGATATAGTTATATATTGTGAAATATTTACCACAATCAGGTTAATTATTAATAACACACCCACCACCTCACATCATTATTTCAGTGTGTTTCTGTGATTGTGTGTATGTGAGTAATAAGAATACTTAATAATCAGTCTGTTAGGAAATTTCAGGTATTATTATTATTACTGTATTATTAGCTATATCTACCACGTTAAACATTAGATTCTCAGAATTTACTCCTCTTATAACTGAAAGTTTGTACCCTTTGATCAATAGCTCCTTATGTGCCCCTTCCCTAGACTCCTTGAAACCACCATTCTACTCTCTGCTTCTATGAGTCCTTTTTTTTTTTAGATTCCACATATAAGTGATACCATACAGTATTTGTCTTTGTCTGGCTTTTTTCATTTAGCATCATACCCTTCAAATTCACTCATCTTGTCTTTGATATATATAATTTCAACATTAATTAAAAACTAGAAGGCTGTTTTAGATTTATTTTATGTATTTCATAATAAAACAATTTTTAAACAAAAGCTAAATGCCTATTGTCAAACTTAGGATAAACCCCAAAAGCCTTTGAACAGTAACTGATACATACCCATAGATGGACTGCAAGTAGATCAAACCAGTCAATTCTAAAGGAAATCAGTCCTGAATATTCATTGGAAGGACTGATGCTGAAGATGAAGCTCCAATACTTTGGCCACGTGATGCAAAGAACTGACTCACTGGAAAAGACCCTGATGCTGGGAGGGATTGGGGGCAGAAGGAGAAGGGGACAACAGAGGATGAGATGGCTGGATGGCATCACCAACTCGATGGACATGAGTTTGGGTAAACTCTGGGAGTTGGTGATGGACAGGGAGGCCTGGTGTGCTGCGATTCATGGGGTTGCAAAGAGTCAGACATAACTGAGCAACTGAACTAAACTGATTGCTGGACCATGTACTGTTTTACTGTATTTTTAAAAGCTGTGATGAACTTTTTTTCACCATATTTGGGATTATTAGTCTAAAAAAATTTCTAAGAAACAAAAGTACAGGGTGAAAGGGAATGACTTTAAAAAACTAAAAATATAAAGCTGCCTGCTGCCAAGTCGCTTCAGTCGTGTCCGACTCTGTGCGACCCCATGGACTACAGCCTACCAGGCTTTTCCATCCATGGGATTCTCCAGGCAAGAACACTGGAGTGGGTGGCCATTTCCTTCTCCAAAGTGATGCTCTTGGAAATACTCCTAGAAACATTGTGAATTGTTATTTGGAAGGCAGCTTAGTAATAGAAATTGTGACCCATAATAATAAATGGGAAGAAAGCAGAACCTTGTTACTTTAACTTGAATTAACAGTGATATTGAACATTATTATATATGTTGGTCACCAGTTGTACTTCTGTGAATTTTTTTTCATGCCTTTTGCACTTTAACTCATTGGCTGTTTTTCAGTTCTTTTATAAAAATTCTTTATGTAAAATACACACCAATGTATCTGCAGTAAATAAGTCTGATTTTTTAAGGTATGAAAGCTGTTCATCTATATTGTATGATATTGAATCCTTTTCTAAACTCTGGAAGTTATTCCATCTTCAGGGATTAAATATTCTGTTTTCTTCTACTGTTGGTGTATATGTTTATATTTAATGCTCTAAGCTGCCTAGAATTCATTTCTGGATGTGTTGTGAGCTGTTGTTTTAAATTTTCCAAAACTCATAATAGTAAATATGTTTTTAAAAAATATTTTAAGTTTCATATATTTCATTTTATTCTCAGTGCATTTATTGAAAGTTTTCATAAATTCATTGGTTAAGGAGCAGTTCAAGAATAGGGAAAGAATAAGATATATTTTATATATGTATGCCTCAGTCTCACTGTGGGTGATTTTTTGTTTTATCTTTTTGGTTTGTTTTGCTTTTACAAATGAAAGTCTGAGTAAAGGTTTATCTACAAAGCTGGAGGGCTCTTAACTATGGATGGTTCTGGAATAATTATTAGAAGGGTAACATCTGAATTAAATGGACCTTTCAAAATTGAGATTTAAAAAAAAAAAAAATTGAGATTCTAACCAAGAGTCAGGGACTTCCCTCTGTGTTTCAGTGGCTAAGAATCTGCCTGCCAATGCAGGGGACACAGGTTCAATCACTGGTGTGGGAAGATTCTGGAGCAAAGTGCTGGAGTAAAGCCTGTGTTCCACACTACTGAGCCTGTGCTCTAGAGCCCATGCTCTGCAACAAGATAAGCCAGCAGAACAAAGACAGAAGAGTAGCCCCCACTCACTGCAACTAGAGAAAGCCCCAGTACAGCAATGAAGACCCAGAACAGCCAAATAAATAAATAAATTTTAAAAAGAAGCTAATGTGAAAAGGCTACATACCATGTGATTCCAGCTATATGTTCTGAAAAAGGCAAAACTCTAGAGATAGTAAAAAGATTCCCCATTGGACTCCACAAACCCTGGGGTTTAGAGGCAATTAAGGACAAAGAGGGAAACATCAAAGAAGGAGATAATTTTAATAAAAACTAGTAAAAAAAAAAAATGTTTAAAGAGCCAGGAGGTAATTACACCTGCTTTCTCAAAATCTCAGACTAGAGATGGCATGCTGGGATCTGGGAGGGTGTGTTGGGTGTCCTCAATTAAAAAGTTAGGTGTTAGTGAAGCATAAAGTGAGAGAAAATGCTGAAATAGTTGAGTAGGAGGGGACTGAATCTGAGTGGTGCTTGTAGCCATATCCAGAAGCTGGGCCTTTCTCCTAAGGGTACATGGGAGCCACAGTGGATTCTATGCAAGGGAGTGACTCCAGTCTCTGGATGTGATTTGCATTTGGGAAGATCTCCTGTATTCCTGTGTATTAGCAGGAATAACACTGTAACTAAGGCTACTTAGAAACCTTTAATAGTCTACTGAAAAAAGATGTTGAAAGTCTGAATAATAACAATCATGTAAATGACAGCAGACATGAATTAAACCAATAGGCCCCTCACATATTTAATCTTGTTTACCCCACAGCCACCCAGTGTTGGCACTGGTGTCAGCTTCGACTGCAATGTGGGAGACCTGGGTTCGATCCCTGGGTTGGGAAGATCCCCTGGAGAAGGAAATGGCAACCCACTCTAGTACTCTTCCCTGGAGAATCCCATGGACGGAGGAGCCTGGTGGGCTACAGTCCACGGGGTCGCAAAGAGTCGGACACGACTGAGCGACTTCACTCACTCACTCACTCAAAGAAGGTTGAGAGGATAAGTACAAATAACTTGATCAAGATCACTCAGCACCCAGATCTGTTTGACTGCAGCGTTCTCTTCATTCCCTTGGACTAAGGTATTGGATGTTGGTGCTGATGATCTCGGTGATAACGGTGAATGTAAAGGCGTTTTCATTCATTCCTCATACCTGAAAGCCAGCTTCAGCATTCAAAAAGCGGAAAAGACAAAACTGATGAAGGTGTCAGTGAGCAGCAGCTGCTGCTGCTGCCAAGTCGCTGCAGTCGTGTCCGACTCTGTGCGACCCCATAGACCGCAGCCCACCAGGATCCCCCATCCCTGGGATTCTCCAGGCAAGAACACTGGAGTAGGCTGCCATTTCCTTCTCCAGTGCATGAAAAGTGAAAGTGAACTCGCTCAGTCCAGTCCGACTCAGCGACCCCATGGACTGCAGCCTACCAGGCTAACAGGATATAAAACTCCCCTAACGGCAAAAAGTGACGACACCATTACCGCCCGTTGATCGCCACTCACCACTCACACCAGACACACGCCCAGCCGGGACTGTCCCTGCAGAGCCTCCAGGGATCGCAGGCGCCGCCCCGCCCCGCCCCCTGACACCTCCTTGGATCACGTGGTCCGGCGTGCGCGCAGCCGAATCTCGCGCAGGAGCTTCCGGGTTGGCTGGGACTACGGCGGCGGCGCAGGGACGCCAGCGGCTGGCCGGGCGGAACTGGGAGCCTGGGCGGGCCCGGCGCTGGCGCGCCCGCCAGGCAGCCAGGGGGGCGGGCGGCGATCCGGACCCTTCCGGGCGTCCAGAGAGGTATGTCCGCCACCAGCCCTCTGTCGGTGGGCGCTGCACCCGTGCGCGTATCGACTCCTCTCCAGCCGGCCGCTCCCCGGTCGGTCCCCAGGGGTCCAGGCTTGGAGGTAGGGGGCCTCCCTTACGGCCGGCTCCCCGCTGGGTGGGCTCCGGGGAATCGCCAGCCCGGCCCCTTGCGCCGCGCGCGGTCGGGCGCCAGGCTGGGCGATCTGTGCCGCCTTTCCAAAGCGAGGGCCAATGGGCCTTACGTTATTGTCCATTGCAACCACCTCCAAATTTACATCGTACCTGTACGTTTTCTTATCCCTTTCCATTTTTGTTTCACAGACAAAATGGCTCCTATTTTATGAAATCGAGACACCGTAGTTTTTATTCTCGTGTTTGTGCAACTGTGGAAAGTTAGCGCAGTGTAGGACTTTAGAGATAGTTGATCCCAATTCCTTCATTTTACAGAGCAGAAAACAGACCCTGAGAGGTCACGTGGACGTCGGAAGTGCACCCCAGCTGGATAATGGTACAATAGGAATAAGAACCCCAAACTATAAGTTTTTACATGATCTTTTAAAAATGGTAAAAAAAAAAAAAAAAAAAAAAGCTAACAAAAGTGAATAGTTCCTTTGGGCTGGGGTTAATTTTGCTAGAGAATGTCTTCTTTTTAAACATTACTTTCTTATTTCAGGCTTAATCCTTCTTGAGCTTCTAAAGAAAATGGCAGAAACATCATCAGAGCCTTCTGGGCAGCTGGTTGTACACTCAGACACACACAGTGACACTGTCCTGGCCAGTTTTGAGGATCAGAGGAAGAAAGGCTTTCTCTGTGACATTACTTTAATCGTGGAGAATGTGCATTTCCGGGCCCACAAAGCCTTGCTTGCTGCCAGTAGTGAATACTTCTCAATGATGTTTGCTGAAGAGGGGGAGATCGGCCAGTCCATTTATATGCTAGAAGGCATGGTTGCGGACACATTTGGTATCCTGCTAGAATTTATCTACACTGGTTGTCTCCAGGCCAGTGAGAAAAGTACAGAACAGATCCTGGCTACTGCCCAGTTCTTAAAAGTCTATGACCTGGTAAAGGCTTACACGGACTTTCAAAATAATCATAGTTCCCCAAAGCCACCGACTTTGAACACAGCTGGTGCTCCATTGGTTGTTATTTCTAATAAGAAAAGTGATCATCCAAAGCGAAAACGGGGAAGACCAAGGAAAGTCAACAGTTTACAGGAAGGGAAGTCAGAACTGGCTGCAGAGGAAGAAATACAGCTGAGAGTGAACAATTCTGTCCAAAACAGGCAAAACTTTGTAGTTAAAGAGGGAGACAGTGGTGTACTGAATGAACAGATTACAGCAAAAGAACTGGAAGAATCTGAGCCGACTTGTGAGCTAGCTAGAGGGGAGGAGATGCCAGTTGAGAAAGATGAGAACTGTGATCCCAAGACCCAGGACTCTGGGCAGGACAGCCAGAGTCGTTGCAGCAAGCGGAGGATTCGGAGGTCTGTCAAACTGAAAGATTACAAACTTGTAGGGGATGAAGATGACCAGGGTTCAGCCAAGAGGGTCTGTGGACGGAGAAAGCGCCCCGGTGGGCCTGAGGCCCGTTGTAAAGACTGTGGCAAAGTATTTAAGTACAATCACTTTTTAGCAATCCACCAGAGAAGCCACACAGGTAATTATGCTTTTGCAGCTTATTGGAATGTGTTTTGGAGAAGTAACAGTAATAACAGCTTTCATTTATTGTGCAACATCTATATGATGGGCATTGTAACAAAGTATGTGTTACTGCATTGAATTCTCCAAACTGTCTGGTGAAATACGAAATGTTATCCCAATTGTACAGTTAAAGAGACTAGGTTGTAGAAACCTTAAAGTACTTGCCCAGGGCATCCATGTAGTGACAGAGGTGGGATGTGAACACAAGGAACCTGATTCCAGAACCTCTCTTCTTACCTGAAGTTGTTGCTTCAAGGCTTGAATGTTCAGGAATCGAGCTCTAGCCAAAATTAATCTGCTTTATGATTCTTGAAGCGTCCTCATCTTGACCATAGTTGTATTTTTGCTTGGATATGTCTGGACAGTTCTCTCACTCAGCCATCTGTCTGTAAATGTTTGCTTTTTGATCCTTCTAGCCCAAGGCTGGCCAATAAACCCTTTTGTGAGGATGGAAATGTTCTGTATCTGTGCTGTTCTTTTTGGTGACCTCTAGCCACAGATGTATTTTGAGTGCTTGACATGTGGGACTGTGACTAAGGATCTGAATATTTTAACTAAATAGCCACTGTGTTGGACAGTGCAGGCCTAGGCAGAAATCCCGTCCTCCTTTGAGCTGTCTCTTATGTACCTACCTCAGTCTGCTTTGGATCAGGCAGTAGTTATATACCCTTCTGTCTAGTTGTAAGCGTTAAGTATAGAGTCTGGTACTTAAGACTTCTTGTCATCAAGCAACCTGCTTCCTTAAGACCCAGCAGCTCCAGCACTGTGGTTCTCAACCTGGCCCCACAGA
Organism: Bos mutus; assembly: GCF_027580195.1. Classification (NCBI taxonomy): domain Eukaryota; kingdom Metazoa; phylum Chordata; class Mammalia; order Artiodactyla; family Bovidae; genus Bos; species Bos mutus. Next base: position 40,791,574 of record NC_091625.1, read on the forward strand.
TGCCCGGAGGCGGGGGGACAGGAGACCAAAGGTCAGGGCCACAGGCCACACCCAACCCCTGCCTTCCTCACCCTCCCCGACGGGCCTAGGGAAAGACAGGCGAGGGGCCCCTCGGACAGACCGATAGTCTCCCAGGGAGCTTCTTACACTACCAGGGCCTGGGTCCCAGCCCCAGAGCTTCTGGTTTTATTGAGCAGTGGTGTTTTTAAAAGCTCCCTGGAGATTTTAAGCACAGAGAGCCTGAGAACCCTGAAGTTGGTTCTTTGAACAAAATAGACACTTAAGACATATTTGCTTGTTTGTGACAGAGGCTAAAAAGTTAAATAGTTCTATAAGATTTTACGGAAAACAACGTGTAGGCTCTTCCCTTTCCCTCAAGGGGTCCTGGAGTTGTACATTGAATCACTTTAGTGCGGGGCCCTTCTTCCATTTGAGTGGATACCAGTAGACCCATACAGTATGGAAACTTACCTTTTAGTTCCAGAAACATTTCCTGAATGATTTCATAGTAATCCCTGCTCTCTCTTTCTGGAACTCCTCCTATTTGGATGTTGAATCCCCTGGACTCATCCTCTAACTTTATCTTTTCTCTCCTATTTTCCATTACTTTTTGCTCTACTTTCTGGGACATTTCTACTTTATCTTTCAACTTTTATTTTTCTACTTTTTTTTTTTTTACTTCTGGGAACTCTTTTCGAAATTCTTTTTTTGTTTAAGTAGAATCTTCTTTTTGTTTCACAGTATAACGTCTTGCTTTTATGAGCCTCTTAATAACTTTTACTTATTTGTTATTTTTTAATGTTTTCTTCACTCTGGGAAGTGTCTGTTTTCTGCAGGTTGCTTTTTCTCTTCTCTGTTTTGTTATCTATTTCTACTGTGTCTGGTGGGTTTTTTTTTTAACTCATATTTAATTATATGCAAGAATGGTTTGCTCATAGCTACTTGCAGCTCTGCAGGTGTGGAGAGGGCCTGTAGACATCCTGGCTGATACGTGGCATCAGGTCCTCAGTTCTTTTACTGCGGGCCTTTTGTATTCCAGGAAAAGATGCTCCAGCGCCCACCTGGAGCCGTAGGCCTGGCTGCCAGTGTCCGGTGCAGGAGGAGGCAGACGTTTTCGGGGTAGTCTCATCATCCCAGGTGTAAACTCTGACTTGCTGTCCCCATGGTAGTCCTATTCCACTGCGCCGGGTGACCTCTAACCCAGAGACCCCTAGTCTGGAGATCCTTTATCTGATTTAGCCGCTTCAAGAACAGTCTCCATCTTCCACTGGGGAGAAGGCCAGTCTCCTGGTTGCATGGAGACTGGATCTGTGTGTGGGGGTGGGGGTTTGGGGGGGCCAAACTACCTTTGAAACAGACTGTCATTTATTTCTTCCTCACCCCCATTTTCAGAGATAACAGATGCCAACAGTTCCTGACCTCGTGAAGGCTCTGTCTTCAGTTAGGTTGTGTATCAGTGCTCCTCACCGCTGGCATCACACTTGTCTGCTCCCACTTGTAAAATGTTATTGCTGATGTTGTCTCTCCTGCTAATTGTGATTTTCATTTGGGAGGGAACAAAGAGATGTGCAGATTCTTGCTCACACCATGTTCCTGGGGCTCTTCTTCCAGGGGAGCGACCTTTCAAATGTAATGAGTGTGGAAAAGGCTTTGCCCAGAAGCACTCCCTGCAGGTCCACACCCGGATGCACACAGGCGAGCGGCCGTACACCTGCACGGTATGCAGCAAGGCTCTCACCACCAAGCACTCGCTGCTGGAGCACATGAGCCTGCACTCAGGTATGGCCCGCACTTGGGAGCCTGGTGCCGCTGGGTGCTCACTCCCGGGGTGGGCATTACTGTGCTCATTTAAATGGGCTTTTCTCAGTCTCAGGTCATTCCCCATGTGGTTTCATTTAAAGACAGAATTGTGTATCTCTCAGAGTGTAGTTAACAGTTCTGCCCAGCCTTGAGCCTTAAACTAGCATTTTTAAACTGGCTACTGAAAGTTGAATGTATAATCAGGATGTGTTTAAGCACCAGGCTTCAGAATTATTTTACTCTGGACAATGTTGGGGGGAACTTGAATTCTTTAGCGCTGCCCTAGTCTCCACCACTCCCTATTGCCTTACGTGCCTTTGCACATTGATGACTCTGAAGACATTTGGGTTTGTAGAGAAGTCACTTGTGTTATTTGTAGACCTGGGCCCACTGTGATACTTAATTGCTTCATTAGTGAGCATTCTAGTTCGTTACAGTTTTTTTGCTGTTTTGTTTTTTATTTGGCAGGACAGAAGTCTTTTACCTGTGATCAGTGTGGAAAATATTTCAGCCAGAAAAGACAACTAAAGAGCCATTACCGAGTTCATACAGGTACAATAAAGTGAGAGAAAATTTGGATTGGTGGGGGAGAAATGCAAATACAAATTGTTTCTGAATCAGTAGGTTCATGTTGTAAAAGATAAGTGAGTTTTTAGGGAAGCAGTCTAAATTAGATGTCCTTGGGTTACTCTTACCACCTTGCCATTTATATTGAATTTTTATATTACAGTTTCTGTGCCACACACAGAAACCCTATAGAATTGGTGCCATTCAGGGTGCCACTTGGCTAAGAGGGCACCAGTCGATTGGTTGTTAGTTGTGTCTGGACAGAGGTGTCACCACCCCGTAGCTGTCAGTCCAGGCTTTCTCCAGCCTGGCCCCACCCATTGTCCTTTTTTTTCCTTCCTGCCAGCTGATGAAAAATGAAGAGGAGATTGGGAGCATCATTTGAGATCAGTTGGCCATAGTTGCACCAGTGCTTTGAGGGGAAAAGGAGATTTACACTTAGGGAGATGGGAAGGGTCCCACCTTTATTTGGGAAGCAGTGAGTTGAGATGCATAGGAAAATATTAACTGTTACCAAAATTAATTTAAAAATTGTTGTTGTATTAAAGTACCATATTTAAAGTGATTATTTTTCAGGGAAGTGCTTTAACACAAATCACTGAAGAAATGCAGGGACAGCATATATGCACTGACACTTTTTTTATTGTTGCGACAAGGCCACTCATTACCGGAATGCAACGACTGCCACCGCAAATTCATGGATGTGTCTCAGCTAAAGAAACATCTGCGAACACACACGGGTAAAAGTCCATCTCACCCTTTCTTTCCAGTGTATTTCGTGTTTTCAGGAGAGCAAGAAATGAAATATTCAGAATCGCTTCCTCAGGCTGTGCGTATTGTGGATTGTGTGGGAACTTTATAAGTAGACTACTTTGAAAGCCCACTATCCTGTGTCGCACTATTCTGTGGGGAAATCACATCTGTGTAGGTTAGCAAGATGAGATGTACTTACTGAGCACTATTCATAAATGAAACCTCACTTCATGCCACAGAAAATTGGGTTGGCCAAAAAAGTCCATTTGGGTTTTTCCGTAAGTTACTCAAGGGTGGACTATACAGGAGCAAATGTTTCCTCCACAGAATTGCTCTCCTCCTTGCTTTGGTGTTTACATGTTTGAGGGAAAGAACCACACCTCACTCTTTCTCTGTGTCCTCCTGACACTTAGGACACAGTGCTCAGGTACACAGTAGGTACTTACTAAGTGCTGCATTTAGTCACTCACGCTTATTGAGGGTTCAAGTGGTATTGCCTTTGTTCTTTTTTATATTGTGAAACTGTGGGAGTGGTTTTCGCTTTTTGTTTTATCTAGGATAAAACAAACGTTTTCCCGTTTTTTTTAGGTGAGAAGCCATTTACGTGTGAAATCTGTGGCAAATCTTTCACAGCAAAGAGTTCTCTTCAGACCCACATCAGGATCCATCGGTAAAGTTTCCCTCATACTTTTCTCCCGTGGAGTTCTCGTCCAGCCCTGGCGTTCAGCAGGGTGACATCCATTACCTACTTGGTGTGTGTGTTAGTCACTCAGTCATGTCTGACTCTTTGTGACCTCCCGTGGACTATAGATCACCAGGCTCCTCTGTCCATGGGATTCTCCAGGCAAGAATACTGGAGTGGGTTGCCATTTCCGTCTCCAGGGGATCTTCCTGACCCAAGGATCGAACCTGGGTCTCCTGCATTGCGGGCTGGTTCTTTACCATCTGAGCTATAGGGAAGTCCCAGCCTGTATAGTGCTTTCCCCCAAATTATTACCCTAGGAGAAATTCCTGGGAAGCTTGTTATTTTGCTTTAAGAAATTCCTCGTGCAGGCAAAATTAGAAAAACTGATTCTGACCAGCAAAAGTTTGAGTTACTGGTGTCATTTGTTGAATTTTGATTTTGGCCTTGGGGGATGATCCAAAACTTAAATCTTCAATCAAAACTAAATTTAAAAATATATATATTTATTTATTTTTGGCTGTGTTGGATCTTTGTTGCTGTGTGAGGGCTTTTCTCTAGTTTTGGTGAGCAGGAGCTACTCTTTAGCAGCAGGGGTTTGGTTGCTCTGAGGCTTGAGGGATCTTCACGGACCAGGGATCGAACCCATGTCCCCTGCATTGCAAGGTGAATTGTTAACCACTGGACCACCAAAGAAGCCCCTAAAACTAAATTAAATTTAACTTAATATTTTCTGAATAAATTTTTTTGTTGTTGTTCACGCAACTTGTTTCCAGAATTGATTTAGTAGTTCCTCTAACACAAATATTTAGGCACTACTCATATTTTTATGGAGAAGGCAATGGCATCCCACTCCAGTACTCTTGCCTGGAAAATCCCATGGACGGAGGAGCCTGGTAGGCTGCAGTCCATGGGGTCGCTAAGAGTCAGACACGACTGAGCGGCTTCATTTTCACTTTTCACTTTCCTGCATTGGAGAAGGAAATGGCAACCCACTCCAGTGTTCTTGCCTGGAGAATCCCAGGGACGGGGGAGCCTGGTGGGCTGCCGTCTGTGGGGTCACACAGAGTCTGACACGACTGAAGCGACTTAGCAGCAGTAGCAGCATATTTTTAATATTGAAATCAATCATATATGTACTTGTTTGGCATCTAGAATCTAAAAATTGGCTGTGAGAACTAAAAACAAAAAAAAGAACTTTTGTGACATATATTAATATTTACCTTCTTATCTGAAGTACACACTGTGACCATAAAATTTTATCACATCTGACTCAGCCCCACAGCCCCATCCTTAGACATCCTTCCCCTCCCCCATTTTTTTTTTTTCCTTAAGATTAGAAACTGAAGCCCTTGGCAGGTGTGATACTTGTTCCAAGTCCTTAAGTTAGTAAGAGAACCCATGACTTAAGTCTCCAAGTCAGGTTAATTTTCCTCTCCTCTGGACTGCTTCTCCCTAAATAGTCAGGAAGTAGTGAAATCTTTCTGTTTTAAAAATAAAATGTATATTTTCTTGCAGAGGAGAAAAGCCATATTCCTGTGCCGTGTGTGGCAAATCCTTCTCTGACTCGAGTGCCAAGAGGAGACACTGCATTCTACACACAGGCAAAAAGCCTTTCACCTGCCCTGAGTGTAACTTACAGTTTGCTCGCTTAGACAACTTGAAGGCTCACTTGAAAATCCACAGCAAAGAGAAACACGCGTCCGATGCCAGCAGTATTTCTGGCAATAATAATGGCGAAGAGGTCAGGAATATTCTTCAGCTACAGCCCTATCAACTCTCTACCTCTGGAGAGCAGGAAATTCAGCTTCTCGTAACCGATTCCGTACATAACATCAATTTCATGCCAGGTCCTAGCCAAGGAATCAGCATCGTCACTGCAGAGAGTTCCCAGAACATGACGGCAGACCAGACTGCAAACCTCACCCTACTCACGCAGCAGCCAGAGCAACTGCAGAACTTAATTCTTTCAGCTCAACAGGAGCAAACAGAACACATCCAGAGCCTCAATATGATTGAAAGCCAGATGGAGCCCTCACAGACTGAGCCGGTGCACGTCATCACACTCTCCAAGGAGACTTTGGAACATCTGCATGCCCATCAGGAGCAAACAGGGGAGCTTCATTTAGCGAGCGCTTCAGATCCGGCTCAGCACCTGCAGCTGACGCAGGAGCCAGCTCCGCCGCCAGCCACCCACCACGTGCCCCAGCCCACGTCGCTGAGCCAGGAGCAGAGCTGACCTGACCTGTTCACAGGCTTGGCTGCTCTGTCGGTCTCTTCTCCGTCAGCCCGCTGTGACCGGACTGTGTGCTTGAAGTTAGGCTTTCTGCAACACTCACTTATGGATTCTTATAGAGAAGTGGTAGCTTGCTAAGCTAGCCAATAGCTTAATGCTTTCCATCTGAGGAGCAGGATGTGTGTATCATGTTTTATATCTAATGTTGATTTGGACTTAACATTTCGATATTGATGAGTGGTTTTCATTTACTACATCTCTTAAAGACTTGGGTAACTTTTCTTTGAGGGCATTGTGTTAGACTTTTTCTAAGTGAGTATTAAATATTCACAGCCATAGATACGGTCTTGCTGATCTTTCTAGTTATATTTTTGATTTTTTAGAACAAATGAAGTCATATGTTGAATTGGGTAAAATGGTTGGTTCCCCTTCCGTATTTGTCTTAGGCAACACAGTTGCTACTACAAGTTGGGGCTGAATGTAACAGATTATGACTTTGGGGACTCTGTCCTTTTAATAACTTCCAATCCCTTAAGATAGAGTAACTTCTCAAAATTTAATCTTTGCGTGTACAGTGGGCTCATCACATCATGTTTAAGATATATTCAAAGACATAGAAACTAAGTGTCTGTTTTAACTTGAAATTTACAAGAGAGGAAAGCCAGAAAGATAGGACCATTTTTTAAATTCTGAATTGAGCTTTTCTGAAAAGCATAGATTGACATGGTTTTTAAAAGCAGGTTGTTGGAAATTTTAAAGTGTAATTAAGGTATGAAATTGGACAAGATGTTCACCCCAAATTCTGAACTTTCTGTCAGCGTTGATATTAATCTCCATGATGAAGGTAAATTCTTTATTAATTATCCTGGAGTGCAAAATTCAGTGTAATTTGTGTTAAATATACTGGATTCTAATTGATCTCTAAAAATGTTGATCTGTGTATTGTGTCTGGTAAGTTTTTTGATAGGAACTTATTATAACCTATTTTTATCACAAAGTAGGTTAAATCTCACTAAATAGACACATAATTTTTAAAAGTAAATTTTCCTAATTTTAAAAATACTTTTGAGCCTCAGCGTCTTAGTAAGCCAGCATTATCTATAATAGTGTGATTTCAAATAATTGTCAGAAGGTTAAATTATGTTTTTGTTAAGTTTTCCAGCCCAGCCTATTTTATTGAATACTTTGACCACTTTCTCTCAAGTAAACTGGTAGAGGGTTATTGAGAAAAGAAGGTGGGCACTAGTGTATGTAAATTAACAATGTTGATTGAGAGTAGCAGTAATTGCCACTAAAATTAACAGGATCTTCACATCAGTCACTTCTTTGTTTTAGAGATCTTTGATTTCTACCCAAGTCAAATAAGTTTTTGGAAAAAATTTAGAATTGTTCAGGTTGAGAGAGGATGAAAGTCTTTTTCTAACATATCTACCAAACTATAGTTGTTTTATTGTATATAATTCAAAAATTCTTAAATGATTTATCTTATATGTATCAGCCAAAGTATGCTAAATCAGGCCTGACTGGAGACAATTTTTATAAATACAGTTATGTCCTAAATACCATTTCAGATTCTTGACTTAGTCATTTAAACTATTTATCTTAACCTTATTGTTAAAATGTATTGTTTTTACCAGCTTTTCAAAGCCTACTGGCCCACATCTTTTTCTCCTGGAGATATGTAATATTAAAGCAGATAAATGCCTAATTACTCATTGTGGGTAGCTGGATAATTATTAATTAATTATTCAGGAAGTATGATCATGATCATATGACTATTTCCAAGTGAAGTTTAACTAGCTTTATGACAATCTGCCTCTAAGAGAAACGTAGCGTGAGCCACATGCATAATTTAAAATTTTCTAGTAGCCACATTAAAAACATGAAAGATGAGATTAATTTTAATAAAATCACTTATTTAATCTAACATGTGCCAAGTGTTGCAGCATGTCAATATGAAATATTAAACTATAATCATACTTGACAAATTCTTCAAAATCTGGTGTATTTTCCATGGGGACTGCACACTGAGTTTGGATGCTAATGTTCATGACACACGTTTTTAGGGTTCATACAGTTTAAAGTTGAAAACCTAGGTTCACATATCTAGGTTACAGATACAGGTTTTTCCCCAATAACTGAAACAAGTGTGTTTTAAAATTTGTATTAGAATTAATTAAAAATAAAACCTAGTTCCTCAGTCACACTAGCTGCATTGTGAGCGCTTGGTACCCACGTGTTAGCTTGTGGCTTCTGGAGCACCTGTTACCCGTCTCTAGCATGAGAGCCGGGCTCAGCAATAAAAATCTCTTCTGGAAGATTCTGGGTTATTTGACCAGCTGTCAAAGGGAAGTGAGAAAAGGAAAGCTTTATAAATCAAGTCTCTCTTCTGTATCCCAAATACACATTCTGTCCCTTTGAATTAAATCCTGAATTTTAAGGTTTCATCGGTTTTTGTTTTTGTTTTGGCCAGCCCAGGTGTGGGCACACAGGATCTTAGTTCCCCAATCAGGGATTGAACTCTCCTTCCTTGAAACTCTCGCCCCTTGCAGTGGGAATATGGAGTCTAAGCCACTGGACCACCAGGAAAGTCCCTGAAATCCTAATTTTAAAACTCAGTAACTGCACCCAAAGGAAATGACATGTACAGAAAAAATGTTTCTATTGTCTTTGAGAAGTTGTTGGCTCATTGTTTCACAACTTATTTTGTATTAAGCTTGTGCAGTTGAAATAATTGTTTTAACAAGTACAGAAATACAAATTGCGGTTCTTAGGGACCAGTAAGAAGTAGTACTAGTAGAAGCCTAGTAAGTCTTCCCTGGTGGCTCAGACAGTTAAGAATCTACCTGCAATACAGAAGACCTGGGTTCGATCCCTGGGTCGGGAAGATCCCCTGGAGGAGGGCATGGCAGTCCACTCCAGTCTTCTTGCCTAGAGAATTCCACGGACAGAGGAGCCTGGTGGGCCACATTCAGTGGGGTCGCAAAGAGCCAGACATGACTGAGCGACTAACACTATAGAACTATAGCAGAATATTACGCTTCCAGGCTGCTGAAATGACCTTATCACTTTTGAAGGTGAATCTGGTTTTCCCTCAGTAGGAGGCTAGCCTTGGGAAGACTTTAGCTCTTGGCATCAAAATGAGCTGTCCTTGAGCTTGCCCTGTGTGTTTCTTGAAACTCTTTCTGTCTCTCATCTGTGTTATTTTTCTGCATCTGGTTCTTATGCTGTGAATGTGAGCAACTGGTCACATGATGCTGAGGGATATGAGAGTCTCATTAGAGATGCTTACACCTAGGTTTTCATAAGCTGGAGTAATAACAATATCTACTACGTTGAATCTTTACTGTAGGCCTTGAGCAAAGCCGGTGTTTCAGGTCTCTATCTTAGGGCCTCTGAAACCTTTTCTGTATCAGGGTGCACAGAAGGTCTTACATGGAACCCTTCAGTTAGAGGACTTCAGGCATCTCTGGCCATGATTGGCAAATTAGTTTGCTAGGTAGGGCTGCTATAACAAATACCACAAACTGAGTGGCCTAAATGACAAATTTATTTTCTCACAGTTCCAGAGGCCGAAAGTCTAATATGAAGGTGTTGGACTGGTGAGGACTGGTGTCTTCTGAGGCCTCCTTGCCATCTTTTCCTCCTTGTGTCTTCACATGCTCTTCCTCTCCTGTTTTTATCTTAATCTCCTTGTAAGGACACTACTCATACTGGATTAGGGCTTACCCTGGTGACCACATTTTACCCTGGTTACCTCATTAAAGGCAGTATCTCCAAATAGTCACATTTTGATGTATGGGCATCAGTAACACCTGGCATCTGAAGTAGTGTCTGGGACACACCCATAACCCATTTGAAGCACAATCTTACTTTACTTAATTGTCATGACGTTTCTATATTATTACACCTATTTTACACATGAGAACACTGAGGCACCAACAGATGACGCCCATTGCCCAAGGTCACACAGTAAGTGGCAGAACTGGAACTGGAGCACAGGGCTGGCTATTCTACCGGATGGGCTTAATACCATCAGCCTTTTGAAACATTAAGCTGGGTTTCTCTTTACATATGATCTGCTTCATGTAGTAGAACCTTATTGACTAGAGGATCTGTTTATGAAATTTTAGCATAAAATCATAAGCTTTTTATATAAAACATAGTAGAAGTTAGTCTCTATCCTACAGAAATGCAGTAACTACCATATTAATAATACTCATGTTGGTATTTTACTACTATTAAGCTTCAAAGCTTAATCACAATGTGCCAATTGAATAGAAGTTTCTACTAAAGTGAAAATTAACTAATATGAACTTCTATAAGTGGGCCCTTTTTTCAAATTTCTGACTGAAGCTATTTTGTATTTAGGGCAGATTTGCTTTATTTTTGCTAACCTTGTAAATGTTCATCCTTAGTTTCCAAACTAAAATAAGCTTAAGTTCTCAAGAATTTAAAGAAAATGCTTTGTCCTGCTTTTGTAAAGAGTAGATCTGGAGGAGTTACCCGGCCCCCACCCCCCAAAAAAAAATTCCCTTTGCCTTTTGTAAACAGCAGGTATAATGGAATGACCTCTAAAAGAAGCTGGAATGTCACTGCGATAGTTTATCTTGCTTTCAAATTCTTTACACATAGTTAAACAACAAACACATGAGTTGACTAGAATATATATACATATCATCATTCTTACTGGAAATGTACCACACTAGGAGAAGGCAATGGTACCCCACTCCAGTACTCTTGCCTGGAAAATCCCATGGGTGGAGGAGCCTGATGGGCTGCAGTCCATGGGGTCACTGAGGGTCGGACACGGCTGAGCAACTTCACTTTCACTTTTCACTTTCATGCATTGGAGAAGGAAATGGCAACCCACTCCAGTGTTCTTGCCTGGAGAATCCCAGGGACGGGGGAGCGTGGTGGGCTGTCGTCTATGGGGTCGCACAGAGTCGGACACGACTGCAGCGACTTAGCATCAGCATCAGCATTAGGAGAGCTTTTGGGCTTCCCTGGTGGCTCAGACAATAAAGAATCTGCCTGCAATGCAGGAGACCTGCGTTTAATCCCTGGGTGGGGAAGATCTCCTGGACAAGGGAATGGCTACCTACTCTAGTATTCTTGCCTGAAGAATTCCATGGACAGAGGAGCCTGTCCAAGAGTTGGACATGACTGAGTGACTAACACTTTCACTACTTTCAGAAGAGCTTTTATACCGAAGCTCATTTGATCACCTTCTCAACAAAGTGTAGGAACTTTAGATAACATTAGGAAGAGATCTTAGCTTTCTTCCTTTATAATATAAGTGAAAAATAGTACTATATCCAGTGTGACATATAGAAAGGGAAAAATTTGAGCAGAGGTCAGGGAAGTTTCTTGGTCTCAGAGCATAGATTTATTGTTTTGAATTTTTTTTTTTTTTGGCCACACCATGTGGCATGGAGGATCTTAGTTCCCCAGCCAGGGACTGAACCCTCACCCCTTACAGTGGAAGCATGAGTCTTAACCACTGGACCACCAGGGAAGTCCCAATTTGTTTTGAATTCTTAATATCCATGATACTGTTAGTTGCTCAGTCTTATCTGACTTTTTGCAACCCCATGGACTGTAGCCTGCCAGGCTTCTCTGTCCATGGAATTCTCCAGGCAAGAATACTGGAATGGGTTGCCATTCCCTTCTCCAGGGGATCTTCTTGACCCAGGGATTGAATCCAGGTCTCCTGCATTGCAGGCAGATTCTTTACCATCTGAGCCACCAGGGAAATTTTATCCATAATATTAGATCATTTAATATATGGATTTGAAAATATTCCAAAGGAATAGTTTGGCTTTTGTTTTAGTTTGTTTCATCCTTGGATGAAAAGTTAAACTGAAGCTTCCTTAGGCTAAATTAGTTATAAACAAGAATGTCTACATTAAAAAAAAAATCTACCTCTTATAGATAATTCTAGTATGATTAAGTGGCTTCTGGACAAATTTTCCTATAATCTTAATGTCTGAAGTATGCAAGTACTCTCTTAACAAAAATATAGGAAAGTATATAAACAGATTCTGAGCCTATTTGTGTTTTTAATCTCTGTCCTTTGTGTTATCTCAGAGTATATGAAATCATCATTGATTTCTGGGGAAAGTATTTGAATAAAATGCAGCATATAGAGGATGAGGTTTCAGGGCAGAGTAAGAAAGGATGAGGGACCCAAATTTTCAAGTCACTCACTCTTACCAGCCTTAAGAGAAAGCTGGAATTCATTCTTGATGGGCCTTTCCTCACCCTCCACTCCCAATCCATCATCAAGTTATATCAGTTTCACCTCAGACTGTATTTTGAGTCTATCCACTTCCTCCATCCCAACTGCTGCACCATCAGCATGTCCTCTTGCCGGTATGCCTGCCTTTCTTTTTTTTTTTTTTGGTATGCCTGCCTTTCTTCCCCTCCCCCGCCCCCTTTTCTGCTGGAAATGATGATCCATCTGGGCTCACCGCTCTGCCCTGAGCATCAAGCACAGTGCCTTGCTAAATGCATGAATATTGTGTGCTTAATGCAAATATGATCATTACTTCTGCTCTGCTTATAATCCTTCTGCAGTTTCCGACTGCACTCAGAATAAAATCCCCAGCCCATCTTCCTCTTGGGTGCCTTCCCCATTCTCACTTCCAGCCATACTATCTTCCTTGCTGTTCCCGAAACACAGCCAGCAACTTCCTGCCTTAGGCTTTGAGGCAGGCAGTTTCTCAGGCTTGAAAGGTTTCTGCGCCTCCTCTCCGTCTCAGCGTCTGCACATCTGTCAGAATTCAGTGCAAGTGTCACTTCCTCACCCTCTAATTGTCTCCTACCCTTTAATCTCAGTCAAGCCACCTTTCATATCTGTCCACAGCACGCTACACTTTGGACTCAGCTGGTAATTATTTTTACATTAGGAGCTGTGTCTGCTCCTGTGTCTGCTTGGTTAGACAGCAGCTGTGGCTCCTGACTGTGGGTGTGGCCTTTGAACACACTGACCTACGGGTGTAAAGTCATATATAGGATGGCTTAGAACCATCACCTGCAGTATGGGATCCAGTTTCTGACTCCAGGTTTAGGAGATGAAAGGATGAGAGGTGAGGTAAGGATGGCATTGCAGAAAGACAACATGGTGTAAATTAGAGGAAAGGAACCCTGTTTTAATGGCTCAGGTTTTTAACCTAGGCCACTACTTGCATGATTTATTTGCAAAAACATTAGAATGGGATTATTTTATTATTTTTTAAAATGTGTATTTAGTTTTGGTTGTACTGGGTCTTTGTTGCTACACAGGGACTATTCTAGTTGCGGTAGGGGGGTCTCATTGTAGTGACTTCTCCTGTTGGCAGAGGACAGGGTCTAGGTGCGCAGGCTTCAGGAGTTGCCGCTTGTAGGCTCTAGAGCGCAGGGTCAGTCACGGTGGCCCACAGACTTAGCTGCCCCATGGCATGTGGGATCTTCCCAGACCAGGGATGGAACTATGTCCTCTGAATTGGCAGTCAGATCATTACTCTGTGATCTTTTTTAAAGACATTTTACCATCTGCCAGTTGGAGAGTCAGATTCTTAACCACTGAACCACCAGGGAAGTCCTGAGATTCTTTTAAAAGTGACTTTTTGTGGAATTCCCTGGCAGTCTAGTGGTTAGGAGTCAGCATATCCAGCGCTTGGGTTTGATCCCTGGTCAGAGAATTAAGATCCCACAGGCCATGTCCCACATGGCCAATAACAAACAAAAAACCCAACTGATTTTTCACATATCAGCCACTTATTTGACCCAGTATAAATTAGCCAGTGTGTTTGTGCCAGTATTTTTAGTTTTGTATACACATGTAATATGGATCATGACTCAATAATGTGGATCATGACTGTCTTTGAAGAAAGTCTAAAATTGAATTTGTACATTTCTTAGAATCACCAACATTGAGTAACAGGATTTTAGAATCAAAATGCATTGAAAAGATTCAGTAATTAAAGTGCCTCCATTTAGAGCTGAGACTGAAACATACTGGTTGGTGACTTTTCAAGGTCGCTTAAGTTCATGTGAAGTAAAGCTGCCATCTGGCCAGATCTTCTAGATTACAAACCATTCCCCATTGCTCTTTGCTCTACCATGTATCTTTAATTAACATAGAGTGAAACTCCAAGTCAGCAGTTATTTTTAAGCACTGATGAAGTCATTATTCTGTGATCTTTTTTAAAGACAAATTTTACCTTCTGCCGTTTGGAGAGCCACAAACTCCTATTTGGTTGAGATGCAAGTCATTGAGTCAAGAGCCAGACCTTGCAGGGCCTCTGCTAACCTCAAAGTCAGAGCTGCTGATTATTTACCATCTACTAATGAAAGGGAAATGGAATGATTCTAAAACAGGTAACCCATTCAGAGTGGACTTAGAATCCTTCTGACACAATGTATTTAAATATGGGTGTGTCTCATATTTGGCAAATTGATTTCAAGCCAAATGACTAGTCATACCCAAGAGCTAGAATGGGCCCAGCTGGGAGACTGCCCTGGTTTCCTGAGCTGGACCTGGCTCAATTCCCTGCCTCTGCCAGCAGAAAGTAGGCATTTCTCCTTCCCTGCTTCTCATCTCAAGCTGGGAGCAGTGTATATATAGGTCTTACTGGGTCTCAGAGGGTTTCCAGGCAATGCAAAGAGAGAATAAAGAGAAGGGGAGAGCCATAGGGTCCCCAGCTCTTTCCAGTGCCATTCATTCCTCTGTTTTGTGAGTGTTTCCAGTGTAATGGTGTCACTTCCTCTAAACAAGAAGCAGTCTCTCAGGATGCCAGCCTTTCACTTGTCACATTAGATCAGCACTGGTGTGGTGGTAGATAGACCTGGGTCCCATACCAGCTCTGCCACTTGCTGTGTAACTTTGCCACGGGTGACCTTCGGTTTCCTTTTCAGTAAAACGGGACATTTGTGATCATTGCGATTAATATTCATAGTAGACGTTTAATAAAGGAAAACTGATGTTTTATTAATATTAACTAGTTGAATGACCTTGGAAGAGTGCCTTCACATTCAGCTGTTTCCTCTTTGGGAATATGAGGAAGTTGGTACCAAACAGTTCTGTGGGTCCTTTCTCCCAGGCATTCTTGAATATTGGGGAGCCAGCATCTCATTTACACCCTTCTCATTTCCGTCTGTCTTAGTAGTGGTCCAACACCCCCAGCCCTACCCCAAGACCTTCTTGCCCTCTCACTTCTGCCGCTGTGGACGCTGCATATTGCCGAGTTTCCAGGACTTTGCGTCCGTGCCGGATGCCCTCAGCCCGGGTCTAGGTGCAGACTGGTTGCAGGGTAGGTGGACACCGAGCTTGGATCCATCGTGGAGTACCCGGGCCGTGAATCTCCTCGTAGGAGAGGTGTAAAGGACGCAGATGCTTCGGCGCTACCCTACAGCTTCTGCAAACTTCTTGCTCAGAGCGAGCTCCTTCTCCGGCCCAGGTCTCGAAGGCGGCAGCTCAGTAGGTACTGCGCAAGGGCGGGTTGCCTCGCCCGCCTGGGAAGGACAAGCTTTTAGGCGCAGGCTCCGGAATGGAGCCGGAGGCCGCTAGTGTGCTGCCGGGCTCCCGGAGCCTCCGCCGCTAGTGTGCTGCTGGGTTCCCGGAGCCTCCTACGCTTGGCTTAAGCGACAGGGCTAGGCTGGGCCGGGGTCTCCCGCCCCTAGCCGGAACACTGCGTGGGCGGCGCCACGCCTCGGGCACCACCCTGCAGCCGTGGGCGGGCCCCTGGCTGCCCCCAGCCGGGGATCGCCGGCTAATGAGATGTTAATGAGGCTCCAATAAAGGCTCTGCCAGCTGAGCTTGCTCTGCCGAAGCCCACGCCCAGCTAGACTCGCCGGTCGGGCGCACCGGCCCGCAGCCCCTCAATCCCGGGTTTTGGTCCGCGCCTCCTCTGCCTCTTCCACCCCCCCCCCCTCTTCCTCCTCCGCCTCCACCCCCCTTCCTCTGTCCCCGCCTCCCAACCCGCCCGGACTGGGACGCCCGCCTGGCAGGAAGAGACCCCTGCGGGCTCCCAAGCCCCCGGGTAAGTTGTCCAGCTGCGCCAAATGTGCGCCCCCCGCCCTGCGGGGTCCCGGGGTGGGGGGGTAGGGACGCGCCTCCTGGGAAACGTGGCTCGAGGCCCTCGTGAATCCCGCCTGGCCCGTCAGGCGCCGTCTCTCTGCGCCTCCGTCCTGCCCAGCCCCTCCCAAACTTTACGGTCCAGAGTGTGAGTACTCCCAACCGCCCGCTGCCAGTGGTCCAGCTCCCTCCATCCTGGACCGCCCTACCGCTCGCACATTCTTTGTTTTGGTGTTTCCAGATTGGGTCGCTCCTCTCCCCACTTCGCTGAGGTCTTCCTCCTTTCCACCTTACAAGAGAGACCTTTGCTCTTACTGACATTCAGTCCGCCTCGTCCAGGTGACCTATGGCGGTGATTTTAATCTCCTGCCTGGGCCTGGCCTGCGGGGCTCCGGGCTGGGACCGGGAAGGCGACTGATGGGGTCAGGGGGATCAGCTCAAGGGTCTTCCCTGGTCTACGCCACCACCGTCCTTAACTCCCCCGTGGGAAACCACATCCCCGTACCCTCTGATTCCTCCTGGTCCCAAAGTGAGAAAGCTCTGCCACCCCTCAAGTTGCGTGGGTGCCCGAGCGAGGGAGAAGGGGACAAAGAGAAGCCTTGTCTGGAGAGATTCCTGGGAGAGCGAGCAGGGATGGGGCGGGGTGTCTATGGGAGTGAGAGAAGCTGGGCGGAGCGAATCCTGCTGCCCTGTCGCCCCCCAACTCCCCAACGGTCTTGTGGCCACTGGAGCAGCAGCAAGTCACAGGGGAAGTATTCTGACCACAGTGAGTCAGAAATAGGCCCAGTTAGTTGTTTGTCACCAGACAGATGCAACATCCTGGGGCTGTCTGTTAAGGTAGTTTGGTGGTGGGAAGTGGATCCTACGTGGTTAGAGAAGGGGCTTCCCTAGAGGCTCAGTTGGTAAAGAATCTGACTGCAATGCAGACCAGGGTTCGATCTCTGGGTGGGGAAGATCCCCTGGAGAAGGAAATGGCAAGCCACTCCAGAGTTCTTGCCTGGAGAATCCCATGGACAGAGGAACCTAGCGGGCTACAGTCCATGGAGTCCCAAGAATTGGACACGACTTAGGGACTAAACCACCACCACCACCTCCTCCTCCCCTTTAAGAGGCAATGGCAAGTGCTAAGGAGGAAAACTTTGCCCCTGGCATAAGACACACCACACCCAACAGCACACTGAGTCCGTTGAGGGTTGAGGGCTGCCGGGCACAAGGAGGCATGGGGTGAGATGGGACAGTATGTGTGCCTGGCAGCTGGTGTTGCAGATATTAGATTTGTCCCTATCTGTACTGCAAGGAAAGCCCATTTCTCTGACACCCTGCTCTCTTCATGTCTGAGAAATTCCCCTGGCCTGCTTGCAGGGCCTCGCTTAAGGCCGGGTAAGAATTGCTGTCCCCCAGGGATTGGAGTAGGGCCTGGAGATTCCTGGCTGACAAGGCTGAGCTGGAGGCTCCCTAGCTTTCTGCAGGCCCACTGGGCTCAGGACTGCTGATTTTTCATTTCCAAACTTGGCAGATTTCACTTGAAGTTGAATGGATTGCGGCTGTCTGTGGAGCAGCTGACAGAGAGGAGAGGAGCCCATCTGGGTAGGACTTGGAGCTCCCTGGGGATACCACACTGCCTTCTCCTCTTTTCCCTTCCTCCTTTCTCCAGCCTCTTGCAATCTCTTCCTTTCTTCTTTCCAGCAACCACGTGCCTCTGCCCCTCCCCAGGATCCCCTCCCAGGGGTCTCCATGGCCTCAACCATCTCCACCAACCCAGCGCATGCCCACTTTGAGAGCTTCTTGCAGGCCCAGCTGTGCCAGGATGTGTTGAGCAGCTTTCAAGGGCTATGCGGGGCCCTGGGGGTGGAGCCTGGTGGGGGGCTCTCCCAGTACCACAAGGTCAAGGCCCAGCTCAACTACTGGAATGCCAAGTCGCTGTGGGCCAAGCTGGACAAGAGAGCGAGCCAGCCCATCTACCAGCAGGGCCGGGCCTGCACCGGCACTAAGGTGTGTCTCAGTGCCTGGGGTGGGGCTTGGAGAGTGGGCGGAGTCAGAGGAGCCCCCTCTCCCCCCGCCCCCCGCCATGCCTGTGCTGCCTTATGTGTTCGCAGTGCCTGGTGGTGGGTGCGGGACCTTGCGGTCTGCGGGCTGCTGTGGAGCTGGCGATGCTGGGGGCCCGAGTGGTGCTGGTGGAAAAGCGCACCAAGTTCTCTCGCCACAACGTGCTCCACCTCTGGCCCTTCACCATCCACGACCTTCGGGCACTCGGCGCCAAGAAGTTCTATGGGCGCTTCTGCACAGGCTCCCTGGACCACATCAGTGAGCACCGTGTGGTGGCCTGGAGGGGCGGATGAGCCTGGGCCTAGAGACAGGCCAGTAGGGTGGGGGTTGGGGGCTGCTGGGCCAGCCCAGGGCAGGGTGGTCAAGATTCACTGCAGTCAGATGGCTTTCAGGACTCAGGTCCCTCACCTGTAAAACAGGCACTTGGACTGAGTGAGCTCTAAGACTTTCTCCAGCCCAGACCAGGTACACACTGGTATTTGGGGAGGCTGTAGGATCCTGGGGTCCCTGTCGCTAATGTCCTCTCCCTTCCAGGCATCCGGCAACTGCAGCTCCTCTTGTTGAAAGTGGCATTACTGCTGGGGGTGGAAATCCACTGGGGCATCACTTTCACTGGCCTGCAGCCTCCTCCCAAAAAGGGTAGGTATTTTTCTGCTCTTGAGAACCCCCATGTACCAAGGATACCCTGGCCTTGCAAAAGAAAAAGGGTGGGGTTGGGAGTCAGCTGAGTCTCCCTTTCTCACAGCCTGGCCTTTTTCAAACCCTGCTGAGCCTCATTTTGGACTTTTGTAAAATGTGAAGTATTTCTTTCCTCACCTCCTTTCCATGGCTGTTGTGAAGGTGTCATTTGATAGACTGTGTCACTGCTTTGTAAACCACAAAACCCTTTAAATGTTTATTTATTTCATTGGATTGTCCTGGGAATATAGACACCCCTTCAGTTTTCTATATCTTTGTGCCACTCACATCTTCTGCTCCAGGGAGTGGTTGGCGTGCCCAGCTCCAGCCCAGCCCCCCAGCCCAACTGGCCAAGTATGAATTTGATGTCCTCATCTCTGCAGCTGGAGGTAAATTCGTCCCTGAAGGTGAGTGATCCCTTCCCTTGAAGAAGCCAGCATCTTGAGCTCCTCCTGGGCCTTTCTAGGCTGTTACGCCCCTCATCCCCCGGCCACTCCCCACCTGTCCCCACCTCTAGGCTTCACAGTGCGAGAAATGCGCGGCAAACTGGCAATTGGCATCACGGCTAACTTTGTGAACGGGCGCACCGTGGAAGAGACACAGGTGCCCGAGATCAGTGGTGTGGCCAGGATCTACAACCAGAGCTTCTTCCAGAGCCTGCTCAAAGCTACAGGTCAGGGCCCTTCCTCACAGGGTTTCCCTTCCGAGTGCCTGACTGTGGCCTAGCTCCCGACTCTCCCTCTTAGACCTGTCCACAGTCCAAAGAATCCCACACTTGTCCATCTTTGTGGTCCTGGCAGCAAAGAACCTGAGCCCTCAGGGAGTCAGCAGGCACAACCGCACTTGGCCATCCAGCATGACAAGTCTTAGAAATCTCTTGCCAAATGCATGGGCTTTTGCTTTGTGCTTCTGTACATAGGCTTTAATATAAAAGTGACATAAATTCAAAGTGTAAGTGGTACTTCCAGAAGGTGTTCTAGGTTTTCTTTGGCTTCATACTACCACGCCCTTTGGAGTGTACGCATCTCATTTGGAGAAGCCAGGCTGTCCTCTGTAAGCCTGTGACCGTGTGGTTCATGTCTCCCTGCTGCCACTCCACCCTGGTTTCTCTCTTTGCTCCTCCATCTGCTGGGCCTGAGATAGATGGTCCATGGTGCCACCAGAACTCATGGGTCCCTGTGTAGGAAGGACCCACTGCAGGCTAAGCTGTGATCCCAGCTCAGAGGTCAGGCATGTCTGGTGTATTTGGAGAAGTGACACATAACTAGAGGAGACACATCCCCTGCACCCTACCCTGACCCCACAGGCATCGATCTGGAGAATATCGTGTACTACAAAGATGACACCCACTACTTTGTGATGACAGCCAAGAAGCAGTGCCTGCTACGGCTGGGAGTGCTGCATAAGGTGGGGCCCAGGCCCAGGCATGGGGGGACTGAATGGTGGACCCTGGGAGGTAGGGTCCAGGCCTGGACATGGTCTCCCCCTGGGTGTGGAGGGAGTCCATCCTGTCTGCAGTGGCACTTTCTCCACCTCAGTAAGCTCTTCTCCTCTGAGACTTACATGGCCACTTGAATCCTATTCTGGGCTCAACACCATATACCAGTCACAGCACTGCACTCCATGAGGACTAAGCTCCACGAGGGGTTTTGTCTGTCTCTTCCTTGCTGATGATTCCCAGAGCTTAGAATGGTGCCTGCTATGTAGTAAGCACCCTGAAGATATCTGCTGAATGAACTAGTTGAACACATGTAATGATGCTGGGCCTGGGAGGCAGGATATTCACGTCTAGTCCCAGCTCAGCCTCCAACTGCTGTTTAATCTGGGGAAGCCCATTCCTGGGGCCTCAGGATGTGTACCTGAGGGGACGGGACACTGATGGTTCTGATCTGTCGGCCACACAGGACTGGCCCGATACTGAACGGCTGCTGGGCAGCGCCAATGTGGTGCCCGAGGCTTTGCAGCGCTTTGCTCGGGCAGCTGCCGACTTCGCCACCCACGGCAAGCTTGGGAAGCTGGAGTTTGCCCGGGACGCCCGCGGGCGGCCGGACGTCTCTGCCTTTGACTTCACAAGTATGATGCGGGCAGAGAGCTCTGCTCGGGTGCAGGAGAGGCACGGCACCCGCCTGCTGCTGGGGCTGGTCGGGGACTGCCTGGTGGAGGTAAGGGCTCAGTGTTCCCTGCTTGGGGAGTGGCTCTCTGGGTTCTGTGTAAGGAGGCACGGGGATTCCCTGGTTGGGGGAAGAAGCAGCCTCATGGGAAGTGGGGGTGGGTAATAAAATGTTTACTGTTGTAAAGAGGAGCTGAGGGTGGCCTGGTGGTGTCAGGGGGCCTCCAGCTCTGCCCTTGGGGGCATGTGGGCTCGGGCAACCCTGTTGGGGGTTGGGCCCTCCGTTGGGCCCTCACTGAGCTGTTTCTTGTCCTTCTGGCCCTGCAGCCCTTCTGGCCCCTGGGCACTGGAGTGGCCCGGGGCTTCCTGGCAGCCTTTGATGCCGCCTGGATGGTGAAGCGGTGGGCAGAGGGCGCTGGGCCCCTAGAGGTGTTGGCAGAGAGGTGAGGCCTGAGTTGGGGGGTGGGGCAGGGCAGGGCTGGATGTGGGACAAGACACGGGAATAGGTTCGGAGATGCTGGGGGAGTAGATAGGGGAGTGGATAAAGGAGAATAAGGCAAAGGCCTGGTGGTGGTTGAGGGGTGAGCGCTAATGGTGGCCTCCTGCTTGTGCCCGTCCCTCACCCTCATCCCCTAGAGAGAGCTTGTACCAGCTCCTGTCACAGACGTCCCCGGAGAACATGCACCGCAACGTGGCACAGTACGGGCTGGACCCCACCACCCGCTACCCCAACCTGAACCTCCGGGCTGTGACCCCCAGTCAGGTCAGCACTCCACCCCAGCGCAGCCCTTGCCTCCTGGTCCCCGCAGCCACTGTCCCTCTGGGTGAGCCCCACCCAGGCAGCCCTCCCCCATGGGCTGAGCGGGTGTGTGGTCAGCCCGCCTGGAGACCTGAAAGGGGCTGCCGTAGGTACGAGACCTGTACGACATGGAGGCCAAGGAGCCTGTGCAGAGGATGAGTGACGAGACAGACTCCGGAAAGGCAGCCACTGGTGAGCAGTCCTCCTCCACGGGCACGTTTAAAACCTTGACCGAACAGTGATGCGTAGGCACCGACAGCAGTTGCAGCTGCTGGCAGCAGGGAGCAGGGTGCTGGAGCCCCGCTGGGTTGGGGGGTGGAGATTGGGGGCATCCTGGAGAGCACAGGGCAGCAGGCGCTTGGCAGCAGCCGTTTGGCAGCCTGTGCGGAGTATCTCAACACTTTAACCACCACTGAAACACTGGATGGCAGCCGTGCTGCGCTGTTCTTGGCTGTCCTGCCCCTTCCCACCTGGCAGACCCCAAACCTGCCTCTCCTTTCAGCCTCTGGGCTTCCCTTGCCCCGCAGTTCATAGCCCGCTGGCCTCTCTGTGGCTAGCAGTGATTTCACTTTATCCCCCCAAAAGATTTTTTTTCAAATGAGAAAATGGGGATGAAGGAGGTGCTGCTCACATTCTTAGGCTGGTGCTCAGTCGGGGTGGGTCCCTGCTTCTGGCTCCCATACAGACCCCACAGCCAGCAGCTGGGCTCTCTCTGCGGGCTGGGGTGCCCTGGGTACAAGTGCAACCTCCTCTTCCTAGGGGCAGTGGGCTCCCAGGAGGAGCTGCTGCGCTGGTGCCAGGAGCAGACGGCTGGGTACCCAGGAGTCCATGTCACTGACCTGTCTTCCTCCTGGGCTGATGGGCTGGCTCTGTGTGCCCTGGTGCACCGGCTGCGGCCCGCCCTACTGTGAGTCAGGGATTGGGCTTGGGGGTTCCTGATAGACCCTCCCTCTCTTCCATGCCTCTCCACCGCCCCCTCCAGGCAGTGTGGAATGACAGGGGATCACCATGTAGGAGGTGGCACAGCCACTGCATCCCAGCACCATCACTTGCTAATAATCCTGCTCTAGTCGCTTCACCTCTGTAGAGATAGTACTCCTGCTCCTCTGCCCATGAGCATGCATTCACTAGGGAGAGCTTTGTGAGTGGTGGAGGCCCCCAAGGCCAGAAGCCGTTGTGATTGGCTGGGTGGTGGTGGGTGTGCAGCAGAGAATAAAAACCCTTCCTGCCCTTGCCTCCCTTTCCCGATATCCCTCCCCTTTCTGTGGGCTCAAGTTCTGGGTCTCCCACTGACCTTTCTCCCTGCTGCCCCATAGGGAACCCTCCGAGCTCCAGGGAATGGGGGCTCTGGAAGCTACTTCTTGGGCGCTGAAGATGGCAGAGCATGAGCTGGGCATCACACCAGTGTTGTCCGCACAGGCGATGGTGGCAGGGAGTGACCCACTTGGCCTCATTGCCTACCTCAGCCACTTCCATAGTGCCTTCAAGAGCGTACCACACAACCCAGGTGAGCTGGAAGACAAGGGTGGGACGACGAGGGTGTGTGTGTGTGAGAGAGGGACAGACAGACAGAGCAAGCAAGAGAGCGCCCTCTAACGGACATCCTGGGAGAGGTATCCTTTAGCCTTCTGGGCTGGCTCATAGCTCTCTTCTGGGGATATAGTATCACCCCTGATCTCCACGACTCTCCTCACAGGCTCGGTCAGCCAAGGCTCCCCAGGCGCTGCCAGCGCTGTACTATTCCTTGGCAAACTGCAGAGGACCCTGCAACGGACCCGGACTCAGGTAGAGAGTTTGGGTGGGGTTGGGCTGGGCAGTGGGGTTCTTGTGGGGGTCCCTGAGATGAAGAGGACGACATCCAGAGTTGGGGGAAAGAAGTGGGGGCTCAGAGCCCATGCTTAGAATGTAGGGCTTGTTGCAGGAAAATGGGGAGGATGCTGGTGGCAAGAAGCCTCGCCTGGAGGTAAGTGCACGCAGGGGCTGGACAGTCCCTTCCCTGAGGTGCTCTCCCACGTCCTGTCCCCCAGGTCTTGCTTGCTACCCAAGCTCCTGTACCGAACCCCCCATCCAGTCTCACCGCCTTTCCCTTCCAGTTCTTTCATCTGCACACATGACTCCCTAACTGACCCTGTCCCTCTACCTCTTGGCCTTTTCAGGTAGAGGCTGAGACCCCAAGTACTGAGGAGCCACCTGTCCCAGAGCCTGATGAACCAATGACACCACCATCCCAGCAGCAGGACGTGAGCACGGGGGCCCTGTCTGCAGGCAAAGACCTGGGAAGGGCAGGGAGGTGTGTTTCAGGGGAAGGGCTGACCTTGGCTTTGACTCCAGCTGACCTGGGACCTGGGGGTCACTGCAGGCCAGTGCTGAGGATCTGTGTGCACTTTGTGGGCAACACCTCTATATCCTGGAACGCCACTGTGCTGATGGCCGTTTCTTCCACCGGAGCTGCTTCCGCTGTCATATCTGTGAGGCCACATTATGGCCAGGTGGCTATAGGCAGCACCCAGGAGATGGTGAGTTGGCCTGGGAGGCATTCAGAGGGACTCTGCATTTGGCCCTACCAGGCAGGGTCAGGAGCTTGAAACTGGAGAGGAACTGGGGTGCTGCGCATGAGGTAGAAAAACAAGCTAAAGATTACGCTTTCTTCTCCTAAGCTCAGTCTTCTCTGTCCCCTCCAAAGCCCCAAATGTGGGGTTCTGAGAAACCAGGAGGCTGGTAGAAATTCACCAACAAATGCAGTCTTGTCACCCCCACCTTCCCTGATAGACTGAATATCTGATCCTTGGTCTGCCTACATCTGATGCCTCCTTCCCTCTCCCACCTTCTCAGGATATTTATACTGCCTCCAGCACCTGCCTCAGACAGGCCACGAAGAAGATAGCAGCGATAGAGGTCCTGAGAGTCAGGTAAAAGCTGTGGAAGTGTGTGGTGGGGGGGTGAGGAGGAGGAAAGGGCTCCCCGGCCCAGCAGAGTGAATGGGGGGAAACTGAATGTCCTCCACGAGAGTGTAAACTCCATGATGGCAGAGATCTTTGTCCTGTTTTACTTACTGACATATTTCAAGTATCCACAACACTGCCTGACACTGTTCAGTAAATGGCACAAATGGAGGAATGCCAGGTACCACATCTGTCTCAAGGGGCAGCCTCAGCCCATGCTGGGCAGGTCACTCACTGACCAGAACATCTGGTGGCTTTTCTAGGACCTTCCCATGCTGAGTGAGGATAACACGCCATCAGGCCCCGCAACTCCCGTGGACCTCCATCAAGAGACCAGTCCTGTCCCAAACCCCATCCAGCCCACCCGTCGATTGATTCGCCTCTCCAGCCCAGAACGCCAGCGTTTATCCTCCCTTCATCTCACCCCTGACCCGGAAATGGAGCCGCCACCCAAGCCCCCGCGAAGCTGCTCCACTTTGGCCCACCAAGCCCTGGAAGCAAGCTTCAAGGGCTGGGGAATGCCAGTCCAGAGCCCTCAAGGTAGCTGCTGGCTCAGGGTGGGGATGGCATGGGTGGTTTTTGGATTCTTGGACAGGTATGTGGGGCATGGGGAGGGAGGTCGTGGGGATTCCAGCCCATGTCCACGTCCTGCTCAGTTCTTGAGGCCATGGAAATGGGGGAAGAAGAGAGGTCCTCCTCCAGTGAAGAGGAAACAGAGGAAGAGGAAGATGTGCCTTTGGACTCAGACATGGAACATGTGAGTGGGAAGAACCTGGCCACCTATTCTGCCCAAGCCAGCACACATCCACTCAACACACGCCTCCCCTCACCCAGGAGAAACCCACAGCACCCAGCCTCTTCTGAGCCCAAACTGCCTTCTCACGTGGTCTGACTCTTTCATGTCCCTAAGCCTCTACCTTTTCTATCAGACTTACCCCACTTCCAGTCTAGGGTCTTTCTGGTCCTTCTTAAATGGAGCTTCCCCAACCCCTATCCACTGACTCTGTCACAGTTTCTGAGGAACTTGGCTAAGAACTCAGGCACCATGAACAATTATCCAACGTGGCGTCGGACTCTGCTGCGCCGGGCCAAGGAGGAGGAGATGAAGCGGTTCTGCAAGGCTCAGGTGCGGCTTCAGGGTTCCGAGGTTCTGATGGGGTTAGAATCCTGAGACTGGGGATGAGAGCTCCCCTGGGACTCTGTTCTTGAGCAATCATGAGACTCCTGGGCCCCGTCTTGTACTCCTCAGGCCATCCAGAGGCGACTAAATGAGATCGAGGCTGCTCTAAGGGAGCTGGAGGCCAGGGGCACAGAGCTGGAGCTGGCTTTGAGGAGCCAAAGCAGTGAGTAAAGATACGGGAGGGATAAAACTAGGAGACCTCTGCCTCCTGGCACTGTGTTCTGCCCCCAGCAACCCCCAAACTGCTAGGTCTGGCTCACAGCAGGCTCTATTCCTCATGCCACGACTCCTATGATCCTGGCTGGAGGCCTGACTGGCCCCCTTTTTTCCTCATCAGGTTCCCCTGAAAAGCAAAAGGCATTATGGGTGGAACAGCTGCTACAGCTCGTCCAGAAGAAAAACAGCCTAGTGGCCGAGGAGGCTGAGCTCATGATCACGTAAGGGGTGTCAGGGTTGGGGAGTGGGGGACAGTGGCATTGAGTCAGGCAGGCCCCCAGCCAGGGCATTGCTCACCCTAGGCATCTGTGCCTTTTCTATTCCTGCCCTCCACAGAGTGCAGGAGCTGAACTTGGAGGAGAAACAGTGGCAGCTGGACCAAGAGCTGCGAACCTACATGAACCGGGAAGGTAAGCAGGATGTGGGGAGAGGCTGGTATTTGCACAAGCCTCGTGACTGCAGATACTGCCCAGCAACAGTCTTCCAATCTGAGTACCTCTGAGGCTGAAATGCCTTCTGAATTGCCTCTTGAACTGAAGGACACCAGAGGATGGGGCTCCAAGCGCCTACTCTGCACCTTCAGTCAGAGCTGCACAACTCAGCTTTTACACCAGATTTCCTTTAAGAATGATGTTGCAGCTAACAATGCTAGAAAACCATTAGTGTTGATAAGCCAATTTCACAGGGTGGCAAACAGCAGGGGTTGTAGAAGTCACACAGGCTAGGATTAGGCTGTGCCTCTTGTGCCTCTCTGCTGCATCCTCTGTCCTCTAAGCTTCATCTCCTCCCTTCAGAAACCCTAAAGACAGCTGCCGATCGGCAGGCTGAGGACCAGGTCCTGAGGAAGCTACTGGATGTGGTGAACCAGCGAGATGCTCTCATCCGCCTCCAGGAGGAGCGCAGGCTCAGTGAGCTGGCCTCGGAGCCCGGGGTCCAGGGCTAGAAGAGGGCAGGCTGCCTGACTTATCTGCCAGGAAGACCGCCTTACCCCAGGACAGTGCTACCCTGTGTTCATCTGGGCTGCCTGGGAGAGTGCCTCAGTGTTTACAATAAAAAGTTTCTGACATAAACAGGACTTCTGGCTAGCTGCAGGTGTGAGGTGGGGACTGAGCAGGGAGGGCAGACGGGTGGGAGCCCAAAGGTCTACACTGTGACAATCACACTGACCCCTGGCCCCACTCACTGCCTCTACAAGGAAAAAGGCCAAGCCACCAAAGTGTCAAGCTTTATTGTTCCTCAGCTCGCTCTCTCTCCTGCTGCCCTAGGAGCAGGGCTGGCTGAGACTCTGGGCCCAGATCCTGGGCCTCTCTTGCCCTTCCCAGCACATGCTGAAGCTCGGCCCGGGTCCTACACAAGCCCTTGGCCTCCTGCACGTGGAAGAGGTAGAAGGCACCTGCCCCCAGCACCAGTCCTACGCTGGGGGTCCAGAGCAGTAGAGCAGCTTCCCTGATCCATCCTCCGGCCGCCAGGGCACACAGCAACGCTAGGAGAAGAAGCCCTAGACCAACTGCATAGCCGGCCATGGTGGCCCACCAGTGAGCCTGGGCCATGCCCTGGTCCACTTCTGCCCAGGCCTCCCTTAGCACACTGGTCAACGGCGAGCTCTCTGCTGGTCCTACAAGGCAGGAGAGTGGGGAGGCAAAATAACAGTCAGAGTGGAGGGCGTACCTGTGGTGCGGAAGTGCCAAAGAAAAGGATGCGGATGACTCACCATGGGTAGGGCTGGGGTTGTGCTGCGGGGGGCTGTGTCTCACACACAGGGTAGCCATCAGGGCCTCATGATCAGAGAAGGGGGGGCCGCTGTAAGGGTCATGGCCTGTAGTAGTTTTGAAAGTCTTACAGAAGATGTATAGCCCAGACACTGCCTAGGAAAAGGGCCAAAGAGAAACTTCTATTTGGAAGTATGTTTCCAGAGAACCAGTTCCTGGCTCTCCATTCTCCAGCTGCCAGTGACGTAAGACTAGACCAGCTGGACAAAGGATCAGCACAGCCTGGTGAGAGATGAAGAGACATGGTGGGTGCGGCGGGGAGAGGCCTGACCTTATAAAGTACATAGTCGATGCGGATGCCCAAGGGAAATGGCCCCAGCTCCTGGTGCTTGACATAGCAGTTCTTGGGTACCATTGTACAGCCTTCTTCAGAACCCTAGGTGAAGAGTGGGCTTGAGTGAGGATGCAGGGGAAGGAGGAGGGAAAGAGGCTGAGGGCGTAGGTGGGGAAATAATTAGACAGGTCCTCACCTTGAAGTCCCGGGTCTCCAGATAGGCATCATGCAGCCCGGTCCACTCTTTCAGCAGGCGGCAGCCCAGGTCCTTTGGGTGCAAGTTGAGGTCCCCACACAAGAGAACCACATCAGCCTTCTTGGATGTGTGGCTGGAGGAACCAAGATGGTGAGGCAGGAATTCTTCCCTCATCAGTTCTGCCCTAAAAGTGGGACCTTACAGCCACCACTCAATCCCTCGATCCCACCCTATTTCCCCTGTTAAGCCCAGGCTCACACACTGGATGAACTGGGCCAGTTCCCAAGCTTGGGCTACGCGATGTGCTAGGTAGGTGTCCTTCTGTCGATTGTACTCGGCATGGAGCTGCGAAAGATAGAGGAGACAGTAACAGGTGAGACTCAAGGTCCCAAGGGCAGATGTAAATCAAGTTTGTCATTTGGCATGGTGCTTGGTAAAATGTGTGAACTCTGCCTACTGACCTTAGGAATCCTGCCCCTACAACTCACCCCAAGGCGACTCCACCAAAGGTGTCCCCTCTCTCCCTCCCAGGACCAGGCTGCCTCTCCCAGCCCTAAGCACTGTGGGCTTCACTCACGTGGGTCACGTAGGCATTGAGCACCAATCCACTTAGATGGAGTACCAGCAGCCCCACAGCCTTCCCACAGAACCAGTCACAATGATGGATCTGCAGGCAGGAGTGGGACAGAACTCAGAGCACTGCAACCCTCTCTCTGCCCATCCCTTGCAGTCCTGGGAAGGTTACCTCCTTTACCATGTGTTAGTGGAGGTGGGGGAGGGTGGTGGATGAGTTCGAGATCAGGCTCACCATGTAGGGGTAGCCATTGAGGGTGAAGACATGCTGGGTGAATTCCTGGATTGGGTGTTTGGAGAAGACACAGAGACCACTGCCAATGATGCCACTGAAAGCCAAATCCTGGTTAGCGGTAACAAAAGCAGGGAGAGAAATACCCAGCCCTTTCCCCCAGCTCTTATCAGCTTTTTTTTCTCTTTTTGCAGCTGATGGAAGCTGACAAAGTGTTAGTTGTTTGTGTGGGGTGATAGGACGGCCTGAGAGTAAGTCTGATGAGCTGTAGAGCTAGATTTTCCTCATTCCACCTTCTGCTTCCACACCCAGAGGAGAGGATGCTGGGGAAGAGGAAGCAGGGTGCAGGCAGCATAGGGAGGAGGGGCTGGCAGGCCAAGCACCTCAAGGTCTGAAACTAGGCTTCCAGGCCAGTTGGCTGCTCACCTCCTGAAGTAGTGTGCAGCTGGGTAGGTGGGCAACAGCTTCTGTCTCAAGTACTGGAAGTCCTGTTCACTCCACACCTGGGGGAAGGGGTTAAAGATACCTTCCCGGCCCTTCCCCCTGGGAGAGCGCCCCCACTGCCGCTGCCCCCCTGCAGCCTGGTTCCGCACCCCACCTCCTCCAGTAGAGCTAGGTCGAAGCTCTCCATGTTTAGAAAGTCTCCCAGGCGCTTCACGCGGTCGGCGCGATGCTTGCTCAGGTAGGGAATGCCCCTAAGGACGAGAAGCGCAGGGGGTAGGTGACGGCTGCGGGCGCTCGGCGCTCCGGGGCAGTACCGGAGTTGGGGCCAGGAGCCGGCTGTGGAAGGTGCGGGTTGCCCCCCGCACCCCGAAGCTGTAGGGCAGGGGAGCGCCGTGGCCCGGATGTGAGGAAGGCCTCCTTCCTCTGGCAGTGCGGGTGCGGGCAGGACGCGGCCCCAGACCCGCGTGAGGGGGCGCACTCACCAGCAGTTGAGGTTAAAGACCCTCAGTCGCAGGGTGAAGTTGGGCTTCATGGCGGGGACGCTGGGCGGCGCGGGACGGTTCGGCCTCCAGAGCGACGGCCGCGGCGGGGGACACGGGCGGGCGGCGGTCCTCCCGGGGCACTGCGTACAGGTGGCCGCCCGGCTCCCGCGCTCCCCGGAAGGCCGCGGCGCCCAAGTGCACGCGCCCGGGGGCAGATTCTCGCGTTACCCAGGCAACCGGCCGGCGGGGCCCCAACCTGGCGGCGCGCCAACCCGGAAAGTCCGGCGCTGACCCGAGGCAACAGCCGCGCTGGAGGACCCTGGGCGATCCCAGAGGGATCCCAGAGGCGGGGGCGGTTGGGGGCTCCCCGGGTGGGGGCTCCCAGAGGAGGTTCTGGGCAGCGGCGAACCGGACTGAGGCACTCGGGACGTGGACTCCGCGTTCCTTTTCTCTGAAGCTCGTCCCTGGTGGCGACTGCCTATGGGTCCTCTCCAGCCTCTCCGCCGGTTCGACAGCAACAGGCGCAAAGTTGAGGAAAGGCCGGGCCTTCGCCGACCGCCCCGCCCGTCGCCCCGCCCCTCTCCCCGCCCCCTTTTCCCCCGCGAGCAGCGGGGGCGGGGCCGCGCCGTGGTTGCCCTGGCGACGCGCAGTGTTTGTGACCCCAGGAGTCCCCGCGCGCAGGCATGGCGAGCCAGCAGCACTCGGTTCCGTGCATCTCGCGGTCGCCACCCGAGCAGCCGCTTCAGGTGAAGGTGGTGGGGCTTTTCAAGAGTTCCAGCTTTCAGATCGCTAAGAGCGCCGCTGAGGTAACTGCGAAGAAACCGCAAGTGCGACCCGCTTCCTGGTCCTGCACCACCTGGTGGCGGGAGTCGAGGTTCAGGGAAGGGTTGTCCCGACTGGGGTTGGCTGTGTCAGAATGGATCGAAGCGTGCAGGTGACAAGTGCCGGTCTGGGCGGGAGTTCCACTTCGAGAAGGGCTGCCTTTAAGGGGAGATTCGAGTGAAGGAATCGTTCAGAACCTTGCTGGGAATGGAAGGTGATTCCTATCTATACATTAACACACATTTTATTCCACATTAATTTTTCACTGAAATGATAGCTTTTGAAACTCCGTGGAAAAAAATATTACCATATAACTTCATAAAATACTTAACAAGCAACATTATCATTAACTGAATGTCATTGAAAACACAGTTGATTAGATCTACTAGAAATTTATACTAAATTAAAGATATTCTAATCTAAAAAAATATTACCATTAACTAGCTGAATTTTTACAAACTCCTTCCCCAAATGATTTTTGAAAGCTGTTCATTCGGGGGGAGTTGTTTTTTGTTTTTTTCCTTAAATTTTCTATAGCAGTCACTACATCCCAGTCGAATTATTGCTTAAGGGATTTCTTAACAAATGACCCCCAAGTGCTCTGGAGAATCCAGACATTTCTTTGTAAACATGCAGAACATTGTAAAATGAAAAACACTTTAAGGAACTGAAGGAATTTGGCCAGGTCTGCAATGCTGCAACACTCCGATAACCCAAACACAGGAGAAATGTAGAAGTTTGTGAAATGTTGAAATGTAAAATTCAGCATGTCTTTGGGGTTTGCTCCACATATGCTGTTATAAGATTAGGCCAAGCTTCCCTCCTTCAAAACTACACTTAGACTACAGGACAAAGCCTTATTAAAGTTTGTTATCTCCCAAAGTACCCAGCTGGATCAGTTGACACAAAATGTTCCCAAATAGAAGAAATCTTAAGAAATTCCTAACTTCTTGCCTGCTCCAAGTCCACAGAGTTACAGTTTTGAGTTTATATCAAATCAGGAAATAGTGACTAATTTGTGAAATAGGTGAAGTCTCAAGATGAAGAGAACAAGTGATAAGAAGTCTGTGAAAACAGTCTGTGTTAGCTGGGCTGATGGGATCAGCAAAGTTATACGGCCCACAACTGTATTTAATGAGTTGGAGGGACTTTTTTCTCTTGCTTTTTCTTAGCTCCTTATTGAAGGAGCATGTTTTCTTCATACTGTAGAGAAGATGCTGGCAGATCTTTTTCTGTAAAGTCCATACATAAAATTGTTAGGCCTTTGGAGCCACAGGCTGTCAGTCATGACTACTCAACTCTGTCCTTGTGCAAAAGCAGCCATAGAAAGTTTGTAAATGAATGGTGATTTTACAATAAGATTTTTATTCTGGACAGTGAAATTAGACTTGTATATAATTTCACATGACATGAAATGATTCTTCTTGTGATTCTTTTTTAACTGTTTAAAAATCTAAAAATTATTCTTAGTTCTCAGGTCTTAGAAAAACAGGCAGTGGTCCAGATTTTGCCTCCTGTTCAGCTTGCCCATCCCTGTCAGAGAGAACACTAAGTCAAGAAAACAATGTCTTTATTTTATTAATAATGTTGTTTTTCACTTTCTTAAGCTTTTGCTTACTGTAATATATATATATTGAAATATATATATATTTCAATGAAAATATATCAATGTAAATTCAGTTAGTTCTGTGTTAATAAAGGATCCTTGAATATGTTTCCAACATGATCACTTGCAGGCAATCTCCGATACCTAATTAACTGAAATATTTAGATTTATAAAGTGTAGCATTACATAATATAGTCCATTCTGGAACAAATTATGAAGAAAGTATGATTAAGTACGCTTAATTTGAAAACTCTTGGGCTTATTAGTTATACCAGGTGGTCCCTCAGTGAGAAACAGCAGTCATCTTGTATGACTGCCTCAGAGCCCAGACACTAGATTTGAGGGAAAAGGACACATCAGCTGTTGGTTGGGCACAGTGGTCTAGGAAGGCAATTGCTGTTGCCCTCTTCTGCTACCCCTGGTCCCAAGGCAGGGTACGCTCATGTCCTGGCTTTCTCCCCCTTGGACTATCCGCCCTTGAGGAAGTGTGCTAAGCCAGTGTCCCCTTAGACCATGACAGAAGCAGCCAGCTGACACTTTTCCCTGTTGGTTCATTTACTCCTCAGACCTGCTCAGAAGAGTGCTACCTCAACTGCCTTCTCTTGCTTTAGAAGAAGACAAACTATAGCATTAAAAGGAGCATTAACATTTAAAAAAACTT
The DNA here is from genome assembly GCF_027580195.1 of Bos mutus. Classification (NCBI taxonomy): domain Eukaryota; kingdom Metazoa; phylum Chordata; class Mammalia; order Artiodactyla; family Bovidae; genus Bos; species Bos mutus. The sequence continues at coordinate 40,824,702 of NC_091625.1, forward strand.
TTTTTTTAAACAGGTATTGTTAACCAGAAAGAATTTTCTCTGATACATACAGACAAAACAAAATACATTAAGTCAATACATGCTCAATATCTAGATCAAAACATATTTAATATTTACTTCTCTTTTCCCCAGGGGCTATAACCACAACCATATCTTTTGGTTATTCTCCATGTCAGTGAATTAAATAAATTTTTTTTTTTTTTAGTTAAAAGTAATCATGGCTCCACTGAGATGTAGTAAGAGTTAATTTAGGGAAAAACTGGTCCTAAAAGAACATGGCCGATCACAAAACTGTTGGCATAAACTCATTTGTTCACTTGTTTATGCAGTTGCTATGTGTGGATGGTCTACTATGTACCAAATACTGAGGCCAGTGGGAAACTAAGACGTAGTCTTTGCCCTTGAGGGGCTTATTCTCTTCAGATGACAGACAAATAAGTGTGGCCTGGGGAGGGACTCAATAGAGGTAAGCATAGGGCCCTCTGGGAGCTGGCAGGGGGCATCTAAGCCAGACTTTGTGACTTGGGTGTACACCATGTAAAACTTCCTGAAGACTCCATAAAAATCAGGGGGAGTGATTTCTACTTTAAAAGAGAATGTACTCTAAAATAATATTCTGTTTTGAAACCTAGAGTCTGAAGAGTAATTATCCATCCAATTTTGAAGATCCAATAATAATTCCTGTTCAAGAATTTGCATGGCATCAATATCTACAAGAGAAAAAAAGGGTAAAGGATATTTGGGGTATGGGAAATGAGCAAAGTTTTGCCTGAATTATTTACCTATGCATTGCTTTGGAAAAACGAAAGCAGTGATTTTCATACAAATAGATTTTATTTCTCTAAATTATGCACTTTTCCTAAATTATTTCAGTCATTTTACCAAGCTGATATTAAGAAAAAGTAAAACACTTCCAGGATTTTCTTTTGGAAGGCAAGCAATAAAGGTAAGTTTGACACTGTCAATGCTGCTATTTACTCTTGCTGATGACTACCCCTCTTTCCCTGCATATCACTTAGTCCTACTTCCTGTGACACCCTGGCACTCAGGTTACTATGGCTTGGCACTCTTTTAGGCCCGAATTCTGGAAGGTTTCAGTGGTGTCCAGCACAGAAACAGCAGGAGAGCATGTGGGGTTCCAGGGGAGCTCTGAGGGCAGGCATCAGCTTCCCACAGGATAACCATGTCCAAATGGGAGCTTCCTTCTCTGCACTGTTCCTGATAACAGTACCCCTTGAGGACCCCAGGTCCTAAGGCTGGCAGAGATTATCCAGAGATGGCAGATTGGTTTCCTCTTGAATGCCAACCCTAATTAACTGGTAGTGCTGCCTGGAACGTGCGATATGAAGGATTCTAAGGTGGCATCCTGGCTCTGTTACAGCTCGTGTTTGGGGGCAGACTGGAATGGATACATCTCCTGGCCCAGTCCTGTAGAGAGCCCCAGTCCTGGTTTCCCTGCCCCACCCCATCTCTCACTGGCTGATGAGATCGCATTTCTCCTGATCAGAGCAGTTTTGATTGTCCTGTGTTTGACTGCACGAGGATGTCCTATGATTGTCATGCAGACTGTGCTGCTTTACCAGATCACTGTCTCCCCAGTCACATGAATAGTGCAAGATAAAGTTAAGAATACCATTTAAGTCTCATACCATTTTCACAGCCACAGTACATTTTCATTGGAATTCAAATAGAAATATAACAAACACTTAGCCTATGGTGCTTATTATATGCCAGGCTCTATTCTAATGACTTCTATAAATATTAACTCTAATCATTACAACAGCTATGGTGACCAATGGTCCTGGTTTGCCTGGATTGGAGGGGTTTCCTGGGATGCACAAATTTCATTGCTAAAGCTGGGATTGTTGTTGTTATTCAGTTGTTAAGGCATGTCTGACTCTGTGAACCCCCTGGACTATAGCCTGCCAGGCTTCCCTCTCCTTCACTATCTCCTAGAGTTCGTTTGGTCCATTGAGCTGGTGATGCCATCCAACCATCTCATCCTCTGTTGTCCCCTTCTCCTTTCTGCCCTCAATGTTTCCCAGAATCAGGGTCTTTTCCAATGAGTTGGCTCTCTGCATCAGGTGGTCAAAGTTTTGGGGCTTCAGCTTCAGTATCAGTCCTTCCAATGAATATACAGGGTTGATTTAAGCTGGGATGGTCTGAGGCAAACCCAGATAGTTGGGCACTCTAATGTAAAACAATGGTTTTCTTAATTTTTATCATCAAACTTCCTAAAATGCCTATCATACCATTTTCTCCACCTACAAGAGAGCCATGATTTCATGCTTCGAGGTTTGCACCCACTCTCTCCCATATTCCCACCATACTGGGAAGACTGGTGTGGGTTCCCTTCTGCAGTTTCTGACCCGTCAGTCTGGGTTGCTGACGTTGAGATGTTTTGTGTTCTCTTCTGCTTTTCTCACGGGGGCTGAATGAGGCTTCCTAGGTCATTACTGCTGCTTCTTCCCACATACCCTTTAACTCCTGTCTTTCTTTTCTCCACCTCCACCCGACCCTCATCTCCTGGATACTTGCCACCTTAACCTCTTCTTCCTCTTCAGTCTTTTGTTCTCCTACGAAAGCACTGTCATGGGACTTCCCTGGAGGTCCAGTGGCTAAGACTTTGAACTGCCAGTGCAGGGGTCCTGGGTTTGATTCCTGATCAGGGAACTAGATCCCCACGTGCTGCAACTAAGAGTTTGCATGCCACAACTAAAGATGCTGCATGCCACAACTAAAAGGTCCTGTGTGCTGCAACTGAGATGCAGCACAGCCAAACACATAAATAGTTTTTTAAAAAGAGCACTGTCTTACGTTATACGTAGTGCTTCTTAGCACATATGAGGCTAGTCTGAGGTGGCCTTATGCTTCAGCAGAATGTAACGCCAACTCTGAGGGATGGCTTCTGAACCTTCAGGAAGGCCTTTCCCCCACCTCCAAAAAAGGGAGCATCATACATCTTAGTGCTGGAAAGCCCTGGAAACCATCGGGTCCAGCCCGCTATCTTGAGGAAGGTGGTAAGGGCTCCTTACATGTAGAAGACATCCGGACAAAGCATGTAATAACCTTCAACTTCCCAATAAAGTCTATCTGTTCCTGCATTTCTCCTACCAGGCTAACTGAAATATTCACAGTTAACACTTTACCTCTCTTTTTTCACACAAGTTTTGTGTCCTGTAAAATGTGAGACCCCTGATAAATGTAAACATTCCAGGGAGTACTGACCCAGGGGCTATCTCAGTGACTGACAGTTCAGCATGAACAAGCGAGGAACTGGAAGTGAGCTCCTCCTGAGACAGGAGCCGGGAATGGAGCATGTGGGCAGCTAAAGGCACACCATTCCCCAAACTGGCATTTCTTCAAGTGCAGTCTCCAGACCAGCAGCAACAGCATCTCGTGTTAAGTTCAATTCAGTCACTCAGTCGTGTCTGACTCTTTGTGACCCCATGAATCATGGCACGCCAGGCGTCCCTGTCCATGACCAACTCCCAGAGACCGCCCAAACCCATGTCCATTGAGTTGATGATGCCATCCAACCATCTCATCCTCTGTCATCCCCTTCTCCTCCTGCCCTCAATCTTTCCCAGCATCAGGGTCTTTTCAAATGAGTCAGCTCTTCGCATCAGGTGGCCAAAGTATTGGAGTTTCAGCTTCAACATCAGTCCTTCCAATGAACACCCAGGACTGACTCCTTTAGGATGGACTGGTTGGATCTCCTTGCAATCCAAGGGACTCTCAAGAGTCCTCCAACACCACAGTTCAAAAGCATCAATTCTTTGGCTCTCAGCTTTCTTTATGGTCCAACTCTCACATCCATACATGACCATTGGAAAAACCATAGCCTGACAGAATGTGGTCCACTGGAGAAGGGAAGGCCAAACTATTACCAGTATTCTTGCCTTGAGAACCCCATGAACAGTATGAAAAGGCAAAAAGATAGGACACTGAAAGATGAACTCCCCATCCCCAGGTCGGTAGGTGCCCAATATATGCTACTGGTGATCAGTGGAGAAATAACTCCAGAAAGAATGAAGGGATGGAGCCAAAGCAAAAACAACACCCAGTTGTGGATGGGATTGGTGATAGAAGCAAGGTTTGATGCTGTAAAGAGCAATATTGCATAGGAATGTTAGGTCCATGAATCAAGGCAAATTGGAAGCATCTCATGAGATGCTGGTAAAAAAAAAAAAAAAAATGCAGTCTCAGTCCCCATCCCAGAATCAGAAACTTGGGGTGGGGCTCAGGAATCTATGATTCTGACTGCCCACTAAAACTGGAGAACAGCTGTCCCAGATGATGCATGGTTTTGCCAGGACTGGCACTGGGTACTAATAAACCAGATCTCCTCCGAGGTGACATTACTCAGCGGCCACACACTGAGGTTTAGCACACTGGCCGTCACTGTTGTGTGGATGAAAACACTTACACACTTAATTTTGAAGGGTTTAGGACTTAAAAGTGTTAAAGAAGGTGAGTTCCCTTCCTCATGGCCCTCGTGTGTCCCAGAAACCCTGCTGGCCCTCAGGAGGCATTTCCTCACCTGCTCTGACTTCCCTCCATCAAAAAGCACTCTTTTCCATCCTTGGCATTGAAAACCAGGTCTTATTTAGGACCCCTAACCAAGTATGCGTACAGTAAAATGTGCTCTAGAAATGAAGCTAGAGGACTGCATTTTGTTTTTATATTCATATATAACAAGTATGCTGTGCACACTGACTTTTATTACCAGATTACCATCTATTTTCTAAGATTGTACCATTTTAAGGATTACTTATAGGTTATTGATTTCAGCACCTTCAGAATTTTGAAATGTTCTTAAATTCCCTTTGAGAGCAAAATTCTGAAAGATGGCAAAAATTACATTTTTTTAAAGGTTCAGTCCTGGGATTGATCAAAGCTCTGGCTTGTGGGTTTAGCAAGGTTCACTCCCCATCCCCATGCCCCATTAATTTTTTTTGGGGGGGGGGCCCTTTTCCTTTACAGGAACTTAAGAATGAAGTCTGGGAATATTCTTCCTATGTGATGTGTTTTATTAATGATAAGCTCCTGGGTGATGCACTTGATCTACAGAAATGGGCCCACAAAGTGTGGGATATAGTTGATTTTAAGCCTCCTGCACTTTACGAAGCACTTACTGTGGATTATTCTGCCAAATTCTTAAGAGACACCAAGGCAAGTTACACTAATTTTTTAAAAAAGGAAAATAGTGAAATCTTTGAGCATTTATATTAAGCACTAATTACTGATAAACCTAGAAAAGGGAATATAAAAGAGTAGAGGACTAGGTTAAGTTCTCAATGAACTTGTGATCTCTAGTTGCAAAGAACTGATGGGGTTTGGCTTGGTGGTGTGTAAAGCCAGCCTATCTCACAGCAGGTAGATGGCACAGGCAGAAGAGCATCCCTATTCAAACATTTTGACTCTCCACGAGAAGCTTATGTGCGTTAATTCGCATCTATTTAAAAACATTAAGACCTCCTCCCTCAGACAAAGTCGAACCTATCCTTTACTCACTTTGAGCATGAAATATTTTGATTAGTATGTTGTAACGCCTAAGTGAGAGCTCCTGCATGGAGAGACTGGCAAGTCTGAGAAGAAAGGTGACGCATAGGCGGCAGGAGGAGCAGACGAGTGATGGCCCTGGGGTTTCCGATGGTAGACGACAGTCATGAAGCTTGAGGTCCAGAGAGCAAGAGACAGACATCAGGGTGGAATGGGCAACCTCCGTGAGGCTGGTAAATGGATGCAGTTTTGCTCAGGAACCTTGTTGCAGCAACAGCTACCACATGCTGAAAATCATGGCATGCCCGTGGTGGCCTGTGCCTACCTAAAGCTAGGATCTGAGCCATGCAATGGCAAAGACCTTGGCTCTTGTTCACCCTTATTCAGCCACTGCCTTGAACAGAACTTGAAACATAGGAGGTGCTCAGTGAATATTTTGTTGAATAAACAGTATACTTGCAAAATGCTCTAAACTCTAAGGCGTGGAGAGGAATTTAACATTCATAGCAGTTCATTCCCAAAGGGCCAAGAGTCTCAAAGTACATGGTGTGCTCTGGGGACGGCAGAGGACAGTAAGGAGGCCTGAATGAGCAGGAAGGAGGCTGGGAAAATGAGAGCATCAGTCGGGATTCTTGGTGCCAACAGTACCAAGCTGTTCTGATTAACTTAAGGAGAAAAAGTATGTACTGAGGGATGTTGGTAAATCCACAACTGACAAAAAAGTTGGAGACCAGCTTTGGAAAGCAGGCAGGAACCAAGGGAGACCTGGCAGCAGGAAAACATGGCCAGAGTCACGCCCCAGGCAAGTGCAGCCAGGGTGCTGCCATGGGTGCCTACTGGCCCTTGGGTCTCCCTGTCGCCTTCACTGAGCATAACTTCTCTGTTCTCCTTGGGTCTGTGTGGCTCCCCAGAGGCCGAAGGCCCCAGGCAGAAGCACCTGACCAGTCAAGCCCAGGTTATGTGCCTACACCCTGGCTCTCAAATGGTGGGGAAAGAAAGAATGTTCTGCAGAGGCTGGTGCAGGAGTTTCCCAAATAGGAAAGCTGCTTTCTTTTCCTATTTTTTTGTTTTATAAAAACAAAAAACAGAAAAACCCCCAAACCAGATCCACTAAGCAAAGGTTGAACTTACTGTCCACTCTAACCAGGGAGTTAGATTTTATCTAGAAGAAAGCAGGCCAACAGAACTTTTCATCAGAAGTATGACATAACCTTCTTTGGTGTTTTAGAAAAAAGTTTAGGGCTGAGGCCACAGAGCAGGAAAACATGGAGTAGGGAAAGCTTGATGGCAGGGTGGCCATTTGGAAAGCTGCTGGAGTAGTGCGGGCTAGAAATAATGGCAGCCTGAATTAATTAGTGACTGAGGAAAGAGGACCCAGATTCTAGAGAAAACCCTTGGATTTTTTGCCCAGAGGCTAGATTTTTCATGCTGAGTTAAACCCAGGGAGACTTGTTTACTTCTGGTTTGAAATGATAGAGTAGATAATTAGGTTTGGCTGATAGGTGACATTACCTTGTGTTACAAGTCACTTGTTCTGTTTTCATTAGGATTTCTAAAATTATCTACTCTTGACAACCACATAAAGATAATATATTGATGCCCAGGGAAATTTAATAATGCCTGAATGGACTCACACATTTTAGAAGTCAATCATAACTTCCAATATGTCCTCTTTTTCCTCCTAAACCTGTGAAGTTTACGATATTATGCCTCTTAAAGTTATAATATTCTTTTATGATTAAGAACTTGTAATATAGAAGCAGAGAGGCACAAACATAATCATAATTATTAATAGCATGGATATAAATACTTCATTCCTGGATACCAGGTATTATAATACTATCTTAGTCTTTAATTTAAAAAAGAGCTTGCTGCTGCTGCTGCTAAGTTCCTGCAGTTGTGTCCGATTCTGTGCGACCCCATAGATGGCAGCCCACCAGGCTCCCCCGTCCCTGGGATTCTCCAGGCAAGAACACTGGAGTGGGTTGCCATTTCCTTCTCCAATGCATGAAAGTGAAAAGTGAAAGTGAAGTTGCTCAGTCGTGTCCACCTCTTCGCAACCCCATGGACTGCAGCCCACCAGGCTCCTCTGCCCATGGGATTTTCCAGACAAGAGTACTGGAGTGGGTTGCCATTGCCTTCTCCGAAAAGAAAAGAGCTTAGAGCAACACAAAATAATGATAGTGATACATTTAAAAGTGATTTCATTTATGCCTCCTAGATTCTTAATAAGGCAGGACAAATTATGTACTTGTTAAATCAGGCAGCATTTTTATGTAGGAGAATGGAGCCTAAGAGTTGCAGTGTATTCTATTAGATGTGGTTTGCTACCAAAATGAATGCCACTGTGATGGAGAACAGTGTTTTCATTTTGGGTGCCTCTTTGTAGGGCTAGACAAGGGCTCACAAATGTTAGCTGCCTCTACCAGAAAGGATGTCAATTGAAAATAAGAGCTTGGGGCGTCTGGGAGTATGAGGTCATAAAAGAGAGAACTAAAAGGTACAGCGTCCTCTCTTCCCTATCCCTGGCATAGTACCTATGCATACAGTGGTCTTATTTTTCCACTCAGAGAGACTGTGGCCTGGCTCTGCTTAGCTAATCTGTGCAGTCTTTCAAAATCCAGAACACACAGTAACCAAATCTATGGGCTCATGTGGATCTTTTTCCAGAATTACTCAGGAAAGAAAAGGCTTCCCAGTCTGCTCTTTTTCCCAAAGGGACTGATCAGTGTCCCTTTCCACACCCAGTCTGTGATGTGGTTGCTATCTAGGCCATGTGTTCTCAGTCTTGTGTGATAGGTTAATGTGACTTACTACTGAAAGCTTTTAAAAAGCATGTTACTTATGTTATAAAATTGTAGTATAATAAAATGAAACAAACTTTTTAAAGTCATCCGTTTAATTTTGCTGTTACATCATCTATGTTAATGCTGTCAGTCATCTTAACACTGAAAACATTATGATGTTATATTTTTGGTCACTTCTAAAACTTTCTTCCAAAACATTGACCTGCATTGCCTTCTTCTCTTTAATTTTAATAGCATAATTTTGTGTTCTTGGACATTTCTATTGATCTTTATCCAATTGGAAGATTGATTTTTGAGGTAAGAGGATTTTGGTGGTTGTTTTTTAATAAGTTGGGGAGAGTGAGACTCTCTATCAGAATGTTTAATCTTTGAAAACTTTTATCTTTATTTTTAGCTATATTCTGATACATGTCCCAAAACATGTAAAAATTTTCAGATCTTGTGCACAGGAAAAGCAGGGTTTTCTCAAAGTGGCATCAAGCTACATTACACAGGTTCCATTTTCCATCGAGTGGTAAGGAATGGCTGGGTACAAGGAGGAGGTGAGTTTTTTTAAACTATTTAAGTTGAAACCTTAAATACAACTTAGTTGCAACATCAAATCCGAATATCCAAACTTCTGTTTATCTGCCTCTTTGAAATTCATATAGAATTAGAATATATTTAACATTATATGTTATATAGATATATTTAAAGGATGGTCAAATGATGAATTGATATTCATACTCTTTTTAAAAATTCCATCATTATTAAAATAAATCTAAAGTGTGTTACTAGGAATATTCCAGATTAAAAAGTGATATAAGAAAGTAGGATGGGTAACATTTTTTTAACCAAAAGATAATTTTAAATGCTCACCTAAAAATAAAGTATATAGAAAATACAGTGCTTTTAAGAAACATGCTAAAGGTAGGAATTTGAAAACAGAATAAATGAAAAACAGCTTATTTCTCACCAAAGATATTACACTGTTACAACTGAAATAAGATCAAAAGCATTTTGGTCTCCATCTTTGCTTTCTTTTCAGGTCAATCCTTTGGCTTTACACAAAGGAGGTACCTTGATTAGCAACACAAAATTCAATTTTAGAGGCCTTTTAGGAGATATCCCATAGGGAGCAATCAGGCAGCAATTTAAAAATAATTGGTTTAGTGTGGAAGGAGATTTTTTCTTGATGAAATATGCAAAGGCTTAAATTAATAATGTTTCATTATTTTTCTATAATCTGGAACATTCTCAGGCTGATGAGGAGAAAAATATAGATTTAATCCAAGTATCTTGTATATAAATCAGCTCTTGTATGTAAATCAGCTTCTCCAAAATGAGATATCACCAGTACTGTTTCTAATCCAGTTGTTTTTCTACTTAATGTTTATGGTGTGTGCTAAGTCACTTCAATCGTGTCTGCCTTTTTGCGACCCTATGGACTGTAGCCTGCCAGGCTCCTCTGTCCACAGGATTCTCCAGGCAAGAATACTGGAATGGGCTGCCATGCCCTGCTCCAGAGGATCTTCCCAACCCAAGGATCGAACCCATGTCTCTTCCATCTCCTGCATTGGCAGGCGGGTTCTTTACCACTAGCGCCACCTGGAAAGCCTGGTCATATGTCAGTGTGTGTGTGTGTGTGTGCACACTCAGTGTGTGCGTGTGCACACACACTCAGTCCTTCAGTCATGTCTGGCTCTGTGCAGCCCTTTGGACTGTAGCGTACCAGGCTCCTCTGTCCATGGGAATTTTCAGGCAAGAATACCAGAGTGGGTTGCCATTTCCTCCTCTTAGGTGTCTTCCCAACATAGGGATCAAACCCAAGTCTCCTACATTACCCCTGAGCCATTGGGAAAGCCCACGTCAGTATACATAAATATGTCAGTATATGTGTGTGTGTGTGTGCGTACACACACGTGTTCAGTTACTCAGCCATGTCTGGCTCTGTGCAACCCTTTGGACTGTAGCCTACCAGGCTCCTCTGTCCATGGGATTTTTCAGGCAAGAATACTGGAGTGGGTTGCCATTTCCTCCTGTTAGGTGTCTTCCCAACCCAGGGATCAAACCCAAGTCTCCTGCATTACCCCTGAGCCATTGGGAAAGCCCATGTCAGTACACATAAATATATCAAATTTTTATGGGCCCTCTTGAGGATTGTCTTATACTAACAAAAAGTGAAAGACAGTCTAAATTTTCACCAATGGGAAATTAATTAAATCAGCATAGCAATATAATGAAAAATTGTGCTATGCTGTGCTTAGTCGCTCAGTCGTGTCTGACTCTGCAACCCCATGGACTGTAGCCTGCCCGGTGCCTCTGTCCATGTGGATTTTCCAGGAAGAGTACTGGAATGGGTGGCTATGCCCTCCCCCAGGGGATCTTTCCAGCCCAGGGGTTGAACCCAGGTCTCCTGCATCTGAGCCAACAAGGAAGCCCCTAAAAATTTTATGTGGTTATGTATATTGACATAGAAAATGTTTAGGATCTGCCTAGTTTTTCATCCTATTGCTATGCCAATTGAAGAAGTTTCCCGTTGGCGAACATTTAGACTGTTTTTGATTTTTGTTTGTATAAGATAATCCTCAAGAGGGCCCATATCCGTGTCTCCTGGTACTTAGTTCACTGTAGTCACTGATCTTCCAGATGCGGTTTCCATTTTGTTTTTAGCTAGACCTCCTCTCACCCCTGTGAGCCAGACCAGGATTTGGGGAAAGTGGACCATGATATTTATTTATTTGAAGCAAAATTTCCAAAAATTGCATAGGTCTCAGTTCATGTTTTCAGATAACAAAGCAATGCTGTTTAAGGAGTTTGGAAAAAAAATTCTGGTTAATAGATTCAGCTCCAAACTGACACGTGTAAGTTGCACCATGTTGGATAAGGAACTTGTCATCTCTCAGTCAGTTTCCTAATCACAAAATGGGGATAATTATAATATTACAGGATATGGTGAAGATTCAAGGACATGGTATTTTGAACTGCTAAGCTCCGTAAGCACCCTCCTCCTTCAGATGTCAGATTCTCAGAGGGCTTTGGGTAGCATTTTGGAGTACAGGAACTGACTGTGGTTTGGTGTTGTGCCTTAGGATGCTTCCAAGCACTACTGCTTGCTTGCTGGGACCAAGAGGCCCTACAAAGTCTTCTTCCTCCCTCGACCCCATCTCATCATCTGACCTCTCCCTCTTGCTAATTCTGCTCCACACATAGGGCTCCTTGCTGTTCCTGAAGTATACCAAGCATATGTATGCCCTGAGGTCTTTCATTGTTTCTTTTGCCAGAGCTATGTACACCCAGCTATTCCTCTGCATATCCCCTGCATCACCCCCTGACCTGTTTCTGGTTTTTGCTAAGAGCTTATCTCAGGAGGGAATTACCTGACCACCCTGTTCAAAAACTCCCACCTTCCTCTCCATATACCTCTCCTCTCCCCTTTCTGGGCTGCTCTCCTGTCCCCTTACCGAGCTTTATTTTTCTTTCTAGCACTTTTCACCACAGGACATACTATTAATACTTCTTTGTTAACTTTCTATTTCTTTTCAGTAGAATGTAAGTTCCATGAGTGCACAGATTTTTATCTATTTCATGCACTGTTACATCTTCAAGTTAGAGAACAGTGCCTAGCATACAGTATTAGTAGATGCTTTTTAAAAGTTTGTTCAAAGAATGAATGAATGAAGATAAACAGAAAGCATACATTCTGTTTGTTTCTAAAGTTGAAGTTAATGAAGATACCAAGTTGTTAAGTCACTTTGGCAGGATCCTCTTTGTGGCTCCCACAAGGCAAACTGCCTTGAGAAGGATCTCTTGAGATTTACTTTAATATATTTTATCATCATCATGGTCATCAGAATGATAGTGAAAATGATAATGAGAAGATGCATTCCGTAAGTATGTGATGATGCACAATAATAATGGCCACTAATGAAGGCGCATGATACTCTGCCAGTCACCATACATGTGCTCTCCCTCAGTTCAGTTCAGTTGCTCAGTCACGTCCAACTCTTTGTGACCCATGAATCGCAGCACGCCAGGCCTCCCTGACCATCACCAACTCCCGGAGTTCACTCAGACTCACGTCCATCGAGTCAGTGATACCATCCAGCCATCTCATCCTCTGTCGTCCCCTTCTCCTCCTGCCCCCAATCCCTCCCAGCATCAGTCTTTTCCAATAAGTCAACTCTTCGCATGAGGTGGCCAAAGTACTGGAGTTTCAGCTTCAGCATCAGTCCTTCCAATGAACACCCAGGACTGGTCTCCTTTAGGATGGACTGGTTGGATCTCCTTGCAGTCCAAGGGACTCTTAAGAGTCTTCTCCAACACCACAGTTCAAAAGCATCAATTCTTCGGCACTCAGCTTTCTTCATAGTCCAACTCTCACATCCATACATGACCACTGGAAAAATCATGTGGACCTTTGTTAGCAAAGTAATGTCTCTGCTTTTGAATATCCTATCTAGGTTGGTCATAACTTTCCTTCCAAGGAGTAAGCGTCTTTTAATTTCATGGCTACAGTCACCATCTGCAGTGATTTTGGAGCCCAGAAAAATAAAGTCTGACACTGTTTCCACTGTTTCCCCATCTATTTCCCATGAAGTGATAGGACCAGATGCCATGATCTTAGTTTTCTGAATGTTGAGCTTTAATTAAGCCAACCTTTTCACTCTCCTCTTTCACTTTCATCAAGAGGCTTTTTAGGTCCTCTTCACTTTCTGCCATAAGGGTAGTGTCATCTGCATATCTGAGGTTATTGATATTTCTCCCGGAAATCTTGATTCCAGCTTGTGTTTCTTCCAGTCCAGCATTTCTCATGATGTACTCTGCATATAAGTTAAATAAGCAGGGTGACAATATACAGCCTTGACGTACTCCTTTTCCTATTTGGAACCAGTCTGTTGTTCCATGTCAAGTTCTAACTGTGGCTTCCTGACCTGCATATAGGTTTCTCAAGAGGCAGGTCAGGTGGTCTGGTATTCCCATCTCTTTCAGAATTTTCCACAGTTTGTTGTGATCCACACAGGCAAAGGCTTTGGCATAGTTAATAAAGCAGAAATAGATGTTTTTCTGGAACTCTCTTGCTTTTTCCATGATCCAGCGGATGTTGGCAATTTGATCTCTGGTTCCTCTGCCTTTTCTAAAACCAGCTTGAACATCAGGAAGTTCATGGTTCACCTATTGCTGAAGCCTGGCTTGGAGAATTTTGAGCATTACTTTACTAGCATGTGAGATGACTGCAATTGTGCGCTAGTTTGAACGTTCTTTGGCATTGCCTTTCTTTGGGATTGGAAGGAAAACTGACCTTTTCCAGTCCTGTGGCCACTGCTGAGTCTTCCAAATTTGCTGGCATATTGAGTGCAGCACTTTCACAGCATCATCTTCCAGGATTTGAAATAGCTCCACTGGAATTCCATCACCTCCACTAGCTTTGTTCATAGTGATGCTTTCTAAGGCCCACTTGACTTCACATTCCAGGATGTCTGGCTCTAGGTCATTGATTACATCATCGTGATTATCTGGGTCATGAAGATCTTTTTTGTACAGTTCTTCTGTGTATTCTTACCACCTCTTCTTAACATCTTCTGCTTCTGTTAGGTCCATACCATTTCTGTCCTTTATCGAGCCCATCTTTGCATGAAATATTCCTTTGGTATCTCTAATTTTCTTGAAGAGATCGCTAGTCTTTCCCATTCTGTTGTTTTCCTCTATTTCTTTGCATTGATCGCTGAGGAAGGCTTTCTTATCTCTCATTGCTATTCTTTGGAACTCTGCATTCAGATGCTTATATCTTTCCTTTTCTCCTTTGCTTTTTGCTTCTCTTCTTTTCACAGATATTTGTAAGGCCTCCCCAGACAGCCATTTTGCTTTTTTGTATTTCTCTGCCATGGGGATGGTCTTGATCCCTGTCTCCTGTACAATGTCATGAACCTCCATCCATAGTTCATCAGGCACTCTGTCTATCAGATCTGGTCCTTTAAATGTATTTCTCACTTCCAGTGTATAATCATAAACGATTTGATTTAGGTCACCTGAATGGTCTAGTGGTTTTCCCTACTTTCTTCAATTTAAGTCTGAATTTGGCAATAAGGAGCTCATGATCTGGGCCACAGTCAGCTCCCAGTCTTGTTTTTGCTGACTGTATAGAGCTTCTCCATCTTTGGCTGCAAAGAATATAATCAATCTGATTTCGGTGTTGACCGTCTGGTGATGTCCATGTGTAGTGCTCTCTCTACATGACTGCATTTCACACTCAGAACTACCTGGGAGGCATTTCCCATCATCTCTGTCTATAGCAGATGAGGAAACAGTGTTGGGAAAGGTAACCAACATCAAGATCAAAATAAAAATCATCTGACTTTGGAGTTTACCTTTAACCACTGTTCTGCATTGCTGAATCTGTTGTCAGAAGTATAGAAGATATCCCAGAGCTGAATTCAAAGGGGTGGGTTATGGTCATAAAAAATATTAAATACTGACTGACATGGTGTCAATATAAAATATTGACCTGGGAGATCAGAAGCAAAGGGCAAGAGTAGTGACAAGTGTTGGAGAAAGAAAGCAAGGGAGTGTCACTGGTATTTACATAAGTCAGCAGACAGGGGAATCACCTGGGCAGGTTCACCAAGCAAAGCAAACTCTGGCACAGGAAGGAATTGGTGCTAGAGGACATGCATCTTCTCCAAACCCAGATTTAGCCTGTGGCTACTGCAGCAGGCTTCTGAGAACAGCCTTGGGCTGTGTGGTGAATGCGGCGGGAGTGGCAGGAAGGAAGTATATATCTGGCAGAGTAGGTTGAAGATTTAAGGTTTATCAGTTAACTTTTGAACCAGCTTTATGAGTAGTATAATTTAAACTCTATATGCCCCTTTCCTGCATAAATTCTCTTCACATGCTTGCTGTTGCATCAGATTTCTTTAAATAGCACAGATACTTTTATGATAAAGCACTCGTACTGAGTTTAAATGGGCCAGTTCTTCAGCATTTATTTATTGCACATTATTCGAGGAGGCCGTCTAAAGGGCTGAAAGAAGGAAAGGGGCTGAGGGGAGAGCACAGACCTCGGAGACCTCTAGTTTCACTACAGAAAGCCTTGCTTCTGTTGTAGCTGTGCAGAGAGGAGTTTTATAGTAGGATCACTGCCTAAGCCAAAATATGCATATAATGCATATAATGTGAAACAGGTTCTATAAATACCATTTAAAAATCTTCATATTGCAAAGGAACTTCTGTTCTAAAACACCAGATAAATGAGTTATCACTACAGAGTTCCAAAGAATAAAAATTTGAACATTAATTCTTTTTGGAGCATCTATTTTCATTCTTGTGTTAAAAAGACCTCACTGTTCCTGTGTCATCCTCAGCTAAATCTTTCCATTTTTTATCTGAAAAGTAAGATCAACCATGGAATAACTTGTGAAATAAGTCGAACCTATATGCACACACTTAATTTAAATTCTGGCCACAATTATAATTTAATACTTCATCATTTCAAAGGCTTTACATTAAATTTAGCCTACTTGGGAGTTATGAGGGGAAAAAAAAGGGATCAGGAATGTTAAAGTACTTACAAAATACAAGTGAAATCATTATAGAAGTATTTTCATGGTATAGACACTGAACAATTAGATCACTTGCTCTAGTTATTGTTATAAATGGAATCATAATTTAAAGCATTTTCCCCTGCCATTATCTCTTTTTTAGTTTCAGAATTTTAATGTTTATTTACTGCTATTTCTCAGATATAGTTGCTGGGAAAGGAGATAATGGAGAGTCAATTTATGGACCAACATTTGAAGGTATGTGTCTCTAAATTTTGTCAGTCATATTTTAATTGATTATTCAAATTTAACAGGACTGGACAATTTCACGATCTGAAAAAAGAGAGCGTTTGGAGTGATACACTACAAGGACACATGCCAGAAGTGGGAGTTAGAAATGGGGTGAGTGGGGAGGCCCCCCAGTCCAGTTCAGAACAGCTTTGTACTTTCTTTCACTTGCCTTGTTGTATTATTTCTTTAGAATAAGTTTCTAAAATTAGGATTGTAAGGATAGAAGGGAATTTATATTTTTAAGGCTTGTACTTTGCTATGCTCATACTTAGAATTGGTACCTGATAACCATCCTACTAAGATTGCCATTGGGGATCCTGGGAAGATGGTAGTGGTAGTGGCATAGTTTTTTAATTTTTTGAAATCCCAACCTAAAAATAGACAAAAAACTAGATGGGAAAACTAAAGACCCATGGATAACACAACAAAACTACATGCAAGGTATCTACACGAATTTCAAATATAAACAGGTGAGGTCAAACTACCAACAGTCACACAATCCGCATGGTATTAGCATGGATGTGAGTGAAAGCAGGACATTTTTGTCAGAGCTGAGGATATAAAACCCCACAATATGCAAGAGCAGGGTAGTGCATGGGACCCCTCATAAGGCTTAAGGCCAGAGCAGTCAAACTTTTGTGAACTCTCAAAACTGATCTGAAAGCCCTCTGTTCCAGGACAGGCCCACACTGAGAAGAAGTGCTGGGAATGGAATCAAAATTAAGCAGGTATTGGGGTAACAGTGATGAAGAGGGAAAGGGAACAGAGCTAGGAATCCCAGAAACCAAGCTGCCACACAGATGACCAACACACGAAAACAGCACTAGAGGGAGTTTGTGAAGTCAGGAAACTACCTTCCTTCTAAAGCCACACCTCCTTCTAAACACTGAGGGAGACTAATTCTACATAAAAATAAAGTTGCATTAGAAAGCAGCAGAAATTTTCTTGGAAAAAAAAAAAGATGCATAGTCATATAACTACGGATAATGAAAGCACCATAGAAATAAAGCTCACAGGTCAAACTGATTTCAAAATAAGCTATAAAAGACATAAAGAAAATGATACGACAGGAAAGAACTCGTAAATCAGAATTAGAAAACCTCAGATACGAGGCTGTTTACAGAACTGAATAAAAGAATTAACAATAAAAGAAAATTCCAGAAATGAACAAATTATAAGGAACACAAGGTCAAATAAAAACAACTGATATGTGTATTAAAAGAAGCAAAAGGCAGAAGGAGAAAAACATTTTTTAAACCAAAACGAGATGAATACAGATGAAAAGGATTTACAACAAAGTGATACAGAACGAAGATCCAGCATACAGATGATAAGTATCCTTAAGGAATTAAACCAATAGAAGGGAATGGAACAGATACTAAAAATCATAATTTTAAGAAGCTTTCATGAAATAAAAAAGGATCTGATAGTCTGTATTTTGTTTGGGTGGTGGTGACACAACTACACCCAACTGTCAAAATGCATCAAACCGAACATCTAAAATATATGCATTTTACTGCATATTCATACCTCAAGTAAAAATATCTTTTTAAAAACCTGAAACTACTTATGGAAAGAACAGACAGCTACCTGACAATACTGAACCAGAACAACCAACACCAGGCATATTTTACTAATATTATTAGATATTAAAGAAAAAGAAAAAAGAATCTTTGGGCAGTTAGACAAAAACAGTAAGTGATTCATAAGGGAAAGAAAAGTACATTATCATCATATTCTTATGCCAGAA
Organism: Bos mutus; assembly: GCF_027580195.1. Taxonomy (NCBI): domain Eukaryota; kingdom Metazoa; phylum Chordata; class Mammalia; order Artiodactyla; family Bovidae; genus Bos; species Bos mutus. The sequence goes on from NC_091625.1 coordinate 40,842,572, forward strand.
GAAAACTGAGTAATATATTTATGATGCTCAATTAAAATGAAATGTGACCTGGGGACTTTATATCCAGTCAAACTGAATGTGAATTTTAAAGGGCACACAGAGTTATCAGTATGTAAAACTTCAGGGAATAGTGTTGTCATGGGTCATTCCTGAGGAATCAATGACTGCAGAATGAGTTTCATTCAGCCAGATTACAAGAGGGATCCTGACAGAAGAATTGGTGGTGAGCATTAATCACATAATTACTTATAAAACTAAAATTTAATGAGGAATAAAAGGGTGAGAGTATGATATATAATGACTATATGCTTAGTCTAACAATTTTTTAAAAATGAAAGAAATGGGGAGAATATACACAAAATTTTAAACTACTTTCAGTTAAATTTTACTGGTGATAGTTGTATTATACTGAGATTGTGGTATATACAATGTAGGAAAAAACAAGTAAGTATGAGATATTCTAATTCTATAATTTCCTGTCCTTCAGAGTTAGAATCTTCATTGTGGAAGAAAGGAAATACAGATGAAATATAATAGAGGTTAACAAGTAAAATATTCCGTAGTCCTGAATATGAATTGGAAATATCCTGTTAAACTCAAGAAGTATTGTATCTATATCTTAGTTCTGGCCATGGAATTTATCTACAGTGACCAGCCCCGTAGTGATACATTCTCCTGGATTTTAGATTGTTGTTTTAAAATGTCATTTCATGCTTAAATAAACCAGGGTCTCTGGAAAACATGGCAGATTCCAGTTTTGAGACAGGAAATTTCAAAATGAGCGTGGAAGCTCATGTTCAGTCATGCTGTCATGACTTAGCCAAGAGCACTATTAAAACTTTACTGGGGTCATGGCAAAGGGCTCAGGAGTCAATTTGAAGAGTCTCTCACTGGTCAAAGATGGAGTAATTTGAGTGGTAATTTCAGCTAACTGAAACCCAACAAAGATTTTAAATCCATGAGTTCATAATGATATTGTAAAATAAATCCTACTTGTTTACCTTCGGGGAAATGTTAGGAAATGAATTCATTGTCTTGAAAATGATAAATATAGGTAAAAATCAAGCATTTCTCTTGCCTCTCCTATAGGAACTATACTAAATCATAGATAAGGGGAAACATCTTGTTATAAAAGAATTCCAATTAACAGTGAAAAGGAAATTAGAATGTCACCACTTTGCTGCCCCCAGTGAAGCAATGGATGTGGGCATTTGCTGCATCAGAATCTACTGCCTTCACAAGAACAGGGACAGTCAGACAGTTGGGCCTTCTGCTGAGAGAACACACTACCAAAGGCATAGAACATGAGCCCGATGAAGCTTTTGGACCCAGCATCCAGTTTGTGAGAAATGCAACCAGTTCTGCTAGTAATATGTTCTTCAAAGATCTCTGTGCTTTGTCAAACCACACAGTAAAAACCACAGGGCTGACTGATGCCATAACTGAGGTAAAAAAAAAATTCCTTGGTGACATATTAAAAAATAAGTTCGCAATAAAAACAGTAACATAGTTTTGTATGTTTTATGTGGTCAAGAAACACATCAGTGTGATAATAAATAAGGCACTTTACCCTGAAAAGCCCCTGATGTCTGTGGAGGCGGTGTGGGAAGAGCTGCATCTTGTGAGTGATCTGGAGGTGGCGGCAGGAGCGTTCTCTGCAGTCGGAGGGAGGCTGTAACTCCAGATGTGGGTGGACGCGACTCACATGTGGTGACCAAGGTGGTTGGTCACGTCTGAGGTGTCTGTGCTCCTGGGCAGCAGGCTCAGTTCAGTGAAGGCCATTGTTACCTGGTGGTTCTCCCGGAGAGAACGGCACATTAAGCAGGGGTGAGCTTCATCATGCTCAAGTCATTCCCTCCCTCACGTATCAATCAAAGTGAAGCAATATGCATCTTCAACACAAGCATTCACACAGAACTGACAGGACAGGGAACAAGAGAAACCTGCTGAACTGCACCGTGTGTATGCAATTGGCAGATTCCAGCCTGGGAGAAATCCTAAAGGTGAACTAGCTCAGGTTCAGGAACAGATACAGTGCAAGGAAAAGAAAGGGACAGAGAGGAAACCTGTGGATAAAGAGAGATTTAAAAGGCATCACAAGTCTGGTAAAATGAGAGACATTGAACTATAGTGCCTAGGGAGGCATACTTGGATGGTAAAACTATGTGAGTTACATAAAACATTAAGTACATGCTTTTGGAGGGGGAGAGGGACTTGACAAGAGACTCTGGGGAAGGCTGGCAAAGTTCTTTTTCTTGGCCTGAATGGTGTTTAAAAGGGTATTTGCCTTATAATAACCTTAACAATAACTCTAACTATACATTAGTTTTACAAGGCTTTTTGTGTCTATATTTTAATAGAATGAAAAGTTTTTTTTTTAAATAATCATATTGAATCAATGGCCAAAGAGAACAGGAAAAGTAAGAGCTAGTTTTCCTTCTAAATTCATGCGGAGACAGCTTTATCAAATGAAATCATGCAAGTGACACCACTCATTTATTTGCTCATATAACTTTAAATTCTTAGGTGCCAACATGGTGCTTAGGACCTTAGGAAACATAGATGTTATGACAAAGTTTCCACCCTTAAGGATTTCAGATGTTTAAACAGACAGATGTTTAAACAGATAAAAGTACTGGAGTGGTGCCCAATGCCTTTACAGAGGAAGAAGCCAGAGAATCAGGAAACAACTGCCTGGGAGAGCTGAGGGTGCTGACCAGAGAAGCTCTGAGCTAGGGCTTAAAATAAGACATTGCAGACGAGGAAAGGGCATTTGGGCAGCTTTCCTGAAATCCTTAATCTCCATCAGGGTCCACCAAACTTCTCCACCCCACAGCCATTATCAGATCACCCAAACTCTTTCTGCTTGGAAGTGCAGTCCCAGGCAGAGCCTGGGTCTTCTGTCTGGGAGATCGATCTCTTGGCTCATCTGCTCACTTGTCCCTCTGGACATCCCCATGCCTCCATCCATTCCCCTTTCGCCCGCATTAGATAGTGTGGGGATTTCCTCTCCAGCTGGAGGCCTGGCTCCTCTGGTGCCCAGGGAGCCTGGTGGGCTTAGGGAAGCTTTCATTCCTGTTTGTCTGGCAGTGCAGAATCGGGAATTCAGTACACTGTCAAGTGAAGAGATGCTCCCAAAGGAAAGATAAATGGATGAAAGACAGAATGTGGGGCCAGTATTCAAAACAGCTACAGCACGGGTTCCCTCTTCATGCAGACTCACCCTCCCCCAGCCCCATGGAATGTTAGTTAATACATCGACAGCCAGACCTTCTTCTACGTTCTCTCACTGGACCGTTACTTCCATGAGATGCACAGTTAAAACCCAGGGCTTCTTAAAAAGTTATAACCACAAAAATCACTTTTGTTAAGCTTAACACAGTGAATTTAAAAGAATGAAATAAATTTTATATAATTGTTGTTTTATAAATTGGTTAGTCTTTAACTTGAGGAAAGTCTGTTTTGCTTTATTTTGAATAATTTTTTATTTTTGGCTGTGCTGGGTCTTTGTTGCTGCGTGGGTTTTTCTGTAGTTGCGGCATGAAGGCTTCTCCTTGTGGTGGCTTCTCTGGTTGCAGAGCACAGGCTCTAGAGCATGTGGGCTTCAGTAGGTTGTGGGGCTTAGGCTCAGTAGTCGTGGTTCCTGGGCTCCAGAGCACAGGCTCGGTAGTTGTGGCACGTGGGCTTATTTGTTCCACAGCATGTGGGATCTTCCCAGACCAGGGACTGAAGCCGCGTCTCCTGCATTGGCAGGCAGATTGTTGCAGAGCGGGGGCTCTAAGCATGCAGGCTTCAGCAGTTGCTGCGTGCAGGCTCGGGAGTTGTAGTTCATGGGCTCCAGAGCACAGGCTCAGTAGTTGTGGTGCACGGGCCTAGCTTCCCCGCAGCTTGTGGGATCTTCCCGGACCAGGGATTAAAGCCACGTCTCCTGCATTAGCAGGCAGATTCTTAACCACTGAGCCACCAGGGAAGCCTTGTTTTGCTTTATTTTGAATCACAACTTTTTTTTGTCTTCCCAGATCCTGTTGTGAATGTTAGAAGCTAAATATCAACTCTTCCCCTGCTTTATATTCCTTGTATAATATCCCTAATCCTTCCCACTCTCAAAGGATTGGTGACTCCATGGCTTGGGCTGACTAGAGAAAAGGCTATTTATGTGAACAGCAGAAGAAAAGAAAGGATATATGTATTTTTAAATAATTTTATTCATTTTGGCTGTGCTGGGTCCTTGATGCTTTGCAAGGGCTTTCTCTAGCTGTGGTGGACAGGGGCTACTCTTCATTACGGTGAGCAGGCTTCTCACTGCAGTGGCTTCTCTTGTTGCAGAGCATGGGCTCTAAGCATGCAGGCTTCAGCAGTTGCTGCGTGCGGTTCGGGAGTTTAGTTCATGGGCTCCAGAGCACAGGCTCAGTAGCTGTGGTGCACGGGCATAGCTTCTCCGCAGCATGTGGAATCTTCCAGGACCAGGGACTGAATCTGTGACCCCTGCATTGGCAGGTGGACTCTTAACCACTGCACCACTAGGGAAGTCAGTAATGTATTTAAATACTGGATTATCCTTATTACTTTAAGTAGACCAGTTTCTTAATATTAGCATGTGCTCTAATTAACAAACAGATACAGCACTTAAAATCCATTTGTCTAATTCCTAGATCACCTTTAAATGTAAGTAGACATTAACAACTGGACAAGGAAATGGCAACCCACTCCAGTGTCTTGCCTGGAGAATCCCAGGGACAGAGGAGCCTGGTGGGCTGCCATCTATGGGGTCGCACAGAGTTGGACACGACTGACGCGACTTAGCAGCAGCAGCAGCAGCAGACATTAACAAAAAGCAGAGCGCCTGATGCACTGTTAATATTCAATAATGCAACTTAAAGTTGTACAAAAGTATTTTTTGGTAGAATTAAGAACTGAAGATAATATGGCTGGGTAGCCACTTAAGGGCTACTTTTTTTTAATTCTGAGATTTATAATATATATATAAATTTCATATGTACAGTTTAAAACTAATTATAAAGCAACCCTTTATATTACTATCCTTGTCAAGAAAGAACCACCAGCATGCCAGAAGCACCTCATCTGCCCATCCTCAATAATAACTCCGTCTCCCTCTTAGAGGTAGCCTCTAACCTAACTTTTCCCTTTCTTTTCTTGTTAGTTTTACCACTCATGCATGCGTGCATGCTAAGTCGCTTAAGTCGTGTCCAACTCTTTGCAACCCCATGGACTGTAGCCTGCCAGGCTCCTTGGTCCATGGGATTCTCCAATCACTCATGCATAAATTCCTAAATTAAAAAAATTAAGTTTTTCCTATTTTTGGTTTTATATAAAGTGGACTTGGGCTTCCCTTGTGGCTCAGACAGCAAAGAATTGGGCTGCAATGCAGGAGACCCAGGTTCAATCCCTGGGTGCGGGGTCAGGGGCGCAAAGGGGTAAGATCCCCTAGAGAAGGGAATGGCTACACACTCCAGGATCCTTGCCTGGAGAATTCCATGGACAGAGGAGCCCAAGAGCTACAGTCCATGGGGTCACAAAGAGTTAGACATGACTGAGCAACTAACACTTCACTTCAACCCTGAATATTCACTGGAGGACTGATGCTGAAGATGAAGCTCTAATACTTTGGCCACCTGATGTGAAGAGCCGACTCACTGGAAAGGACTCTGATGCTGGGAAAAATTGAGGGCAGGAGTAGAAGGGGGCGACAGAGGAAGAGATGGTTGGATGGCATCACTGATCCAGTGGATATGAGTTTGGGCAAACTCCAGGAAACAGAGCAGCACAGGGAAGCCTGGCGTGCTGCAGTCCATGGGGCTGCAGAGTCTGCAGCAACTGAGCAACAGTAATGAGTGGACTTGTATGGCAGGTGCTCTGTGTCCTTTCCTTTGTTCATCACTGCCTATCAACTTTGTCCATGTTGTCACAGCGGGAATTCTCTTCATTTTCCTGGTTTAATACTATGAAAATTCTTAAAGATTTTATCCATTCATGTATTGATGAACACTTGGCTTTTTATTCCTAATGTCATGCACAGAGTCAACATGTTTTAAAATAAATATTTCAGTGCCAAAGAATGTTGTGCCCATGTTCTCTTCTAGGAGTTTTATGGTTTCAGATTTTACATTGAAGTCTTTAATCCATTTTGAGTTTATTTTTGTATATAGTTTGAGGGCATGACGGTGTATTCTAATCTTGTTTTACAAGTAGCTGTCCAGTTTTCCCAGCACCACTTATTGAAGAGATTTTCTTCTCTCCATTGTATATTCTTGCCTTCTTTGTCATAGATTAATTGACCATGGATTTATTGCTGGGTCTTTATTCTGCTCCATTGATCTGTGTGTCTGTTTTTGCACTTGTACCATGGCTGTTTTGATAACTGTAGTTTTAAAGTATAGTTTGAAGTTTGAGGGGGTGATACCTCCAGCTTTATTCTTTTTTTCCCAAGGTTGCTTTGGCAATTTGGGATATTTTGTGGTTCTGTAAAATTTTTCTTGTTCCACAGAATTTTTTCTAGTTCTGTGAAAAATGTCATAGGTATTTTGATAGGGAATGCATTAAATCTTTAGGTTGCTTTGCATCTTTGTATCTGTTTCTTAAGGCAAAAGAAATAAAAGTGAAAATAAATAGCCTAATTAAACTTTAAAGTTTTGCACAGCAGTGTAAACCATCTACAAAAATAAAGACAACCTACTGAATAGAATAAAATATTTGCGAACGATATGACTGATAAGGGTTTAATATCCAGAACATATAAACAGTTCATACAATTCAATTTCAAAAAACCCCAAACAACCCTATCAAATGGGCAGAAGACCTTCATAGACATTTTTCCAAAGAAGATATACAGATGGCCAACAGGCACAGGAAAAGATGCTCTGTATCACTAATCACTGGGGCTTCCCTGGTGGCTCAGAAGGCAAAGAATTTGCCTGCAATGAGGGGAGCGAGTTCGATCCCTGGGTCAGGAAGATCCCCTGGAGAAGTGAATGGCTACCCACTCCTGTATTCTTGCCTAGAGAATTCCATGGACAGAGGAGCCTGGTGGGCTATAGTCCATGGGGTAGAGAAATATAAATCAAAATGACTGATTCATTGAGATATCACTTCACATCAGTCAGAATGACCATCATCAAAAAATCTGCAAATAACAAATGTTAGAGAGGGTGTGGAGAAAAAAGAACACTTACATATAGTTGATGGGAATGTAGTTGGTATAGACACTATGGAGAACAGTATGGAGGTTCCTTAAAAAACTAAAAATAGAACTACAACATGATCCAGCAATATCACTCCTTGGTATATATCCAGAAAAAAAAAAACAAAAACACTAATTCAGAAAGATACATGTACCCCAGTGTTCAAAGGAGCACTATTTATAATAGCCAAGATATGGAAGCAACCTAAGTGTCCATCAACAGACACACACACACACATAAAGAAATATAGTGTATATATATGTGTATGTGTTTTTGTAGTGTTTATGTATGTGTAATCTTCCATTTTGAATATCGTAACCATGAAAGTAACCACCATGTATATGGCTTGTTTCGTTGACTTAGCTTTGAAATGTAAAATAAGAATAGTCAGCAATTGCAGTTTAGAAAATCTTGACAGTTAATATTCGTCTCTCAATACACATGCAGTCATAAAGAAGAATGAAATACTGTCATTTGCAGCAGTGCGGATGGACCTAAGAGTATTATACTTAGTGAAGTAAGTCAGAGAAAGACAAATACTGTATGTTACCATTTATACATCAATCTAAAAAGTAATATAAACAAGGGTATTTAGCAATACAGAGACAGACTCATGGATACAGAAACCAAACCAGTGGCTACCAGAGAGGAGAGGGAAGCAGGGAGGGACAAGGTCGGGTATAGGATTAAGAGATACATACCACTATGTATAAAATAGACAACAAGGACATATTACATAGCACAGGGTATTATATCCATTTTCTTGTAATAACTTCTAATGGAATATAATCTGTAAGAATACTCAATCACTATGCTGCACACCTGAAACTAATACACTTTAAATCAACTATAATTTATTTAAAAATATAAAAAATAATTCATTGAAGCAGCAGTTTAAAAATGCTAGGTAGCACACCTACTTTTATATAGCAATAATTAGTGAACATCTATTATTATTTAAAGATGCTGGTAAAATTAGAGCAGTAGGTTTAAAAAACTGATGTTGCAGGATTCAAGTCCAACTTCTACTTGACATTACTGTCTTCAGAAAATTATATGCAAACGCCCCTAAACTGTCTGATTATTTCTTACCAGAGAGAATGCAAGGCAATTTCCCTAAACCTGGTAAAGTAGTAGTTGCTTTCATTATATAAACATCAGAATGAGTTTTATATTAAATTCAGAAACTGATTTTCATCGGCAGTTGAATTCTGATTTCTAGTTCAAAGTTATACCTTTAATGCTTTAAAAGTTCTCCCATAATCACAGAATTTTTGGTAAAAATGTTACAACTCTATAAATTTTATTTCCAACTAATTCCAGATTTTAGGAAAAATTGATCATAACATCTAAAAGCAATGACAAAAATCATTTTGTTAAAACTCTGAATCTTTGCTTGGGCAGATTTCTTATGCCATGCCATTTTCTGTGAAATTAATGGGTTACTCTCTATTCCACCAAAATGAATATGGAGTATCAATGTCATTATAAAGATACATTTGCAAAATAATACTTTATTTGCATTTCATAAGATTTCAGGTCTTTATTCAGTGTGCAATTTAACAAGCTAAAAGTAACCACCATGGGTATGGCTTAATTGTTTCGTTGACTTAGCTTTGAAACTTAAAATAAGAATAGTCAGCAACTGCAGTTTAGGAAAATCTTGACAGTTAATATTCCTCTCTCAATTATCCCCAGAATTTGATATAGTTCCTGAATGAAAACTTTTACTTAATTTCTCTTCTATTACTTCCTTCTGTGTTTTTGAGTTTGGAGGCAAATCTTATTTCATGCTGGAAATGGTTCTTCCTGCAAATGGTGGTCTGATAATCACCGTATAATTCTTTTTACTTGTTAAATCTTCTGCTAAAAAAAAATCACTTTCCACAAAATCTTGGTCAATCCATGTAAGGTTTGAGATGAAAATTTACTTAAAGACTACTAACAATAAGCATAAATTATTTTCATCATCAATATTTAAGGTCACACATGTGCGTGCTAGGTGGCCCTGGGGATAAAAGGTATGATGAGATATCCCTGCCTTCACAAACAGGAAACAACCTGTGAACAATTACAGGGTATTTTAAAGACTACAATAGAGGCCTGTAGAAGATGCTGTGAAGGGAAGGCTCTGTCCATGAAAGGTATCTCCAAGGAGACATTTTTAATAATCACATTGGTAGTTTGCATATTACTGTCAAAACAATACAAGAATGTTTACTGACTTTAATTCCTAAAAAAAGTATGTACTTCCTTTTACATTTTTAATTTCAAGTTTTTGCTTTTACGTTATCAATTTTCTTACCACACTTGTTTTTAATGATGCTAATGATAAACTAAAGGTAAATGTTTAAATAGTTCTAATAAGACTTTCCAGCTTATCTTTTTTAACAGCCTAGTTGAGTGAAAGTTATATGAAACAAATAGAATATTTACAATTTGGAATATATTGATAAATATGATTGTGAATCCTTGTAACCAAGCATTCTGTTTGTGCTCTATGTGTTACAGTCAGCCAAGAAAATAAATATTTTAATAACCTACTATGTATTATCTTTTCTAGATGAAAACTTCTCAGTTCCTCATAATAAAAGGGGAGTTCTTGGAATGGTCAACAAAGGCCGTCACAGCAATGGGTCACAATTCTATATCACACTACAGGCTGCTCCGTATCTAGATAAAAAATATGTGGCTTTTGGGTATGTGCATTTTAAGTTTGTCTATGTAATATTTATATATGTTAAAATGTGGTTCAAAAATATTTGGGTGAGTATTTGTACATAGCCTACGAATAAACTAAAAACAATTAAAAAAACAAAAGTAATACAAATACTATAGACAAATATATTTAGAAATAAGTATTTCATAAGAAGCTTGCTTGGAGAAGGAAATGGCAACCCACTCCGGTATTCTTGCCTGGAAAATTCTGAGGACAGAGGAACTCGGCAGGCCACAGTCCATGGCGTCACAAAGAGACAGACATGACTGAGCGACTGAACATACAAGAAGCTTGCCAGCTATTAAAAACACAGAAACTATTCAGCCATTACAATGTTCTGTGCATCCATTCATCCATCATCCATCCTTCTGTGGATCTTTAGCCTCAAGGATATTGTCAATGAAAGTGAATAATACCATAGCTCTTAATAATGTATATATATATTTAGATGCAGAAGTGAGACAAAGCCATTTAAGTAACTATCCATGAACACTGAGAAGAGAAAGATGACAGTCATCCAAGTTACAAGTAACTTTCTGTTACGGAGCAATTTAAACCGTGGAATGTGCATGCATGCTTAGTCGCTCAGTCATGTCCATCCAACTCTGAGACCCCACGAACTGTACCAGCCAGTGTCCTCCATTCATGGGATTCTCCAGGCAAGAACAGTGGAGTGGGTAGCCATTCACTTCTCCAGGGGATATTCCTGACCCAGGGATTGAACCTGGGTCTCCTGCATTGCAGGTAGATTCTTTACCATCTGAACTACCAGGGAAGCCCTTAAAATATAGAAATGTCTCAGGTAATAATTATTAGAATATTATTAGCAAGATGCATATAGGCTGCTGCTGCTAAGTTGCTTCAGTCGTGTCCGACTCTGTGCGACCCCAGAGACGGCAGCCCATCAGGCTCCACCGTCCCTGGGATTCTCCAGGCAAGAAACTGGAGCGGGTCGCCATTTCCTTCTCCAATGCATGAAAGTGAAAAGTGAAAGTGAAGTCGCTCAGTCGTGTCCAACTCTTAGTGACCCCATGGACTGCAGCCTACCAGGCTCCTCCATCCACGGGGTTTTCCAGGCAAGAGTACTGGAGTGGGGTGCCATTGCCTTCTCTGATGCATATAGGTATGTGGACCTAAAGTGAATGGTGATGATACTATTCATCACTCCTGTGTTTCATATCTCTATTTGATTACTGAAATGAATATAAGTTGAAGCTTATACTTAGTCTTTCTTGAAATGATGTATAAAGTGTCAGAACACTTCTGAATATTTAGATTATTCCAGCTACTCCATAGGGATAATTACTGACCCTTCATTCCAAGGAAAACTTCCAGGCCAATTTTAAGCACAATTATTCCTTCAGGGTAATGTGGATGATATTTCCAGGTTGAAAAAGCATAAAGTGTATTTTAAGCCAAAGGAGATTTCTTTAAAGAGGTAATTTTAACAGCTACATAAGCTAAAATAATGCATTTTCCTCCATCTTCCCTGGACTTTTATAAACTATATTCTGATTTTGAAAATGCATTTTTCAATATTTTTTAAGTCCAAATAATTCTCACAATTTCTTAGATCTTTTAAATATCTTCCTGTCACCTTCTGGTAGTGTCACTGCCCTCAACCACATACTGAGATGATTCTTTATATCCTTCTGAAAAGAACCTTTCTCAAACACACACTGACCGTTCTGCAACACTTAATGCCTCTTTCACCATCTCCACCCCCAGATGCATACAGCCTGGAGTTCAGAGTGGCATTTTAGGTCCTGCACCCTCTGGCCCCCCACCTTTTTTCAGCCTTCACTGCGGCTGGCCTTCTGACCTATTTATTCAACTAGCATTTTATTAGGCTCCCACCAAATGCTGGTCCCTGTGCTCAGTCCTGAGGAAAGAGTGATGAGACACAATTCCTGCCTTCAGGGAGCCTATAATATGTTAGAAAACCCAACAACTGTGAGACAGTGAGCCGTGAGACAGCAAGCCCTATAAAAAGTGCACTGAGAATACAGGAGGGAGGGCAAGGCAATAAATACCCTCCAGCTCCTTAGTAAAAGCCAACGCAGATCCTTACAGGACGGTAGTGGAGTAGAGGAGTGCTTGGTCTCCTTTTGATGATTGCTTTTCCCATGTGATTCATCTTTGGGGGAACCTCTCCCACTGAATCATTATCACCAACAACTATTGGCCTCAGAGAGGCAGTTGCACCGTTTTATTGCTCTAGCCTAAGTATAATCTCATTTTTTCCCCCTTGAAGCCTCCAAATAACAGCTGAGTCTGGGCTGAACTATTTAAACAAGACCTTGCAGAAGGTTAAGGGAGAAGCAGAAAAGTAATACCATAGTAGGCAACTAGATAATCCGACAAAATAGAACCAACTCCTTCAGAGATATCCTCCTTCCCTACTGTGGGGCTGCCTCTAGTGGGAGATGCTTCTTCCCTGTCATCACAGAGCACCCCCAGCTTCATCTGAGCTTCCAGAAGCTCAGACATGGCTGGCAAAGTCCAGAGATATACAGAAATTTCCTCTCCTATTTGAGACAGACCCTCCATCCAAGCCCTCATCTCTGGTGCATTACCTTGCCTTGTCTTCAGAAGGATAACACTGGGAATGCCCTTTGGGGAGGCGGTGTCAACCCACAGCCGGTCTGGTTGATGCCCTTGCCCAGTGGTTTCATGGGGAAAGAATATCAAAATACAAGTCCATTCACACAAAGGTAGAAGGGATATTATGTCGGGAATAGTGCTAGGGAGGAATTAATTGCACTATAAGGGACCCCTGAAGTGGGGGGGAGTCACAGAAAGTTTCATGAGAAGGTGAAATGAGGACTGAAAGTCATAGAGAAGTTAGGCAGATAGAGCACAGTGGAAATCAAAATGAGTAAAATCCATTTTGGAAGCAGTGAAGAGCCTTTGCAGAGGGACCTGAGAAGTAAGGGGAGTATCCTATCTACCAATCACTTAGTCTGGCTAGAGCTTAGTGCCCAGGGGAAACGGAGAGAGTGGTGGCTGGAGATGAGACGGCCAGGGCCCAACTCTCAAAGGGCTGAGGGTGCCATGCTGCTGAGCATGGACCCCCACCTGAAGGCCCTAGGAAGCCATGCAAGAATTTTAAATTAGGAGCAACATGATGAGGTTTTCGCTCTGAAAAATGTATCTTTTTAGCAGAAGTGAGGGATTAATTAGCAAAGGATGAAAATGAAGGGAGAAAGGCCAGTTAACTAGTGATGGTAACAACAGGCCATGAAGTTTTCATCTAAGGCAGTGGCAGTACATATGAGCAGGGGATAAAAGAATACAAATTCAAGAGATATTTGGAACTTAGATTCAACAAGACTTTATGACTATTTAGATGTTGGTGGTGAGGTTATGGGAAAATTCTAGAGCAATGATACCTAATAGAACTTTCCATAGAGATGGAAATATACTAGGATCAGTGCTGCCCAATATGATAGCCCCTGCCATAGAGAGCCACTGAGAAGTTGGAATGTGGCCAGTGCAACTGAGGAACTAAATTTAATTAAATGTAATCACCACCTGTGACTAGTGGCTACCATACTGGCAGTGAAGAGCTGGAGGAACTCCGAGAATTTTGGAACTGGTTGGATGGTTGGTGCCATTCACTTCAGCAGAGAATACAAAAAGGAAGATATGGGAGAGAAGACCATGAATTCAAGAGGGACAAGTTATGTTTCAAGTGAAGACAGCTCTATTACAGGCAGGTGGCAACTCCTCAATACCAGAAGTAAGGGATTCAAGCTGGACCAGGGCTGGAGGTGTACATTTGGAAGCTTTCAACATGGCGGCTGAGCTGCAGCCAGACCCAGAGTACCATCCCTCCCAGAACACGCTCTGGGCCTCTGCTTGTCTTGTCACTTTCTGCCTTCCTTCAGTCTGCCAAAATCCCATTCAGGGCTTAGGTCAGAAATCCCCACCAGCTACCAAAGTCAAGCTGCTTCCTTGTCCTCTTTGGCACAGTGTGAACAACTTGAAATAGGGACTGGGCCTCCCTTATCTTGTGCCCTAACACCTGGAGAGGTGTATATGGTAGGTGCTCATTCAGTGTCTATGAAACCAATCTGGAGAATAGGCTTCACATCCTCTTTGGACAAAGGTGAGTCTGTCCATTTCTTCCCTGCTCTCCATCCTGAGAATATACTTATTGTCCTGCTCTGTCATGTTTTCTAATTGGGATGGAAAAAATACAGCCCCCCCCCCAAAAAAAAAAAAGAAAAAAGAGAGAGATGACTAGCATATGGTCAGTGTCAGCACTGACCGTGTCCCCATAAAGGATCATGAAATGGAAATCACACCTTCCCCTCAACCACTGCTTCAACCCAAACCCTGGCAGGGGGCACAGTTCTATGATTAGGGCTGGCTCTCTGGCCCCTGCTGCCTTTTTTTTTAGTTGTGGAACCATCAGAAGTCTAGTTCCAATCAGGGAGTTCTGGCTTGTGGCCACTGAATGAGTACAGAGACTCAAATTAGCGTGGCTTTGGGCTGCCTTTAATTCATGTGTTCAGTGGATGCCGATGAGGTGCCTACTCTGTGCCAGGCACTGAGTAGCACTAAGCGACAGCATGATCTCTGCCTTCAGGGCAGAATCAGAAATTAACTCAGGAAGCATAGAAATAAGTGTCAAATTTATCCCTGATCACTCCTATAAAGAAGGGGAACTTGATATAAGTCGGGTGGGGAAGCAGGGTAGCGTCTAGGAAACATCCCCCAAGGAAGTGATGACTGAGTGAGATCTGAAGGAAGGCCAGGAGGTGACCAGGCAGGGGGAGTGGGAGGCAAGAGCAAAGCAGACAGCTGTGGCAGGAAGGGCACATGGGGTGGCTGAGGTGCTGCAAGCTGGTCCAGCTGGAGCCGAGAGCAAGGGAGCATGCTGCAGGGCGCCCTCAAGGGGAGCGGGGAGGTGGGTAATGGTAACGACCTTGGATCTTTATCCTAAGGATAATGGGAGATTATTGAAGTGGGGAGGTGAGACTATATTAGCATTTTTAAAAGATCACTCTGGCGGCAGTGAGGATAACAGACTGGAAGAGTCCCGGAGCAGGTGTGGAGGAGCGTGACAGAGTACACACATCTAGAGAAATTTAAGATATTTATGACTGAGGTTAATTTAATTTGTAGCCTTAGCTAAGCTAGACAGGACTCAATTTAAGAATGTAAGGTTTACGTGAAACTTGACAATTTTTTTTTCCATTTTTTTCTCCGATCTAGGCAATTGATTGAAGGAACAGATGTTCTTCATCATCTAGAATCAGTTCCAACAGAGAATGAAAGACCAATACAAAATTGTGTAATTACTGCCAGTGGACAGCTTTATGCCTAACTTTCACATCAGTATTTTCTGACAGTTTTATTATTATATATCTGATCAGCTGTTTCTAGATTTAATTAAATGGTGTTTGACAAAATTTAATTTGAAAGCTGTGGCAGACGCTGTAGGGTAGCTCTCCAACACCCAATCCCTCCCCATTTTCCTTTCTTATCTAAAGCAAAATACACAATTTTCCAACTTCCTTTGCATCAGGAGTAGCCATGGGTTACTGTATCGGCCAGTCAGACAGGAGCAGAATGCCAGTGGTCCTGCCCCTTCCCTTTTATCCAGTCTTGAATGCAGAGAGGCTGGAGCCATGAAGGAAAGGCCAAGAGAACAACAAAGATATCAGCTCCAGTTCTCAAGCTGTAAGGACCTACCTATGTCTCGACTTCTTACTATAGAGACAAATAGACTACTGTTTGTTGGTTGGTTGATTTTGTTACTTGTAGCCAAAACCATTCTTAACTTAGCAGCAGTACTTAATGGCCTTGAATCCTAAAACATTTGTAACTATAATAGAATTATGTTGCTGTTTATATTTCTTCCATAAGAAGCTTGGTAAATAGTCAAATAGGAGAGGCAATAGAAAAAAATTAATTGTAATATTTGTTTATACATAGCATTCAGAAAAGGGTATACACTTTGGATGTTTTTAATGAGTAGAAAGCTTGTCTCTGAGTCACACCAACCATGTGAAAACCAAGGGCTTGAGTTACAGTCCCCACAGTAGTGGATTCCTGAGATGCTATTGGGATCCAGTTTTATCAGCTGCTCCTTAAGCTAAGAGGTATCAACTAGGGAACTTTTTCAACGCAGGTGGCTGGAACGTATCCTTGAGCCACAGAGTCTCTAAACATGGGACACAGATTCTTGGCATTCACCCAGCTCTCTCCCCAGGTTCTTACTTAGTCACCTGAGCACTGGTCACTTGGGAATCACTGCAAGACACAGCAGCAAGTTTCGGCCCCCTTCTGTAGTTAGTGCACGCTTGTCTGCATTGGTGGTGGCCACTCTCAGTTTTCACCACCTCTGCTGCCACACTGCTGCTCTGCCCAGAGCCACCACACTTTTCTTGCGCTTAAATGAAGGTCTGTCTTCCAAGAGCGATCTCTCAATCTTCAGGAGACAGCCCTCTAGTTGACTTGGGTTTTGCCAAAGGGAGGCAAAGGATTAAAAAATTTTTTTAGTTTGAAATGGTTATAGATTCTCAGGAAACTGCAAAAATAGAGTGGTCCTGTGTACTGATCACCATTTCCCCAGAGGTCCTACCTTTATGAGTGAAAGATGCTCAGTTGTGTCCAACTTTTTGCAACCTCATGGACTGTAGCCCACCAGGCTCCTCTGTCCATGGGATTCTCCTGGCAAGAATACTGGAGTGGGTGCCATTTCCTCCTCCAGGGGATCTTCCTGACCCAGGGATTGAACCTGGGTCTCACGCATTGCAGGCAGATTCTCTACCATCTGAGCCACCAGGGAAGCCCATCTTATGTTAAAGTACAATATTAAAGCCAGGCAGTCGACAGTAGCAGCGTTGTCATTTTATCCTGTGCAGATCTGCGTGACTGGCACCACAGTCAAGACACAGAACTTTTTCAGCACCACAAAGACCTCCCTTGGCTAGCCCTCATAGTTACACCTACCTCTCTGGTTCCCGCCATCCGTAATTCCTGCCAACCAGTATCTATATATCTATCCATCTGCCCATCTATCTCCCTCCCTCTCTTCCTTCCTAATAACAGCTTCATTGCTACAGTGATATGGTTCCATCCTCAGGTCTGAGGTGGATGAGGAAGAAGCGTACTGCCTGTGTTACGCTATCAATGATCTGGGGGCTGCAGAGTATTACGAACATGTGTTCTGGAACCAGACAGCCAAAGTTAGAGTCCTGGCTCTGCCCTTCCCTCGCTGCATGAACGTAGGCAAGAACTTCGCTGTCTTTTTTGCCTCGTCTCAAAACAGTAGTACCTACCACACAGGGCAGCTCTCGGAGTTCAGGGAATCAATACTTTGTAGACAGGATCTAGAATACTAACTGTTATGCTCTAAATGCTCAATATATGTATGATTAATAAATTCCTGATGTATGACCTTCAGAGTGTTGTCAAGGAACTTGCATTTTTAAAAATTCCCGCAATGACTGATTAACAGCCAAATTTGGAAAACACTGAAGAGGAGCTATCTCCTTTTCCTCTACTCTGAGGACCTGCACCCTACCTAAGAATCCCAGCTCTTTGTATTTGGAGGGTTCCTCCGGTCACACTGATGACACCTCGAACAAAGGGGTGCTGAGCTTGCCACAGAGTCTCAGCAACTCCTGAAGCATGTGATAAATCAAACTGACGCTTTGCAAAAATCCTGGTTAAAACACATTACAAGCATTAGTCATGTAATAAGCAGCAGCAGAACAATTCTTACTGACAGTGAGAATTAAGCATTCATCTAATATTGTTAAAGAACTGGGGTATCGGCATGGACACAAGAAACTCTTTATTTTTAGTTTAGCTGCATTGTAAAGGTAGAACTCCACTGACCACCTAAAGGAGCAAGTTCACGGTCCCTTTGTCTGCTTTCCCGTCCCACTTTCAGGGTGTATAGAAACTTTAACCACAAATCTACATATGCAGTGGTTCTTATCATCATCATTTAAAGGCACACACACTGATACTTCTGTATTAGAATATATTCTATCTTAGAATGATTTATATATTTAACTGTAACATTTGGAGAAACCATTAAAAGGGACACAAGCTTATCCAACTAAATCCAAATATAAGACTTTGATTTAACCAAACTGAAAGATTTTGATTTGATTAAATAGAAGGAATTCTAAATTTTTCCAAGTCCACAAATACAAGAGTAAGGGCATTCTGATGATTTATACAAAATGCTAGTTATGCAACCTTGTACTAATAGCTGATATGGCAAAGGCAAGCACATAACGCTGTATCTTACAGCCAGCCATGCTGATAAGCAGAGTGTGGTATCTGTTCATTTTGGAGGAGATTTGAGATAAATGTTTAAAATTCTACCCAAAGAACATGTTTTCCCCAACTCCAAACAATGCCAGCTATTTGTTAATGAATGAAAGGCTGGCAACCTCAGGATTCCATACTCAAGAGTATTTACATTTTATACATATTTAAAATCAGGTGTGTTTGTTTTAGTCCCAGCTAGTTAGCAAAATGGTGGCCAAATCACTTAACTTTGCATTTTCTTCATTTGTTAAAAGAAGTAAAGAAGCTTGTCAGCTACCCCCTGGCTCTAATACTGTGGTGGTTCCCTGAGTAAATTTATATGATCAATAACAACATATAATTTACTTTTGGGCTTCAATTTCATTAGTAAAATCGGGGCACATCTCATAACGGCTTGAGGATTGAACTAATTTGTGAAGACACCTCTAATGATGCTTGACATTAAGCATAAATTCAACAAAAGTTGGTTTTCTTTCTGGAATGTCAACCCACAAAAACCAGAGAAACTGCCACTAACAGAACATTATTATCATTTCAAGAACAACAAATCCCTGTTACGCTCAGTGTTAGCTATTCTCACTAACATACTAATTTCCAGTTGACTGAATTAATTCAAAGGTATAATCCTCAAAATAAAAATTAATCTCTATCAACCTGTGATACTCTCTCCCTCATGGGAACTCACTTTTTAAACTACTATATTGCTCATACCCTTCCCAAAATGGAATCATGACTTAAACTAGCAAATCTAGTCAGTCCATATCTCCAGTAAGTTTTATACATCATACAAAATATTTGTAACAAACTCAGTAGTAACACAACATAAAGTCTGACACTTGAAAGCAGGCTTTGAAAATGTGATGAATCATACGTTCTTCAGTGTGCATCAAAATGCTTGAGCCTATTTAAGCCACAGGCTCTTGGACCTCACACCAGTTTCTGGTTCAGTGGATTTGGAGTGAGTTGGAGAATGTGCATTAACATGTTCCAGGTGATGCCGATCTGGAGACCACACATTAAGAACCACTGGGGACTTCCCTGGTGGTACAGTGGACAAGAATCTGCCTGCCAAAGCAGGGGACACGGGTTCAATCCCTGCTCCAGGAAGATTCCACATGGCACAGAGCAACTAAGCCCGCGCACCACAACTACTGAGCCAGCACACGTACAGCCCGTGCTCTGCACCAAGAGAAACCACTGAAACGAGAAGCCTGCACACCACAGTGAAGAGGAGCCCCTGCTTGCAACTGGAGAAAGCCCACTCGTAGCAACGAAGACCCGGTGCAACCAAAACTAAAAATTAAAAAAAAGAACCACTGGAATGTACTGAAGTCATAGATACATGAGACTTGGGGCATACAGGTATGCAGAACAAAGATAAAAGTTACTAAACACTGAAGTGTGACAACAGAAAAGAATGAGGAGAATTCCCTGCTAGTCCAGTGGTTAGGACTCCGGGCTTCTACTGCAGAGGGCCGGGGTTTGATTCCTGGTCAGGGAACTAGGATCCTGCAAGTGGCATGGCCAAAAAAACCCCAAAACAACACACAAACACACACACACACACACACACACACACACACACACAGAGAAAAGAATGAAAAATGGTTAAGAAACTGATTTCATCAAGGCAGAAGGGAGGTAGGCAAACACTGGCCAATCACAAGGGACAGCAACTAGAGGCCTGATGCAGGGTCCCAGAGCTCTTGGCTGGGTTGGAGGTGAGCCCTCCACTGCTGGAGAGGCAACGGGGCCAAGTCTGGGGTTTCAGAGGAGGGGTGGGGGACCCTTAGGCTGCTCAGGGTGGTGCCCTTCACCATTCAGAACAGAATCACTTGAATATTTTTAAGAAGCAGAATATTCATCAGGGTGTGTTGCTAAGAAGCAGAATATTCATCAGGGTGTGTTGTGGCTGAAAAGCAGCACTCCAAAATAGGGTTAGTTCAGTTCAGTTGCTCAACTGTGTCTGACTCTGCGACCCCATGGACTGTAGCACGCCAGGCTTCCCTATCCATCACCATCTCCCGGAGCTTGCTCAAACTCATGTCCATCAAGGTGGTGATGCCATCCAACCATCTCATCCTCTGTCGTCCCCTTCTCCTCCTGCCTTCAATCATCCCCAGCATCAGGGTCTTTTCCAATGAGTCAGTTTTTTGAAAACAGGTGGCCAAAGTATTGGAGCTTCATCTTCAGTATCAGTCCTTCCAATGAATATTCAGGACTGATTTCCTTTACCACTCACTGGTTTGATTAGGAGGAGCACAAAGATGCCTGGGCACAGGAGAAGGTAGCAAGTAATGCTGAGTATCAGAAAGCTGCCTGGGTATAGTTCAGCTTGAACTTTGGGGTTGTTCCTAAGGAATGAGTTATTAACAAGACTTTCTCTGTTTCCTAAAGGACTAAGAGATATAATGGGGAAAGTTCTAGCCTGCCCAGGATTTAAAGCAGTATAGAAATAAAAAGAAATGCATCCCAAGTGCCAGTCT
This sequence comes from Bos mutus, assembly GCF_027580195.1. Lineage (NCBI taxonomy): Eukaryota > Metazoa > Chordata > Mammalia > Artiodactyla > Bovidae > Bos > Bos mutus. The sequence goes on from NC_091625.1 coordinate 40,863,277, forward strand.
ACAGGGAACCTAGGCTGGGCTCCAAGACTCCTGCACATCCAGGAGTTTTGTATTGTTTGTACCCCAACCTTACATACATTTGTAAAACAAGTAAAAACCCAAACAAAGAAACAAAAACTTCACAACATGTCCTGCTTGATGTAATTTTGTAGAGGATTCACCACTAAGTATTGCAGCCACTCGGGAGGGTAGAATAGTTCTCCATGGGTTAAAGTGTAAAGCGGTCTTCTTAGACTTTAGTAGGTGTATGTTTTGATCTGCATATGGAACAAAATGCAGACTGTGATTCAGGAGGTTTGAGGTGAGGCTTGACATTCTGCACTTATAACAAGTCTTCAAGGGCTATGAATGGTACAGGTTCATAAGCCACACTTTGAGAAGCAAGAGTAAAGCAGTGGTTTGCAACCTAAGATGCAGAATAAAAACATCTGCAGAGCTTTTAACACTCCTGATACCCAAACTTCATTCCGGACGAATTAAATCAGTACCCAGGCATCACTGCTTTTCAAAACTTGCTGGTGGTTCTTATGTGCAGCCGAAGTTGAGAACAACTGCTATAAAATGTAATGCTTCCCTATGAAACCCTGGAACAATTATCAAAGCAATATCCACAGTCAAAGTGGAGAGCATCTCTAGTATTTTATCACCAACCCTAATCACAGTGTTAACGTTAAGAATCTGAATATACAGTTTTAGCTCACTATTAATCTTTGCCTTATTACAATCCTTCTCTAACTTTGTTGAAAGTTAGTTAAGCTTTAAAACATGTTATATATGGCAAAACCAACACAATATTGTAAAGTTAAAAATAAAATAAAAATGATAGGGATGGGATTCTAGATCATGCTTTGGCTCCCAAACCCATTTATTTCCATGTTACCGTTTTCCATTAAATAAACATGAATCAAGAGTTAAAAAAAAAAAAAAAACTATAAAAGCCAAAAGTATAATATAGCAAAGGGAAAGGAAAAAAAAATAAAACATGTTAAAACTGTATTATATGCATATAAATCAATGAAGTTGGAACACTCCCTCACATGATACACAAAAATAAACTCAAAATGACTTAATGACATGACACCGTAAGACTCCTAGTAGAGAACATAGGCAAAACATTTTCTGACATAAACCGGAGCAATGTTTTCTTAGGTCAGTCTCCCAAGGCAACAGAAATAAAAGCGAAAATAAACAAATGGGACCTAATCAAACATAAACGCTTTCGCACAGCAAAGGGAGTCACAAACAAAACAAAAAGACAACCTATGAACTGGGAGAAAATATTTGCAAATGAAGCAACTAACAGGGGCTTAATTTCCAAAATATACGAACAGCTCACACAACTCAATAACAAAAAAAATGAACAACTGCATCAAAAAATGGATAGAAGACCTAAATAGACATTTCCCCAAAGAAGACATACAGATGGACAACAGGCACCTGAAGAGATATTCAACAATGCTAACTATTAGAGAAACATAAAACTACAATGAGGTATCACCTCATACCAGTCAGGATGACCATTATTAAAGTCTACAAATAGCAAACGCTAGAAAGGGAAAAAAGGGAACTCTCCTACACTGTTGGTGGGAAAGTAAACTGATACAGCCTCTATGGAAATGGTATGGAGGCTCCTTAAAAAACTAAAAATTATAACCGTGAGATTCAGCAATCCTGCTGCTGCTGCTAAGTCGCTTCAGTCGTGTCCGACTCTGCGATCCCATAGACGGCAGACCACCAGGCTCCGCCTTCCCTGGGATTCTCCAGGCAAGAACACTGTGTATATAACTGCAGAGAACTGTAACTTGAAAAGATACATGCACCCCATTGTTCAGAGCAGCACTATTTACAACAGCCAGAACATGGAAGTAACCTAAATGTCTCCTGACAGAGGAGTGGATAAAGAAGATGTGGTACACAGATGTATTAATACAATGGAATATTACTCAGCCATAAAAGAATGAAGTAATGCCATTTGCAGCAACACGGATGAACCTAGAAATTATCACACTAAATGAAGTCAGGCAAAGACAAATATCATGTGAGATCACTTACATGTGGAGTCTAAAAAATTGTACAAATGACGTTATTTACAAAATGAACTCACAGACATAGAAAAGAAACTTATGGTTACCAAAAAGGAAGGGGTTTGGGAGGATAAACTGGGACTATGGGATTAACATATGCACATTGCTGCTGCTGCTGCTAAGTCGCTTCAGTCGTGTCCGACTCTGTGCGACTCCATAGACGCCAGCCCACCAGGCTCCCTCGTCCCTGGGATTCTCCAGGCAAGAACACTGGAGTGGGCTGCCATTTCCTTCTCCAATGCATGAAAGTGAAAAAATAAAGTGAAGTCGCTCAGTCGTGTCCGACTCCTAGCGACCCCAGGGACTGCAGCCCACCAGGCTCCTCCATCCATGGGATTTTCCAGGCAAGAGTACTGGAGTGGGGTGCCATTGCCTTCTCCACTGTATAGCACAGAGAACTATAAAGAATATCTTGTAACAAACTATAATGGAAAAGAATTAAAAACAGATATATACGTATATATGTATAACTGAATCACTTTGATCAGTGAAAAAGCACAACACAGTAAATCAACTAGATTTCAATTTTTAAAAATCCTGTATTTTAGATCCCAGTCCTTGATCTGAAAGGGTGAAAAAAACTTTTGAAGTTCTTGATCTAGCTCAACAGATGCCATGTAAAAAAAAATTAAAAAGAAAAAAAACTGGTGATGCTTTTCTAGTTTTAATTCAAGAAAGTGAAATGTCCCCCTAAAAACACTAACAAAAATTTGAGGACAAGAGGTAAACACCGAGATGGCAACTTGTAAAACAATGGCCTCCACAGTGAGGTAAACAAGACACTCCATCGAGCTATCCGAAGAAAAGAGAATTTATATTTTTAACCTTAAAAATAATAACGGTTGACTAGTAGCCTTCATTTGCTCTAGAGTCAGGTTATGCGCTAAATAAACACCGTGTGAGGGATATCCTGAGAGAAGATACCTTTTTTTGTTTGAAGACGGATGAGACCTCACTTACTTGGCTGTACTGACACTTCTTGCCATTGGTTGGATCAGTCAAAAACCGAGTTTTTTGTTTACATCCAAGCAAATCTCCAACTAGCGTAGTTGATGGAACAAATGTTCATAGTCATGAGGGTACTGATTGGATTTTAGGGTTGGGTTAGGAAAGACTTCAAGTTTAGATTTTTTTTTAAAGGTGCATATATACAGTCTTTTTCGGGGTTTGCATAGCAAAGCAGATCTCAAAAAAAGCAACTGATGTCCTATTATTTTAAAGGGTTAATGTTTGTAATTAAAATTAGATGATAAATACAAATAGTTGAAAATAAGAGTTAAATACAGCTTTTATGGCCGAACTTTAACCACTTGATATTAAGCATGGCTGCACTTGTAAATATTTTTGTGAGACTGGACATCAGATGGCGCTCATCTCACTAAAAGGCTGAGCCGTGATAGGGATTTTGAAACACAGCCCTGAGGCTAAGCAACTGCGCCTTTCGGTCAAGTCTCTTGAGTCTCGGTGTTTTCACCTGTGAAGTGGGAGTGGGAACAGACCGGATCAATCTCCAACCCATACTGTCTTTGATTCTTCGACTACAAAGGTGGCACTGACTAGCTGTTTCTACCGCTGGCTGAAATCCCCAAGATAAGTCAGGGGGAAAGTGTGGCAGAGTAAACGGTGCGCGGCACCAGCAGACTGCTTTCGGTGTTTCAGCCGCTCTCACTACATGGGCGGCGGAGCACAAACTCCTTAAATGCGTGGGGTCTCCATCTCCCTGGGGTGTCCAAACACAAGGTTACTTTCAGCGAAATCGACTTTCACGGGGAAATGCGCGGGTCCTACGAAGGATACCTATGCAAGCATGCTGGGAACGCCGGAGGACAGTAAAAACTTAACTCTTGCCGGGGTTCTAACCGAAACGCTCGGAAACAACTTCCGCCCAGCTCGAATCCGTCCGGGAAGGCGCCGCCCCAGAGGTCACATGGGGCCTAGCAAGTCTTTCGCGAGGACGCCGTCGCCACATCATGTAGGTTGTTCCATCTGACTCGAGGTGGGATCCTTCTCTATTGCAAGAACGAGAAAAGCCCGGCAGCGCCCTGTATGGCAACCTGAGGGCAAAGAAAAGAGTTTCCTGTATCTGGCCAGTTTCTTCGATTGGCCAATACAGTCGCCTGAGAGAAAACCTTTCCTCGGTTTCCTCTCGGTTCCTCCATCCCCCTCCTCCCAGAGGATTCCACTTGGTATTGCCGGCGCCCCGCCTTCGCACGCCGCCCTCATGTGACGCCGGCGCGATCCCGCTGGGGGAGTGGAGTCTCGGAGGCGGCGCTGCAGTGGACAGAGGGACGGACGCAGCCTAGGTTGTCCCAGCTTTCGCTCTAGCGCCAGCGCGGAGGACGCGATGTCTGGGCTGTCTCGCCCGCTGCTTTTGGCCGTCGGCTGCCTGGCCGCGCTCTGCGTAATCACAGCGGCTGGGAACACCACCCTGGCCCCGAACGTGACTACAGCCTCGTCTCCACCGCCCACCACCACGACAGTCCCGGTGTCACCGACGACTCTCCCGCCGCCGCCGGTCACCACTCCAGCACCAGGTGGGCGCCGGCCCAACGGGCTTTCTGCGCTCGCCCGCCCGCCAGTCGGGCAGAGCGGCCGTCCCTGCGTGTGGTGCGCGGGGCCGGGGCGGGCCGCGGTCCGGCAACATGGCGGCCCGTCCGAGTCCGGCTGGGGCCGGGCCGAGGTGGCCGCGGTTGCGGAGTGCCCTGGTTGGAAGGGTTGGGGGAGCCTCGGAGGGCGTAGGGTTGTTTGCGACCCCACAGTGTTCCGCGCCGAGGTGTTGTATAAAAGCGCCTAGTAATCCCCAGCCTCACGTGAGGCTCTGAAGAGGGGACGTGGCTTCCTTCTGCGGTGGCGGCAGTGAGGTTGATTGGGGGGCGAGGCGACCGCCTCCAAAGTTGGCGATGAGACCCAACTCCCTCTCCCCGAGGTTAGTCGTTTGTGTCCACCCGGGCAACCCAGGTCGTCTTTTCGAAGGGAGGTTTCTCCCGAAGTTGGCGAAAGAAGGAAAGAGAGGTGGGAGACAAAAATCCGCGCTGGTGTCTCAGTCCTGGGTCTGAAAAAATTAGTCGCTTGGGACTTAATTACATAGATTTTGCAGGATATATCTGAAGTTTGAGCATTTAATTAATTAAAACTTTATACTCGGTGCTGTGTGCAAAGGAGGAAAAGTACCTATTTGTGTACCCGGTGTTTCGCGTATATCTCTTAGAAATTTAGGCTAAACTGGAAGATAAGTGGTGAAACCTAGGAGCTGGATGGAGATAAAGTAATTCCACTAGAATCCTGTGTTTAGAGATTGTGAAGCTGACATTGGAACCCAGGTCAATCGATTTTTCAGAACCCGATCGGGACCTTTTGTTAAGCTCTGACTCCATTTGGGGACTGGTTGAAACGTACGCTGAGAGTCTTACAGCAGAAAAATCAATGTCATGACAACACGCGCAACAGAGGGGGAGATAAATTTGAGTTAATAAAGTGAAGGCCCTCCCTAGATATTTAAAACTTAAGAGTCCAGTTTGATGGGTTATCCTAGTTAATACTGGGTAAGGAGTAACATATTGACCTAAGAATTGCTGCAGTGTAAGAATTTTTTTCCAGGCCGATCTATTTGAAAATATCTTCTCTAGTTTTTGTGTTTTATAGGGGTTTAAATAAAATATATAATGAAAGATTGTAAACATCTTTTAATGAGGAAAGTAAATTGCAGTACAGTACTGGAGATTCTAACCTCACTATTTCCAAGATGATAGAGCAGAATTTGTTTTGTGCTCTTTTGGTACTTTCCTCCTAGAATTTTTTTTTTTTTTTTTTTGGTAGGGTGTGTGTGTGTGTTTGAAGAGAGGTTTGGAGATACGTTAATTGTATTTGTGTATTTTGAAATGAGTGCAAAGGAGATGATTAGTCTCTTCTGTTAAGTGGTGGTTGGATACACTGCAGTCTGAAAGGCAGCAGTTTAGTTCATTGTAAGTAACACACGCTATGCTAACCAAGCATTCATTACAAGCACAAAAGATTTTAAACTAGCGTTTTTCAGGTGTATACAAACCTCTGAACTTACTTACTTTGCAACTCTCCTCCTACCCCTAAAAAAGTACTGTATTTGTTCCAATTTCTGATAAATATTGAAATGCAATTCCTCTTTGCAGAACTCTTTTTTTAGGCAGGGGGAAAGCAAATGAGAATATTTTTGGAGGCACCTAGCTTCTAGGAAAGTGTAGAGCCCAGTTCCATAGTCCAGACACTGAATTGTATGTAGCCTTCTTCAATGTTCTGTCTCAGAGCTGTTTGGCTTAAATTATTGACAAAGACCATGCTAACTTGTTAAATTTTGTGAATGTAGCCCTTTCCAGGTGAGTTGTCTCTTATCCTCTCATGGAAAACCCTGGAAAGCTTGGATCATTTGTGTTTATGATCTCAGGTTTTTCAGAGTAGACATCATCGGAGCTTGGGTTCAACCTATAATAAATCTTTATTACTATTAAAAATTCCATTTCACATCTGATGTTTGGGGGCGGTGATTTCCCTGTGTGTAGTGTTGGCCTTCTAACAGCCTTTTTTCCAATTTTTTTCTTTTTTAAAAATGCCTCAAGAAACTGAGCATCTGAAATTTTTGCTGTGCACAAGGGGTTGTTTAGATAGGCACCATGAAGTATTGAGTGTTAACACTAGCTTGTGCTTTGTTCCCCCTTTCTCTTGAGTTGCCTTCTGGTTTCAAAAGTCTTTTATAATGATTGGAAAGAATTTTTTAGTAAACCGCTTTATAGTTTTGTGGGGTTTTTTATGTGTCTGGTTTAAAAATACATAAGATCTACCCTCTTAATAGCTTTTAAAAAGAAGATATTTTTGTTCTTTATTTTTGACTATGCTGGGTCGTCTTTGTTGCTAGGTGCCAGCTTTTTCTAGTTTCCTCCTGCAGAGGTGACCTCTCTCGGTGGGGTGGCTTGTCTTGTTTCAGAGCACAGACTCTAGGTGTGCCCTTCTGATACAGGGGCTTAGTTGCCCTGAGGCGTGTGGGGTCTTCCCTGATCAGGGATGGGATCAGTAACCCCAGCATTGCAAAGCGGATTCCAAACCACTGGACCAACAGGGAAGCCCTCGTAATAGATTTGTAAGTGTACTGTACCGTAATAAACTAGAAGCACAGATCTCTAGAAGTTTTCATCTTGTTTGAAACTTTGTACTCATTGAACAGCAAACATTTTCCCCTCTCCCAGCCCCTGACAACCACCATTTTACATTCTGCTTCAGACTTTGACTATTTTAGATACTTAATGTGAGTAGAGTCGTGCAGTGTTTGTCCTTCTGTGACCAGGTAATTTTATTCATCATAATGTCCTCAAGGTTCATCCATGTTTTAGTGTATAACAGGATTTCTTTTTTTTAATGGCTGAATAATATTCTCTTGTGTAGCACACTTGTATCCATTCCTCTGTGAATGAGTTATAAAGTTTTGCCATTTCTGTGAAAAAGTAAGTCTGGTAGTGTATGCAGTGCTTGCTGCTGTTTAACAAAGATAAGTAGTACAGACTCGGAATGAGCTACCGATTGATGGATTTTATATATTTTAACTCCCACCCCTAGATATCTGTGGAAGCCGAAACAGTTGTGTTTCCTGTGTTGATGGTAATGCTACCTGCTTTTGGATAGAATGTAAAGGTAAGATCTTTGGGTTTGCTTTAATTTTGAGAATGCTATATTGTTCTAACATTTTAAAAAATTGCTGCAAGGTATTCTTGAACATTTGGAAATGTAAAACATTTAGGATGGTGGGCACTGTTTGTTTTGCAAATCGAATACTTTTCCTTTAAAATATCAGTTGCTTAATATTCCCCCTAAAATCTTTTGTTGTCTCCCATGCTTGTCTCCCATGTCTCCCATGCTCCCCCCTTTAATTTCTTAGGCTTGATAGTTAAGGCTCAATACCTTTAAAAGGAAGAGAAATTTTAGACCTTTGTGGTTAGGTTAAGTGTACTAGTACACTGAAATTAGCCATGAAAGAAAGTTAAGGGATTTTCCCCTGAAAACTGTTGCCCTGAAAAATGTTTGAACCATATTTATCTTCTGCAAATATAAGATGGTTGAATTTTTTCTTATTGGTAAAATAATCTCTCAGGTTTCCTTTTTATATAAAGAAAAATCCAAAGCTACATGGTATTAAACTTTGTTATTCTTCATTGAAAAATTTAAGAGTTCTGGAAATTATATTAGTATGTAAGAAAGTTTAAAAACCTCTTAAAAATAAGGAATTAGCCTAAGTTTGAATTGAATTAACTTTTTTGTTATATAAGGGTCACTTTTCTTTAGGTCATAAAATGGAATTTAAGAGTGTGCCCCTCCCCTCTTGTATGACAGGATCGGCAAGTTCTGGAGATTGGATGCCTTACCATTGAATATGTTGGGGAAAACTTTCTCTTACTCTTGCTACACATCTTCCCATCCAGGAAAGCAGTTTTAGAAAGTGTAGAAGACTAAAGCAGAGGTCTGGAACAGAGCTGCTGCTCTGGAGCACCTCCCATGTTTACTAAGCCTTTATTAGTTTCTAAGCATTTCTCCCTACTGACTCAGCCCTCTTGTGAATTCTAGCAACCTTCGTTATACCACAGTTCTGAGGTCTGTGTGTTTCTGACTTATCTGTTCAGTATATTCATGTGGATTTTAGAAGGATGTTTGGAGAGATCCTGTGTAGTATTTAAAACAATGGGGAAAAGATAATAATGGAGTATTTGTGAACTTCTAGAGAGTTTGTACTTGAGTTCTATCTTGGGGAGGAACTCTGGAGCATAGTAACAAAGTCAGAGATAACATAAGTGAGTAATTGATATTCTTCTTTCCTTCATCCCACACCACCCTCACTTCCCATAACAGGTAAAAGCTACTGTTCAGATAATTCAACAGCTGGTGATTGCAAGGTGGTGAACACCACAGGATTCTGTTCTGGTAAGTGTTCACTATGGTATCTGAGAAGAGGAGATGAGGAAGATCATTGCCTTAGGAAACCTTATTTCAATATTTGGTTTGAAGCATTTCCATAATTCTATCTTGCAAGAAATTTGGATCTTAATAGCATATTCATACTCATTGCATTGAAGCTTGATTTAGTCGTTTGGTGGTACATAATGTGGAATGCTATAAGTACAGATATCTGTTCCTCTACTTTATTTTTCTTTAACCTCTTCCAGATACTCACTGAATTTTAGACCCTCTCTATTTGCTGCATTTTACAGGCTTGAACAACATTGTTCTGTCACTTTCTTTATTATGGTACTGGTGATTATCACAGTCAGCTTAGTTTGTGCTCTGATTAAATGAATCCCTGCTTTATTCATCCGTTTTCTGTATTTTAGTTTGAGAAACTTGATGGTTTAACCTTTCATCTTTGCCCAGGAAATAGTTAAAATTCCTGGATGAAAGCTGGTTTTTCTAAAAAGATTATAAATTAATGGGAAAGTCAAATTCCTAATTTGGTATATTAATAATTAAATAGAATAAAAGATTTTTCTAGAGTAAATAACCTTCAAGTCTACCTGTAAGTAGTTTCAGTAGTCATTTCCCCTTCCCTTCCCTCACCCCAACTTGAACTTTCTAACTGAAACTTTCCTTAGAATGAGATCAGTTATACCCTACATACAGTCCATAATATGGTTTAGGTGGTAAAAGAATGAATAGTTTTAGTATTTAATTATATGATAATATTGCTTAGAAATAAGAGTATAAAATTTTAAAATATGTTAAGGAAAAATTGAATAATTCTATTCATTTGGCCATCAAGGACACAAAACTCCAAATTCAAGTGGTTTAATTGATAAGATTAATTTGGCTCTCATGTAAAGGAAATCTGGGCTTGAGTGGAGCTAGCAGGCTAGAGTAGCATCTGCAATCATTAGAGTCCCAGGCTCTTTCTATGCTTTTACTGTGTCATTCCTCAGAAATGGCTTTGCCCTTATTGTCCAAGGTGAATGCTCGTGTTCCAGCCATCAGAATGGTTTTTCTGCCAACAGGAAGAGGAAAGGAAAGTGAGAGACCTGTGTCTACCTTACGGATGCTTTCTAGCAGTTACACATGGCTACCTAGCTGCAGGGGAGACTAAGAAATGTTTTTGCAGGGGAGGGTGTCACTAAAAATTGGTGCTGTTTCTAAAGAATGGAGGACCGATGTTGGGACAGCAACTGTCTGTCTCCTCCATAGGTGGTACTAAAATGAAAAAATTGTAAAAGTACTCAAATGACTGCAGGTTGGGAAATAGTGTTATAGATTATGATATTTTAGACAGCTTTGACTTACATGTTTGTTTTTTAAATAGTGCCCACTACCACACCAACGCCAACCAATTCTACAGGTAATACAAGATAATTGACTCTTTTCCTCCTCCTTTGAGGGTTTTTTAAACTTTTGTTGATGAGTAACTTTAGTAATTAATACCTAAAAATCATTAGTTTAATTTTAAAAATGAGTAGACATTTAGTCTTGGACTGCAATAATTACATTAATATGTACTGTTTGTGACAGACGGATAACTGTAGTGTTTCACGTTCATTGAATCTGAACAGATTTGTTGTAGTTTTGTACATTGAGTCTGAAAACTGCGTTTTGTGGATTTTGTGGAACTCTTAAGGAAATACAGAAGCCTAAAGGAAATTAATTCTTGTCATCCATAGGTACACCAAAATGTCTTCAGTTCTTTCAGAACTAACTATATTTATATCTATAGATTCCTAATAAATACACTTATTAGGAAATTGGTTGACATGCCCATGCACATTTGAATTGCCTTCGTACTGCACACGTAGTTGTATGCACTTTACTCATCTACTCTTAGTTGGATAGGTCATCTTTCATTCTCTGTGCAGTGAATATCTTACAGGAAAATACTTGCTGCCAGCTCTGGTAGGATTGATTCAAACAGCATTCTGGGTCAGAGGATATGATAATCTTAAGGCTCTTAATACTGTTTGCTTTTCAGAAACCAGAAAGTTTTTAAACCACACCTTCAACAGCATTCCCTGGTGGCTCAACTGGTAAAGAATCCGCCTGCAATGCAGGAGACCTGGCTTTGAGCCCTGGGTTGAGAAGATCCCTGGAGAAGGGAACGGCTACCCACTCCAGTATTCTGGCCTGGAGAATTCCATGGACTATACAGTCCATGGGGTTGCAAAGGAGTCGAACACAACTGAGTGACTGTCACTTCACTTCAACAGCATTAAATATTATCTCCTTGTATAAATTTTTTACCAGTTTAATAGAGTAAATAAAAACATCTACTCCAGGACAAGTACTAGGTTAGAAGATAGGGATATAGGAACAGAAGTAAGATAGTATTTTGTCTCTTGTAGGAACTATGAAAGGTCAGAAAGCACAGTGTGTTGGGGTATTTGTGGGAAGGTGTGTGTGTTGAGTAATATGTGGTGACAACTTCCTGGAGGTTGACAGTCTGAGTCTTGAAGTTACCTGGTAAAATAAGAGGGGAACTTCCCAAGTAGAGCAGGGCAGACAGCACATGTGAAGGAGAGGTGAAAGAGTGTAATATAATAAAGTCAGGGAATTGCATTTGGAGTATCCAGTAATAAGATGAGAACAAGCACGACAATCAACAGGTCACGAGCCAGACTGAGAAGTGCCATTGTATGCCTTGCTGGGATGTTTAAACCATGTAGATCATATGATGAGATTTGCATTATAATAACTTATTCTGTGTAGAGAGGCTTTTGGAAAGAGGCAAGATTGAACCCAGATGGGTATTCCGTTGTGATAATTCTAGAGAACTGTTTTTAAAAATGAGGGCAACTTCTACAAGTATCTAAAAATTAAACCTCATAGCCCTGTCTTCATTGATTATGTAGTAGGCTTCTAGTGCTTCAGAGATTGAAACCAATGCAAATTAAAAAATAACTTTTTTGCCATGTTCAGAGGGTGAATACTACTACTACTAAGTCGCTTCAGTCGTGTCCGACTCTGTGTGACCCCATAGACGGCAGCCCACCAGGCTCCCCCGTCCCTGGGATTCTCCAGGCAACAGTGCTGGAGTGGGTTGCCATTTCCTTCTCCAATGCATGAAAGTGAAAAGTGAAAGGAAGTCGCCCAGTCGTGTCCAACTCTTAGTGACCCCATGGACTGCAGCCCACCAGGCTCCTCCGTACATGGGATTTTCCAGGCAAGAGTACTGGAGTGGGGTGCCCGAATAGTGAGACACAAATGGCAAATTTGCGAATTTTTTCTCCCAGTGTTGTCAGACAAAATTAGTAATAGTATTTTAGTATTGTAAAGGACTTGATACATGTTTAATTTATAAAGTACATTTTTTTGTGGTTTCACAAAAGGTACAAGCAAGGAAAACTTTGAACACATTATGAGTCTTAAAATAACCATACCCTCTAATCTAGGAAATCTGTATAAGAATCCATCCTATCAGAGAGGAGATCACATATTTCCCTGTGAGATGTTCATAGCTTGGAGAAATGAAAGATGACCTAACTGTCCAACCAAGAGTGGGACCACAGTGCTTACAATGACAGAGAAAGGAGTACAAATAAGTGTGTGCACATATCATAGTGTTTACTAATGTTTATTGGTAGTATTGATACTGTCTGAAGTCTCTTTTAACATAGTGCTGTAGTTCCTAAAATGTATTTACATTCAAACTTATTCTTCCCATGAGTGTGCATTTCTTTAGAGACACCAGCAGATAATTGTTTGAACTCATGTGCTACAGTAGAGGAGAGCTTACCCTTGGGCTCTTAACATCATTTAGATGAGGGAAATTAGGGCCTTAGGGCACCTGTTCTTATAAATAAAAATTTTGGAACACAGCCATGTGGATTCATCTGCTCCTTGTCTTTGGCTGCTTGTGTATTACACCGTGCACAAAGTCTAAAATGTTTATTGTCTGCCTCGTTAAGAAGTTTTCCAAACCCCTGAAATGAAGAAGATAAATCTTGATATCTACTTTAAGAAATACTGAATTGTATTCGTTTCTTACCATAACTTACTAAGTTAATGGGTTTTGTCTTAGAAGCAGGATTATTGAGAAAGAACCAATAGTTCCCTCACCTAAATTCTTGCCCACCTGTGTGTTTTTTTTGCAAACTGTATCCAGGTGTATATATAAATTTTTATATATGTACATAGATGCTAACATAGATACAACTTTATGATTGCTTAATGTTTTAGAATACACTTCAAAGCTAATGTTCTGAATGTGCAGATATGTTAGTAAACCATTAACTGAGATTTGGCCTTTATTCTGTTAAAAAAAACAACTGGAAGCATGTTGAAGTGGTAGTTATGTTTTTAAAAGATAGATGCTAGATAATTGAGAAATTTAAGTTTTTAATACATTTCATTTGCATTCCAGCTAAAACCACAACTCTGCCTTCCACTACTACAACTTCCACCACAGCTACTACATCAGGTAATTGTGGGTTTTAAAACTAAGTGAGATAGGATGTGTGTGCAGTGTTAGCTTTTACTATTTGTTATCATGTCCCAATTTTATTCTTAAATAGTTAGGAACTGAAATTCATCTCTTAGATTTGGAAGACCAAGGTAGTAGGCTGTTAAAGCAATAAGGATAGGTTTGCTGAGAGTCCTCGAAAACATTTTAAAATTGTAATCACATTTGGCGTGAAATGTTAGAATTAGATAGTAACGGTTTTCCAAAACCCTTTTAGTACAATCGGTAGGTAAAATCTAATTTCTTATAACTTAAAAATTAAACACTGATTACTGTTGGAGATTGGTTGTGTGCTGTATTAGACTGTGTCAATTTGAAGATAATATAGCCATCCTTTTTACTTCTTGGTAATACTGAAAATTTTGGTTCTGTGAATTTTTTTGGCTTTATTAAGATTATTTTTGTAATTTGAAAACCTGTAATCAAATTTTCATTTACCTTTTATAAATTTAGAAAAATGCAAAGTATGAATTTTAAACACATATTAATATTTACTCTAGCAATTAACTAAGATATGTAGTCTGAAGAAACTGCAAATTTTAAAAGTGCTTAATATGTTCACAGGGCATAATGTGCCAAGAGAATAAATTTTCCTTTTCATATTTGAAATTATATTAGCACCATTGACCACTTGATGTTGGATAGAATGAAGAGTGGGATTGATAAATGATTGTCTTCCTCAATTAGGAAGCTGTTGACACAAGAGGAAATACTTTATAGAAACACATGACAAAAAGCCTCAGATGAGTCTTGAAATTATCATAGAGATCATGAGACTTCCTGAGTATCTTACTAAGTATTGTTACTTCTTTTATCTCATTGAACCAGGTACAACTAATACCACTCTATCTCCAACTATACACCCTACGCGGAAGTCTACCTTTGATGCAGCCAGTTTCATTGGAGGAATTGTCCTTGTCTTGGGTGTGCAGGCTGTAATTTTCTTTCTCTATAAATTCTGCAAATCTAAAGAACGAAACTACCACACTCTGTAAAGAGACCCACTAAATTAACAAGGACTGGCGTGTAACTCACTGAAACCAAAATATTATCTTTCAAGATGTCCCACATGGAAGACGCTCTTCTAGGATCTTTAATTTTTCAAAGGATGCATATAGGAGCATCACCCTTGAAGAAGAATCAGTTCAGTCACTTTGCTCAACGGGCCTATTTAAAGTACGCTGCATGAGTCCTTGTGGCTGTCTTTCATTTTACATGGCTGCTGCTGTGGGATTGTGTTCTCTCTGCTTGACATGCCAAATGTAACTTTAAGTGATGGAAAACATTGTCCTGCGCAGACAACCTCATGACTCTTTTGGCAATTTAAATGTAATCATTTTAAGCCTGAAAGCTGCATTATTTTCATCCTAACTCAGGATGTAGTTTAGTGACCAGAATTGAGAAGAATGTGCCAAATGAGCATCAGTCAGGTGGATTTTTGGCTATCGTTTCAAAAGTGGAATAAATTTATAAATTTAGTACCCTTAGAGTAAAATTTTGTGCTTGATAACAGTTATTTTTTTCTACATTAGAAAAAAGATGCCACACAGGGAATTACATTCCAGATTTAAAGAAATGAGAGGATACACAACATGAAAAGTATAGCAGGTTATTGTTCATACTTGTAAAGCACCTTATATCATTGAGAAATAAAGAACAGTGCCTTAAAAGACAGACTGAAAGGTAGACTGTAACTTAAAAATGTTGGTGATTTGTTCTTTTACGTTAATGAAGGGAAAAGTTGGTTTGAGGATGTAACTGTTGATGTGAGCAGTAGTAAACCTGCTTTTAGATACCATACTATTAGTATTTAATTGAAAACTTAGCTACTTTATTTCAAGCCTGAGTGACTTAAATGATGTTCTACAGAGTCGAAAGCCTTCATCTATTGGACCTCCCACCATTTTTCTTACGGCTGTTAAAAAGTATAAAGATACAGTTGATTTAATTGTGTTTTCCTTTGTACTTCAAAAAAGTATCCTAACACTGTTGTACCTTAAAAAGATTTCCACTGAGCTTTTTTGAAAAGTAACTTCTATAAGACAAGGAAGAAATAAGTTGTTTTACAATCATTTACTAACTCTTTAAATGAGACAGTCATTTTAAGTTTTGAAATAGCAAATGTGAGCAGTATAATTTCAGAAAAAATTTAGTTGATCAGATGACTAAATTTTTATTGATAATTGCCCTGGATAAACAGATTGAACTTTTTGTTTCTCCTCTCCCAGGCTTTCTTCTTAGTTTCAATTCCTGTTGTAGGAAAAGCATGTGTACTTTTTATTTTTTAGTTTCCTCATGAAGCACTAGTTTTTTTCAGGTTGAGGGATATTTCTTCCCTGCCTTTGACACATTGGATTAGTTCAGGGGCTTAAATCAGTTTAAAATGAACTTTTGCTTTTCTAGGTCATTAAGATGTTTTGTTTTAGTTTCTTTAGCCTGTAGGGGCCGATTTTAGTACTGGTTTTCAATATTTTATAGTACAAGACAAGTTGCTTTGGTCCATTTCATAAGCCAGAATTCCTTATATTTAGATAATTAAAGGTTCTTAAAGTGAAGATTTACTGTTTCTTTGTTACTTGCTGGTACAGCTAAAGTTTGTTTTACTTGCACATTTGTACATATACCTAATGTTTTCAAGTGCCTTAATTGTTTAAAATCTCTGGCTTCAAAGGTTTTTGGGAAAAGGTAGGCTTACCTCACATTTTTGTGTTTCTCTCAGTAGTGATATTCTAGGTACCTCACAAAAATTTTTATTATGGTGCCATGGCTGTTAGCTTTTAGTGATTGCTTTAAGTACAAAATTCAGTTGAAAATACACAGAATTTCCATTCTCCCAAAGGGGTAAAAATTAGCTACAATGGTGTAATTGTCATTTACTTAGATACGAATACCTTGCCACACATTAATGTTAACGCTATAGCTATTTCTGTGAAAATGTAGCTGACGAAGCCTCTCATCTTCTGTAGTTTTGAATACTGCTCTAACAGAATCATAATATGGAATTAGATTTTACAAGAAGAGCTCTTACAGTGAACTCACAGCCTTTTCCCCTCTTGAGCAGTTTAGTATCTTGAGCCATTAATGATTTGGTTTTTTTTTTTTTTTTTAATCCAGAAAGTATATAGAAACATTTTCAGATTTTTCACCTGATTTGTTCATGCAGATTGTAGTTCTATTAAAATCCCATATCTTACCTTATGGATAATTGTTGCACAGGCAGACACTGCTGTATTTAGAAATTTCTATTTCAGTTCATTAAAAACTGCAAAACCAATCTGTATCATGTACCAAACCAATCTAAAATAAATCTACATGTTTATTGGGTTAATCTGCTTTTTATTTTATTAACTGAAGTGTGTGTTTATATTTTGACTATGAAATTTAATGCTAGTGAATTTACCTTAGTCTTGTTGGAAATGGCTTGTCTACTCAGTGTTTCATTGCTCCTCAAGACCAGCAGATAGTAGCTAAGGGATGTTTTTACCAGTGGAGAACAGAGCCTTAGAAAGGATAGTTGGAGGAAGGACTTGGTTTGCCTTGCTATTGACAAAAAAGTTGATCTTCCTCAAATAGAAATCATCTACTTAGGTGCTAGTTTACCAAGTATTTATGAGAATACCATCTGCTGTTAGATATCTGAAAGCTTGTTTGCGACTTGCTGCCTCATTCAGATTGCATGTAAAGTAAAATTGGGTTTCTATTCAGAGTCTTTGGTATAAATATTTAGTACCAAGCCACATGCTGGTATGTGAAATCTGATTCTGTAGGCCCATGTTTGGGGCAAAATTACATTCTATATGAAATTGCAGAACTTGGACTAAAGAAGAGAGAATAAACACTCTTCTATCAGCCTTAAAGCCCAGAAGAGTGGATTGAAGACCCCTAGAACATTGCTAAAGACAAACTGTTACTTTGATGAGCGTGGTGTTCACGGTGGATGGGGTGTCTTGGTTTTGTTACCGTTTTAATGGTTGACGCCCTGTGTATTACCCGTGCGGTTACTGCGCCTGCGCTCCTCCTTCATTTGTGTAGGTACCGTGTTGCTGCCGGTATTCACCTTCCGCCTAAAGGATGTCTTTTAACCTTCAACATTTCTAGTTTTGTTGGTACAGATACTGGTTATGAGTTCTTACAGTTTTTGTGTGCTTTCGTTTTTGAATGATTTCATTGGATAGAGTTCTAGGTTGACATTTTTGCTTTTAGTCCTTTAATAATGATGATCCAGCATCTCACATGCATTGTGTCCTATGAGAAATCTCATCTTTATCTTTTGTTCCTCAGTACGTGTCTATTTTTTCCTCTTGCTTTTACAAGGTTTTTCTCCTTATCACTTGTTTTGAGCATTTTGATTGTAATGTGCTATGCTGTAGTCTGTTTGGTCAAAGCTATGGTTTTTCTAGTAGTCATGTATGGATGTGAGAGTTGGACTGTAAAGCTGAGGGCTGAAGAATTGATTTTTGAACTGTGGTGTTGGAGAAGACTCTTGAGAGTCCTTTGGCCTGCAAGATCAAACCAGTCCATCCTAAAGGAAATCAGTCCTGAATATTCATTGGGAGGACTGATGCTGAAGCTGAAACTCCAATACTTTGTCCACCTGATGGGAAGAACTGACTCATTGGAAAAGACCCTGATGCTGGGAAAGGTTGAAGTCAGGAGAAGGGGCCGACAGAGGATGAGATGGTTGGAGATGGTGGGATGACATCACCTACTCCATGGACATGAGATTGAGCAAGCTCCAGGAGTTGGTGATGAACAGGGAAGCCTGGCATGCTGCAGTCCATGGGGTTGCAATGAGTCAGGCACGACTGAGCTGAACTGAACTGATGCTGTTTTGTTTCTTGTGGTTGAGGTTTGTTGCGTGTCTTGGATTTGTGGTTTTTCATCAGATTTGGAAAACTTTCAGCTATTATTTTTTTCAGATATCTTTTTCTGTCCTTCCCATTCTCTGTGCTGGGGACTTCAGTTCCACAGAGGCTGCTAGAAGGTGACTTAAAATTTACCCATGTACTGTTTTGGTTTTTTTTCTACTTCGTGTCAGATTATTACTGTCTTTAAATTCACTAATACTTTCTTCTACTGTGTTTAATCTATTGTTAATCTTACCTGGAGTCTTTTCACTTCAGATGTCTTCATTTTTAAAAGTTCAGTTTGGGTGTTTTTCATATTTCCACATATTCCAGCTTTACGTTTTGAACATGTATCAATTTTTAACATCTGGGTCAGTTTCTATTGATTTTTTTCTCACTATAAGTCATAACTTTCCCGTTGCTTTGTATGCTTGGTAGTTTCTTATTGTATACCAGATGTAAATTTTAACTTGTCGGGTGCTGGTTATTTTTGTTCTGGGACATAGTTAAATTTCTTGACAGCAGTTGGCTCCTTTCAGATCTTGCTTTTTAAGCTTTGTTAAGAGAGCAGAACATTTGTTCTAGGATTAATTGTTCCCCAGTTCTGCACTGGCTAATTATCTACCCAGTGCTCCCTGGATTAAGAGGCTTTCTGGTCTGGGTTAGTGGAAACAGCCTCTACTCCTGGCCTTGTGTGCGTTCCAAGTACTATTTCCTCTAAACCTTTCCCCAGCTTTGGATAGTTTGCTCGTGTACGTGTCCTGACCAGTACATTGTTGAATACCTGAGGGGTACCTTCTGCAGGTCTCTGGAGTTCTCCTTTGTGTAGTTCTCCCCTCCCTGGTTCTCTGCCCTGGGAACTCTATCTGCTTTCACCTCCCTTAACTCTCAGCTCCATCTCAACTCAGGGAAGTCCACTGATTTCTGCCTAGGTGTTGCCTTCCTGCATCATGGCTTAGAAATTCAAGGCAGTAAGCTGGGTTGGTGGTTTCCTTTTTTCCAAGGATCACTGTTCTTTGGCTGAAGTCCAGTGTGTTGAAAACCACTGTTTAATGTGTTTTGCCTAGTTTTTCATTTGTTTCTTGGTATATCCAGTCTCTTACTTCATCTTGGCCAGAAGTAAAAGTTCAAGATAGTACTTTTAAAGTCTTCATTTTTAATTATTTAACAAATACATATTCTGTTTTTTCTTCTTCTTCTTAAACTATTACAGGTAAAGTCTGCTTTGATAATCCCAGCCTCTTTCCCGTCTTTGTCCTTCTCCACTTTCCAGAGATAATTATTAGAACTGGTTTGGTGGTAAACTCTCCCCCTCAGTATTTATATACACACAACTAAATATACCCTTAGAAAATACATGATGTGGATTTTTATTTTATTATTATCCTGCAAATATTTTTTCACTCATTAGCTATGCCAAATTCTTAAATTCTCTGTTGGTATGTATAGTATGACTTTTGTAAGTATCTACCTACTGAAGAACAATTAGGTTGTTTGTTTGTAGATTTTACTGTTTTCTAAAGAATGCCTTGGTACCTGCCACCTTGCTTATATGTGTGAATGTTTCTCTAGAGCAAACAGAAGTGGACACCTGCACCCAGGGTTTCCACTTTGAAAATTTTCACACACTGAGATTGCCTTCCATTTCCTACCAGCAGATACCAGAATGTTTTCTTTGTCCTTCCGCTTACTATTACCACTTGTTATTTCATCACTACCCTTGTGCATCACTACCCTCCTGAGCTTATATCCACACTTCATTGGAGAAGGTGTGGCCAAGGCTGAATGGCAGAGGGGTTCACTGAAGCTGTGAAGGGGGGGTAGTGGGGCAGCGGGGGGACCCCTTCACAGGAGGTGCTGTCCCAGTGGCAATCCACCAAGAAACTGCATGCACCACTGGAGTTCAGCACTGCAAAAGCAGCAGGTGCCTGCCCAGGTGAGGAGCCCAGAACCCAAGAGAAACCCTTCTTCCTCTAGCACCCTCTACTGACAAAGCTTAACATCCTGCCTGGTGGTAAAGAAGACATGTTAGCAGAGTCCAGATTCATTACTTGATAGAAGACAATGAAGAGTGAATTTGGACCTCAGAAACTTAAGTGGTATCTTACCTGGTCATGGCTGATTTTTTAGTTTTGATCTCAGTCATCAACCTTCCTTTTGTTTTTTATTTTGTTTCAGAAATAAATTTCCATGTGCATTTAGATATTTAATATAGAAGTTTATGTCTGTAAATATGTTTTTCTGGTCTCTTCTGTTCCATTTATCTGTTGATGTTTATTCCTTTACCCAAGATAAATTTTCCTGTCTCAACAAAAAGACTTGGATTAGGACTTTACAAAAATCTGAAGAGGGTTTTGCTGTTTGTAGGAAGAATAAAAAGCCTTGAGAGAATGGTGTTCTTAAGTGAAACAAATAGAAATAAGTGCTTTGAAATTTACTTAGATTAGTCTCTGACCTGGTTTTTCACTTGTTAATAAATACTGTCTGGCCAGCAGTGCCCTCTCTCTTGGCTCTCCCACCTAATCAGTAACTCTAGAACCCATATTAAGAGGCTGCTGGTTGACCAGAGGCAAGGCCTAGGATGTAGAAATGCAAATCAACTGTTAAAATTTAGGGTCAAATCCTGCTTCGCTTGGGACATTCAACATCCAATCAGTCTTTCCATACTATCTTCACATACGGTAAAACTGAGATAAAAGGCTTAATGGAATTTAGAATCATTTTTATTCATTCAAATGTTCATAGAAATAAAACTTGAAAAAAGTATATGATTACCAATCAGGTCTAAATGGGGTTCTGGATGGAGCCGTTTAAACTTGAAAAGCTGGAAGTTGAACAGTGTCTGCCACATTGGGTAGGAAGACATGGTCAGTTCTTTTTGTGTGTTTAATAGGTACCTGCAAAATAATTATTAGGTATTAGAGCCTTTTTAAAAGATGATGAATAATTATAGCATCATTACAAGTGACTTACTACTGAGACCAAGATCATTGGTTCAGTCTGGGTTAGACCATTTAGTGTGCCTTGTCATACATATTTTGCCTCTTGTTTTTAAAGGGAACTAGTCAGGGATGAACCCATTAATGGAAAGCCATGTCCAGCTAAGGAAGGAAAGAGATCTCATATTTGGAGAAATCAATAAATTCCTTAATGTTTTATCATTTATGTTAGTGCAGTGCTACTTTTAAAAGAAAATCAGTGGTGGTCTTATATTTCAGCCTTCAATAAATTCCTCCCAGTCTGTATTTATCTGACTTGTCTCATAGACCTTGTTTAAGAAGTCAGACCTTAGATAGATTTGAAGAGGTGCCAGATGATTCTGTGGCTTTCCTGGACCTCAGGCTTTTTGCCTTGGTCTCTACTATACACAAGCCAATGGGCCCATAAGACATTTATTACAGTTTATTTATTTAATAGAGTAATGTAGCCAACAATTGGTCTTAGACCATAACCTTCTAAATCTGAAACCTAGTGCATCCCCGCTGATGTACTTAGCTCCTTAGCAGCTTTCTCAACCATAAGAGTTGTGATCAGCAACCTGCCCCATAAGGAACGTTTGCTTTGGGGAGTGAAGTGGGGATAGAGTAAAGCTTAAAAGCCATTGTGGTCCCACACAGGTCAACAGAACATCACTTCCTTTTGGAAAGGGCTTTTGCAGAAGCAGATAGACGTAGTAGAATGTCACCTTTTGGTGAAAGATGTCTGCACAGAGATCGGTGGGTCAAGCACAAGGCAGGCATTGATAATGTAGCCCTACTTGGTCAAGGTTCTCAGTTGGGTATGTTCCTGACCTGCTTCTTCCCTCTCTGTGTGTCTCCCTTTAACTATATGTCGAAATACTGCAACAAACTTTTGGTCCAAAAACTAGACCATTGGCTTCAAAAGAGGCCTTAGGATGGCATATTTTCTGACAGAATGATTGTATTTTTTCCTCTTAACTTTTCTCAAGGTAAGAGGAAAGGAATTATTAAGTGTGTTGACTAGATATATATACCTCTCTGAAGGGGATTCTGAAAAACAGTGGAACAAAGAGTGTAATACTTATTAAAATAGCATAGAGAAGGTGGTGAAAGGGGATTCAAATGGTGTCTTACAATAAACTAAGAGGTGAAACAGTTAAAAAAAATTCTTCAAATATGTGCTATACTTCAACCTAATCTGTATTCCAAGCATTTCTCACGTGTTTTAAGGCTGACTTCAATTATTTTTGCTCTGCCAGGGATGCAAAGGCTGTGGCACTGCTAGTTAATCACTGTAGATGACTGAGAAAAAAGAACATGTCCAGGTGTTGTACTGACTTGCACACCCATTTACTGAATTGTAATTGAGTAACTGCTTTTGGGCTTGTTTCAACATTAGAATTTTATTATTGAGGAGTGATGCCATCAAGATGGCAGAATAGGAAACCCTAGACCCTCCTTCCTGCAGGAACATGTTAATTCAGCAATAATTCATGGACAAATTCCCTTAGTGAGAAACCCAGAATATTATTTTCTAAGATCCAACCATTGAGATAAGATCTTGATGCACAATTTTTTAATGTAACTTTGAAGTGACCCTAAACTATGATTTCATATTTACATTTTTCATTGTTTCATATAATCAAGTTTATCATTACTTACAGTCTTTGGCCTTTGAATCCTTGTTATTTTGCTGCCCGTGAGTTGAGTCTTTAAAAGGTGTTGCTGGGTGTATCTGGATGATGTGGAAGCAGAACTCAGGGAGTAGTGAGCTTGGGATATAAGGCCTGTAATGTGAAAAATGTTAAATTATATCTCTAGTTGCAATGTACAGGTCTAGGTTTAATTCATAAAATTTTAGAGCTTAAAGTGGGTATCTGATTCAGCTTCATCAGTTTTGAGTGAAGATGTCAAAACATGGATAGTGTCTTTTGCCTGTGTGTCTATGACCAAGTGAAAGAGATGATGGGTTACTTGGACCTGTGGGTAGAAGTAGGCAGACTGAGATATTCACATTAATAGGACTTGGTAATTAGTTGGGTATGCAGGGTAAGGAAGAATAGCTTTCAGATTTCTGGCTCAAGCAACTGATCAGATTTTATGGTGGATTTTATGCTGATGGCACATACATGCTCAACAAGTCATTGTTCATTGCAAGATCAGGATAGATGGGTGGGAAATATGAATGTATAGACAGGAAGCAGACAAAGATTAGCTCAAGGCCCCTGAGACGATAGAAGCCCATGGGATGCTGATCACAGTGATTATCCCAGGGAGGAAAAGGAACACCTTTTCTATTTTAACAGGAAGGAAGGAGAAGCAGCTGAGTTTAGGTTTAGGTAGGCTGGGGACAAGAAGTAGAGGGAGTTCCCATCTGATAGGGGAGGAGGAGGACAGTGTCTGCAGAGACCATGAAGATTTAAAATAGTTGCTGTATTATATAACAACTTTTAATTTATTTTTTTATAACAAAAAACTATAAAAATACTGAATCATTATGTTGTATATCTGAAGCTAATATGATACTGTAAATCTATAATACTTCAATTAAGAATAAATCAGTTACTGTGAAGAGGAGGAGAGAGTGAGCTGACCTTCCCCTCAGCTCCAGGAGAACATGTGATCTGGGCCTAAGACCACCAGGCATCTCAGTCTCTGGCTTCAGTGATTTGTTCAAAATTGGTCACATGACCTGAGTCAGCCCAGTCCCCTCTCCATTCCCCAGTCCTGTCATGTGAGCTTGAACAGAGGATGGAAGCTACAGAGGTGACAGACATCTTGCTTCCCAAGGGGCTCTACTTCCTGTCTGCTCCCAGCATGCTCAGGGCCCAGAGATGCAGAGAGAAATCAGTCCTCAAGAAACAAACCTTCATCAAGCCCGCATGAGTCGGTGGAACAGAATAGAGAGCCCAGAAATAGACTCACACATCCACGATCAGTTAATCTTTGACAAAGGAGGCAAGAATATACATTGGAGAAAAGAGAGTCTTTTCAGCAAGTGGTGGTGGGGAGAGCTGGACAACTACATGTAAATCAATGAAGTTGTTAGAACATTCCCTCACACCATACACAATAAAATGGCTTAAAGACTTAAATATAAGACATGACACCATAAAACTCCCAGAAGAGAACAGTCAAACATTCTCTGAAATTGTAGCAATGTTTTCTTAGGTCAGTCTTCCAAGGCAATAGAAATAAACCAATAGAACCTAGTCAAACTTTTAAGTTTTTGCATAGCAAAAGAAACCATAAAACAGACAACCTACAAATGGAGAGAAAATATTTGCAAATGATATGATTGATAAGGAAGGGCTTAATTTCCAAAATATACAAACAGCTCATATACTCAATGACAAAAAAACCAACCCAATAAAAAAATGGGCAGAAGACCTAAATAGACATTTCTCCAAAGAAGATACACAGATGACCAACAAATACATGAAAAGATACTCAACATTGTTAATTATCAGAGAAATACAAATCAAAATTACACTGAGGTATTATACTAGTCAGAATGGCCACCATCAAAAAGTCTACAAATAATAAATGCTGGAGAGGGTATGGAGAAAAGGGAACCCTCTTACACTATTGATGGGAATGTGAATTGGTACAGACACTATGGGAAACAGTATGGAGGATCCTTGAAAAGCTAAAAATAGTTGCCATATGATCCAGCAATTCCACTCCTGGGCATATACGCAGAGAAAACTATAATTTGAAAAGATAGCATAGCAGCAGTATTTACAACAGCCAAGACATGAAGGCAATCTAAGTGCTCATCAAAAGATGAGTGGATAAAGAAGATGTGGTGTATATGTATATACATAAAATGAAAGACTACTCAGTTATGAATAAGGTTCTTGCATCTTCCCGTCCATAGAGAAACACTAAAATCATTAATTTGTTTTTTTGTGATTAGCAGTAATCTTATGATGTTCAACTACATGATTTTTTTCAGCAAAAATTCTAGTAAGCTCTCCAAATAAAACTTAATCACAACTTTTAGGTTGTGCATTTGTTCTTCAACAGACAACATGTAGAAAGTCCTGAGCAAACCCCCTCCCATCACTGCAGAAGGGGACAGATGGGGGCTGAGACCTGCAAGTAACTTCTACCTCTGCTTCCTGAAAAAGAGGCTTCTCTTTCATTCCTGCTGCATTCCTATCCTGGTAATTAGGGTTCTCCCCATGTGCCTCCTGCCTGACTCTTGCCCTCCTTTGTAAATGCGCAGGTCTTAGAGGACACAGATGGCAGCTTGATTGGACATGTTAACGTGGAGAAGGATTTAAAAGATGTTTGGCTAGGCTGGAGGCATATGGAGGCAGAGGGGAAAGGGAGAAACAGAAAACCCCAGGGCGTCTGTAGAGGATAGTGGGAGATACAGAATCACTCAGGGTGATTGATCAAAATAGGGCCCTTGGGTGCTCTTGACACTCTTTCTCTTTGGATCTGGGCTTGGGGGAGGACTCCAGTCCCACTGTTAGGGCCCAGGCCGCAGGTATGGGCAGGGAGGGGGTGAGTGAGTGAAGTTGCTCAGTCATGTCCGACTCTTTGCGACCCCATGGACTGTAGCCTACCAGGCTCCTCCATCCATGGGATTTTCCAGGCAAGAGTACTGGAGTGGGGTGCCATTGCCTTCTCCAGAAGATCTTCCTGACCCAGGGATTGAACCCAGGTCTCCTGCATTGTAGGCAGATGCTTTACCATCTGAGCCACCACGGAAGTCACAAGTCCAGCCTTTTTCCTAGAAAACCTAAACTATCTTGACCTTTGAAAATGATCTTTCTGCTTGAAAATGATCTTTCTGCTTGAAAATGATCGTTCTGCTTCTGTGAGTGTTTCCTCACATCATTCACACCACTGTTAAGTGGCCAAAAGAAAACACAGATAAAGGAGTACACACATGTATGAAAGTATAATAACAAACATTTGCACAATGACCTAGTGTAACTACACTCTGTGGCAGACACACACTGTTTCATAGAGACCTCAGGATTCATCTTTGAGGTAGGTATTTTACAGAGAGGTGAATTAACCTGTCCAGGGTCACACAGCTAGCAGTGACAGAGGCAGGATTTTAACCTTGGCTGTCTTATTTCAAAGTCCATATTGTCAACCACCAGGCTGTGCTATGGAACAGAAAGGAAAGGCCTAGCTGACCTTAACAATAGGCTGATTGTGGCTATTGTTATTTTTGATAGACCTAGAAGAGAACTTGGAATTTATTTAGTCCTCATCTTACACAAGAGGAAACTAGTTTAGAGACATCCCAGCTTCTGGCCTCCGTTCCATTGCTGCCCACTGACTGTGTTGTCCAGAGTGCTGTTTTGATTGTCATTTCCATAGGACTCCTCAAGCCCCTAGGACCCAAGAATCATAATGTGCTTTATGAATAACATCTGAGAAATGTGGTCACTAGTATCCTGTCAGGAAGGAAGAAATTTTCCTTTACCCTTCTAGGTTCTTTTGGCTGGTCTAAGAATTCAATTGATAATGAGATTAACAGGAGAAAATCACACAACAGTTTAATTTGCCAACATTTGTTGGATTATGGAGAAAGCAAGGAAGTTCCAGAAAACATCTATTTCTGCTTCACTGACTACACTAAAGACTTTGTGTGGATTGCAACAAACAGTGGAAAAATTCTTAGAGACCTCGCCTGTCTGCTGAGAAACCTGCATGCAGGTCAAGAAGCAACAGTTAGGACTGGTCATGGAACAGCAGACTGGTTCAAAATTGGGAAGGAGTACTACAAGGTTGTTGGAGAAGGCAATGGCACCCCACTCCAGTACTCTTGCCTAGAAAATCCCATGGACAGAGGTGCCTGGTAGGCTGCAGTCCATGGGGTCGCTAAGTCGGACATGACTGAGTGACTTCACTTTCACTTTTTCATGCATTGAGAAGGAAATGGCAACCCACTCCAGTGTTCTTGCCTGGAGGATCCCAGGGACGGGGGAGCCTGGTGGGCTGCCGTCTATGGGGTCACACAGAGTCGGACATGACTGAAGTGACTTAGCAACAACAACTTAGCAACAACTACAAGGTTGTATGTTGTCACCCTGCTTAATTAACTTATATGCAGAGTACATCATGAGAAATGCCAGGCTGGATGACTCACAAGCTGGAATCAAGATTGCTGGGAGAAATATCAACCTCAGAGATGCAAATGATACCACTGTAATGGCAGAAAGTGAAGAGGAACTAAAGAGCTTCTTGATGAGGGTGAAAGAGGAGAGTGAAAAAGCTGGCTTAAAACTCAACATTCAGAAAACTAAGATCATGGCAACCAGACCCATCACTTCATGGCAAATAGAAGGGGGAAAAGTGGAAGCAGTGACAGATTTTATTTTCTTGGGCTGCAAAATCACTGTACATGGTGACTGCGGCCATGAAATTAAACAACATTTTCTCCTTGGAAGAAAAGTTATGACAAACCTAGACAGCATATTAAAAAGCAGAGACATCACTTTGCCAACAAAGGTCTGTCTAGTGAAAGCTATGGTTTTTCCAGTAGTCATATATGGATTTGAGAGTTGGACCATAAAAAGGCTGAGGCTGAAGAACTGATGCTTTCCATTTGTGGTGCTGGAGGACTCTTGAGAGTCCCTTAGACTGCAGGAGATCTAACCAGTCAGTCCTAAAGGAAATCAACCCTGAATATTCACTGAATGGACTATTGCTGAAGCTTCAATATGTTGGCCATCTGATGTGAAGAGCTGACTCACTGGAAAAGACTCTGAAGATTGAAGGCAAAGTGAGAAGGGGGCAGCAGAGGATAAGATGGTTAGATAGCGTCACCAACTCAATGAACATGAATTTGAGCAAACTCCAGGAGATAGTGGAGGGCAGAGGAGCCTGCCAGGCTACAGTCCATGGGATCACAGAGTCAGACATGACTTAGTGACTGAACAACAAACACATGGGAGAGACCTAGGAAAACTGAGCAACTTGGCAGCATTACTGAAGCTCTCAACTTAAATGCCATCCTCAGCTGAAGACAGAAGAAGATGTTGAGGATGGGGGAAAGTCAGTTATGAGAGGTTACCAGGAAAAGCAGAGTAAATGAGGGTAACATTGTTACACAGATTTGTCTTTTCCACAGATAAATTTCTAGAGATTTGGTCATCCTTCTCTTCCTTGTACTGAAGAAAGAGATGCTCTTAAAACTGTAAACATTTCTTACAGAAGGGCAACTCCCTTTTTTTTTTTTTTTTTTTAATTTTATTTAATTTTTAAACTTTACATAATTGTATTAGTTTTGCCAAATATCAAAATGAATCCGCCACAGGTATACATGTGTTCCCCATCCTGAACCCTCCTACCTCCTCCCTCCCCATACCATCCCTCTGGGTCGTCCCAGTGCACTAGCCCCAAGCATCCAGTATCGTGCATCGAACCAGGGCATTCACTGGCATCTCGTTTCATACATGATATTTTACATGTTTCAATGCCATTCTCCCAAATCTTCCCACCCTCTCCCTCTCCCACAGAGTCCATAAGACTGATCTACACATCAGTGTCTCTTTTGCTGTCTCGTACACAGGGTTATTGTTACCATCTTTCTAAATTCCATATATATGTGTTAGTATACTGTATTGGTGTTTTTCTTTCTGGCTTACTTCACTCTGTATAATAGGTTCCAGTTTCATCCACCTCATTAGAACTGATTCAAATGTATTCTTTTTAATGGCTGAGTAATACTCCATTGTGTATATGTACCACAGCTTTCTTATCCATTCATCTGCTGATGGACATCTAGGTTGCTTCCATGTCCTGGCTATTATAACTAGTGCTGCGATGAACATTGGGGTACACGTGTCTCTTTCCCTTCTGGTTTCCTCAGTGTGTATGCCCAGCAGTGGGATTGCTGGATCATAAGGCAGTTCTATTTCCAGTTTTTTAAGGAATCTCACACTGTTCTCCATAGTGGCTGTACTAGTTTGCATTCCCACCAGCAGTGTAAGAGGGTTTCCTTTTCTCCACACCCTCTCCAGCATTTATTATTTGTAGACTTTTGGATCGCAGCCATTCTGACTGGTGTGAAATGGTACCTTATAGTGGTTTTGATTTGCATTTCTCTGATAATGAGTGATGTTGAGCATCTTTTCATGTGTTTGTTAGCCATCTGTATGTCTTCTTTGGAGAAATGTCTACTCCCTTCCCATGTCTGCTTTTTCTTAAAAATAATCAGCTCTTTATGCCAAAGAGACACATTAGGATGGCAAATTCTACTCCTCTATTCTCCTAAGGTGTTAGCTTGCTTCAAAATCTAGTGATATACTCAGTCTTCTTTTGGTGACATATTTCAACTTGAACTAGTTTTTATGATTGAAACCTTTTAATATATCAATACTCCAAGGTGAACTAAAATAGAAAGTTCTAACTGCAAATGAGAATAAAGTTTCATTCATTCATTCAACAAATATGAAGCACTCCCTTCACAGCCACTGGAATGTTATCATTAGTCCCCAGGACCCTCCTTCAATCCCCACCCAAAACCCTGGGAGCTTATTCTACCCAGAGAGAGGGTATCCTTACCGCCAGGTGAGTTTCTTTGGGTGGAGGATTGCTCAGCATCATTAAGCTGACTTTGTAGCTCTTCTACCCACTGGAAAGCATCCAGCTTCACACTACGCTCATGGGCAAGCCGGCTTCTCACCTGAGTGGAAAAGTGCTTGGGAAGCAGAAATGCTTTTGGGAAGCAGAACTGTTCCATCAGTTCACTGTGAAGGGTGGGGTAGGGGGATTGCCAGAGACAGTGTGGGTCCAAAGCTATCCCAGGAATACAAGTTTTCAAAAAATCCCTGGTCAGGCTGAACTGAGCCTTATGAAAATCAGGAGCACCAGGAAGGTCGAGAACTTAATCAGCGAGAAAGAGGCAGCCCTTGGAACACGTTATCCTCTTATAATAGAAGTTTACTCACAAAAGTTATCTTTTATCAGAGGAGAAGCGGGGAGGGGAGAGGAACCAGTTCACAGAGGACCTTGTAGGCCAAGCCCAGTGCCTGTGGGACCCCTGATGGCTTCAAGCAAAGACTTGATCTCTCTCCCAGACCTCTAAGTTCAACTAATCATCTGCAGGGAGTGCACTGAGCACCATCTCCAGGCCTAACACAAGGCCCACATCCAGAAGACAGCTTCATGTTTGCTCTCCCCTTGCACCCCTGACCCAGAGTCCCCGGGCCAGAGAGTCTCTATGCCCAAAGTGACTCATCTGCATAGATCACAGGCATTTTTTTCTTTTTAAATTTATTTTTTATCATCTCCTAATTGTTTTTAATTATGAAAAAGTAATAGTGTAACAGGTTGAATAGTGTCTCCCACAACCTAGAACCTCAAAATGTTACCTTATTTGAAAATAGTTTTTGTAGACGTGATTAAGTGAAGATGAAGTCATACTGGATTAAAGGGAGGGCCGTAAATTGAACGCTGATGACCTTATAAACAGTGGAGCAAGCACAGATGCACACACACAGAGATTCAGGGAAGAAGGCCGGATGGAGAGCTGCAGCTGCATGCACAGGGACACTGGGGACTGCAGTCAGCCGCCAGCAGCCAGGGGAGCCATGGCGCAGGTTCTGCCCAAGCCGCCTGCAGGGACCCACACCTAGATTTCAGACTCTGACCTCCTGAACTGTGAGAGGATACCTTTTTTAATCCTTTTTTGGTCATTTATTTTATAAAATTCCCATTACTGACTTCCTTGAGCACTTAAAACAATCATTTAACCTTCTGATTTCTGTTTCCTATTATATCTGGGGAATTAAATGACTTATTTATTCAATGAATATGTGTGAAACACCTGCCCCAGAAAGTGGTGTTTTAGTTTTTTTATTTTTCCTTTTGTGTTGAATTTCATTCTGTGGTCTCCTTTGTTGGAACTTACATTAGTCCACATGTACATTATTTCCTTTTTTTTTTGCTGTGGGGTATATTGAAGAAGAACATACTGGGTCTGGAAACCACTTCAGCCTTTCCTTTCTTATTTCTACAATTCCAGAAACACCATGAATAAAATTCCCTTACAATAATACTTGCTGCTTTTCCAGATTACTTGTCAGGATTTTCTAAAAGATCCCTCCTAGCTCAAAGATTAGAGCCATGTGGAAATATGCTTTCCAAGTGGGTGACAAAGATGCCAAGATTCTGGGCCTCAAGGCACTCAAGCCATCATCTTTGCTCACAAGCAGCTTGAACAATCACCCAGGTATAGATATTTCCATTTCCCTGCTGTTCCTGGGAGTGACCGAGGTAAGGAATACCACTGTGGAGGCAAGAGAGGTGTGGAGAGGACAAGATGGAAACCACTCTGGCTGGTGCGCCCTGACTTGCTACCTCTCACTGGAGTTACCTGTCGGAGTTCTCTCTGAATTTTCTTCTGCTGCAGCTGGCCCAGTTTAGAAGCCCTCTTGGCATCTTCAGTGAGGAGCTGCAGGTGCTGTTCCTTTTGCTGCACATCCTTTAAGAGCTTCTCCATGCTGGAGGCTTTCATTAAATCCAGCTGCTGCCTGTGGAGAGCTTCCTGGGCCACTCGGTGTTCTAACTCTTTCAGCAACTGTGCCTGCGGCAGGAAATGAGAAAGGCACACGGTCTCAGCAGAGGGAATGAAACGCTGGCCAACACAACTGTCCCCTCAATTAAAACCCAGGGGCAGAATTGTGTGAAGTGTTCCTGGGTTCAGGTACCACCTCCCAGCCATTCTGTCCTGTCTTGTGCCAACCAGCAGCAAGACCCCACAGTCATTCCTACTACAGACTGCATCAGCACGTCACTACCCCTTTATCACGTGATAGCAACGGAAGGGCTGGACCTGGGGAGAACGTGCTGATGCAGTACGTACCGAGAGTGGGCAAGGGAGGCACTAATGTTGCCTCTGTTTTGACTTCTTAAAAAACCTGGGAAAAGCCAGGTTGCAGATGGTTAAAAAACAGCAGTAATAATTTGGTTCTGTTCTGAAATTTTTCTAATTGACAGTTACCAGAAGGTCGATCCTTACTTATAATATTGTATTAATAATGAGGATTAATACTTGTAGGGTAATTATATAATTATATATCACATAATTATATATCACAATTCACTGGCACACCATAATGAAGGAATTAGGGTCCAAAAGGAACAGATTATATTCCATCTCTTAAAATATGCCCAGGCTGTTTCCTAGGCTGTTATTTAAACTCAGCTCTTGTCTCTCTAAACCTAAGGCCTCTGTTTCATTTATGCTCAGATGGTTGGCACAGTTATTAAGAGCATAGATTTTAAAAAGCCTTTATTTTGGTGCCAGTTCTTTAGAGCAGCAGTAACTTCTGAAATTAAGATTTAGTGTGGGTCACCAGGAAAGGAACCAAGACTCTCTGCTTGGGGCACAATGCTGATGGCTGGACCACACTCATAGAAAACATGCTTGGAGCATGAAAGGAAGGTGTTAGAGGCAGAGACTCAGACCCCTAGATGCTCTCTGGGTAAAAAAAAAATACTCAGAGAAACACAGAGAGAGATCAATCTTAGATATGAGCAGTATCCCACCATTTTAGCCAAATATGAATAACAACAAAAGCCTTTTGGCCACTGCCCCTGGTCTCTGGGCTGGAAAGGAGGGAGAAGGGAAGCTGGGATCCAGGCCATCCTTCTCCAGCAGTGCCGTCTGCTCAGCTCCACACTGCGGCACTCTGGTGACCGCCACAGGCAGCTCAGTGCCGTGTCTCCTGGCCAGAACGTGTTCACAGAGAGGGAGGAAGAGGGCTTCTGAGCTCAGATACCTGATTCTCCTGCTGCCTGCACATCTTCACATTGTCTGCCTGAGCCCTAGCCAGGGCCTGCCTTAGAGCCAATAGCTGTTGACGAAATAAAACCACTTCTCGTTCTGCCATTAGCTTGATGTTCAAACACTCTTTTTTCGTTTGCACAGCTTCCTGTGAACATCCCAAACACAGTAAGGTAGGATATGAGTTTCTTTTCCACATTTTCAGTTTCACAAGCAGTCTCTGAACCATCATTCTTTGAAATTTCTGGAAGCATAGAGCTCCCGCTGGCCACTGCCTCCTTAATTTCAGTTAAGAACAGTGTGACAGATCAGCATAAATAAAATCTTTCGGAAACAGTAAGTCAAAGTTTCCAAACCACTATTGATATGTGCTTTGGTTTCAATTTTCCTTAAAACAGATTTTCAACTTACTGTTAGTGCATTTCCCACCGATAATAATGCGTGAAACCCAAAGATTTGCAGTGCTTTGACAAAGTTTGCCAACTCCATCTTTTCCCTTTCCTTGTGCTAAACTCTCTGATCTGTCCTCTCATTTGCTTCTTGGTCCGTCGGTCTTGCTACCTGACACCGGTGCGGCAGCTGCATCCAGGGAGGCCAGTGCCACCCTTCCCCCTGGCTGGGCAGGGCCTCCCTCCCCCAGCGCTCACCTTCTCAGCCCTGCTCAGCTGGCCCCGGAAGTGCGCCTGCTGCACCACCAGCCTCCAATGGCCCAGGCTCCTCAGTTTGCGCACCAGGGCGGGCAGGCCGCAGTTGTCCTGCTCCAAAGGCTGCAGCTGCTCCTGCTTAGAAGGCTCACTTTCAGAAAAGGTTGCCCGCAGCACTTTTCTCGGGAAGGACATAAATCCTAACGTCAGAAACATGCCTTCCAGAAGATGAGACAATTGTGCAGTGAGCCCCGGAGCCCTTTTAAAATGCCTGACACAGGCTTTCTCTGGGAAACAGAACAGGAATGCAACCCAAGCAAGTGGCAGGGTCAGACACTGGGATGAAGTGCTGATACCCCACTCTAAGTGAAATCACATACTTTGGCTGGATTTTCTTTCATTTCTTCGTCAGGCCTGGCGGAGCCCCACTTCTTCTTTAGGCTTTTCATGTTGTCAATCCCTTCTGTTCTTACTTCGCCGATGAGCTCACACACTTTCTGGATCAAATTAAGCTGATTCTCATCCAACTTCTCCTGCAAAGTGCAGACTCAGGTTTAGGAAGGGCAGCTGAGGAAGAGTCATTTTGCCTTCTAAAACCCAACTTTCAGGAACGATTTCACATTAAAACGTCGTCGACCAAACAATTACTCTATCGGGCACTGTCTGAAAGTATCACTTGTGACCCCTTTAGTCCTTTAGTGTTGTCCTCAACCTGCAGGGCTTCATCATCTGCACATCTTAGAGCCTGTGGTCGTCAGATGCCAAGGAGGCAGAAGAATGGGATGTCACAGGTGGAAAAGCAAATCACCCTCTCATTCCCCTCAACCCCCTCAGCACCAGAAACACACACAAAGGGTTACTTGGGAATTTGAACCTAGGGATTTTTGCTATGAGATTTACTCAGCAGAATCTGAGCAGATAAGACACTATCCATGAGCCACTAACAAGGAACTCCATTAAAATAGACACATTAGAGGAAGGAATAGGCCGGCTGCCCTTCCTCTCTAGGCTCTAGCGGAAATCTCATTATCAAACAGCCCGTTCATTCTGAGTGGCTATGGCTAACAGCTTATGGTGAAACAGCTTGCTCACTGCTTAGTACAACTTGAAGACCCAGCATCCTTGGGTAAGAAGTGACTGTGGGGTGTCCTGTCACCTCTGAACCACTTCCCTGGAGAGGAAACGGGAGGTTAGGGCAGGGGAGACACAGCAGAAAGCTTGGCTAGTGACCACACAGCTCAAGCTTCACCACCTTATGGGGACCCTGGGATAAAACAGGGATTCCCTACCTCCAGGGGCTTGTGCAACTAGTTGAGCCTGAGCGAAATAGAGAATTTCTTGTCTTGGAATCTGACAGAAACTAAAAGGAACCTAAGAAATTTTTAACAATTTCACACCTGAAAGACAGCTTAGTAAATTCTAGACTTCACTGTCTGCTTACACTTCGCTGCAGTGCCATGCCCAATGCAAGTTGGTTTGGATCCCTTAACATTTGTAAGCACTTGTACCTTATGGACACTTCACAGTAAGCAGCAGTGTTCAATCCTCTCTGGAATAACCAGAGAGGCTCAGTGGAAACTCCTCTCAATGGAACAAGTCCAGGAACCACCCTGGAATCCCCTGGGAGGAGGGAGTGATGGAAGGACCCACATGGGGCTGGCTCTGGGGAACACCTGATAGCAGGGAAGGGGGCAGATCTGGGGGACTTGGGGGAGGTATGGCTGTACTGAAATTCTCACTTGTGGGGCAGCTGGACCAGGCTCCGTGATGGCCTGTTTTAGGCATGGGTCTCCATCTTACAGCTTCTCAGAAGTCATAAGGCAGTGACAGGCTTCCACAGTGCTGTGGGCATGTGTGCACCCATCACTCCTCTTCTGAGAGGACCTTTATTGACAGGTCAGCAGTTCCCTGACACTGTATATGCCCAGCTAGTGGGAGTTTTGAGGGCTGTAAAATTTTCAAAAGCTGATTCAAATTCGAATCTGCCCAGTGAGCTTCTAGGAGGTAGCTGTTGCTACCTACACTGGGGCTTGGCCTGGCCCAGGGTACTGCTCTCTCCTGTTTCGGATGGTCATTCAGTAGACAAAAGAGTAACATAAAACTGTTGGGGTTTGGGAGAAGAAGAACTCCCCCTTGCCTCAACAGCAATCAGATGGTAACAATGCAGTAGAGTGAGGAAAATAGCAAATATCTAAATTATTTAAAATTCAGTGTCTCTTTTGGTAAAATAATGAGCACCCATCGCTGACTCACTCTCTTCAGTGAAAGCCTAGAGCTGGAGCATTCTTGGCCCCAACAAACTCTTGTCCCAAAGCCCACTCTGTTATTGATCCCTCTGTACAACCACCATGGGAGGCAGGTATACCCGGGTCTCCATGGGACTGTCCAGACATCCCACCCAGGTCACTTACTTTGATGTGCAAACATGTCACAAACAAAGCTTGGACTAATGCTTCATATTCTTCTTGGACTTCTTTTCTAATTTGCTTTTTGAGATTTAGATTCTCCTCCTCCAAATCCGTGAGTCGGGCTCTCAGGGCAGTGATCTCCATGATCATATTGTGACTGAGTTCTGCAACCTAGTGGCAGAAATATTTTTTTCTTAATGGGAACTAATTCAGGAATTCCCAATAGCCACTGCAGAAAGAGTTCTTTGTATATCAACATTGAATTGGACTTCTGCTTTGGGCCCAATGAAGAAGGCGAATGTCTTGTTGTGCAAGTTCAGGCAGCAGAAGCTAAGGAAGGTTTAAGGGTCCCAGAACAGTCCCAGACACATAGTAGGTGCTTAGTAAATGGTTGATGAATGAATGAACCCAGAAGAAATGCTACTTAAGCACTTTTCATATGGAGAAAATACTCACCTGTCTTAGCTTCCATTTCCAAACTGGCCTTCCCTTGACACCTTAGCCTAACTACCTTTTCCTCAGATGGCATGCTGACCTGAGAAGAAAACACCCACCCTCCCACACACAACCAATAACAACAAAAAGAAAAAACAAAGCAATAAAAAATAACAAGAGTCAGCAAAAAAACTAAAGGAAAAAAGTCTTTAAGTTTGTGCTTTTTAAGTTTGTGCTTAAAAGTACAAACACACTCTCTGGATGTCTCTGTAGGGGACCAGTCATTGACAGGATTTCTACAGGAAGAGGCACAAGAAGATGACAGCAGCATGTCCCATGCCTCGCTACTGCTGAGACTGTGGATTCGAAAAATGGAGAAGAAAGCTTTTAGAGTAATAACTGGCCTACCTGACCAGCCTTGTCTTCAGGTGGATTTTGACCTCTTCGTATAATGTCTAATTCCTGAAGAGGAAAAAACAGTGCACCGTCGAACTCAAACATTTATTCAGTACTGCATGCTCCAGACTTCTCTTATTTGTGTTACTGGTGCTTCGTTTTGAGATCCTCAAGCTCCAACTGGAGCCAGGACTGTAGTTGTTGCCCCACTGCACTTTGGGATAGGCTCTCATTTTAAGATGGTCTCATCAGTGAGACCCACGATGCGTATCCTGAAGACAGCTTACTCAGGGATCCTGGCTTCTTGCTGGACCAGGAACAGCACAAAGTTCCCTGTGTTTGCTGAGAGTGGGAAGGTCAGCTGAGGATCTTCTCCAAAGGGCCAGCTGCCTTGTTGTTCACCTCTTATATTCCCCACTAGAAGCCTCCAAAGCATACAACCCACTGTTGCTGGGGCCATCACCATCCCAGCTGAGAAGACCAGAGCCCAAGGAAATAAGCCAACAAGAAAAGAAATTTGGAGAGTATCATTTACCCTCAATTCTTACATTAAGAACACCTCTCGCATTGTGGAGTCACTCCTGGGCCTCCCTACCCACACCTTCCCCAGTGTATTTCTCATCTGTCTGGGAACATACTTGCTCCTTCTGGCAGAGCTTCTGTCTAACGTGCTCCAATATATGCTCGTAACACATGGAGTAGCTCTCGAAGTTGCTGCGTTCTCTGGCCATCACATCACAACCTAGGGAAAGGAGGCAGGCCTCGAGGTGGTCTTTCCTGAAAGTGACCTGAAAGGAAAGGGGCATCACTCACAACAGCTCCTCCAGGGCAGCGCCACCACACTATTGCTCACGGCACACATTGCTTTGGCTCACAGACCCACTTCCATTCATCCTCCATAGAAAAACATTGGCGTCAGCCTTGCAAGCTTCTCTTTCAGGTCTGATCCTAACATCCACAGGGTCAAGGATAAGAGTACAAATGAGACATAAAGAACAGACTTATGGACATGGCTGGGTGGGGGAAGGGAAGGAGAGGGTGGGATGTATGGAGAGTAACACGGAAACATACATTACCATATATAAAATAGATAGCCAATGGGAATTTGCTGTATGACTCAGGAAACACAAACCGGGGCTCAGTAACAACCTAGAGGGTTGGGATGGGGAGGGAGGTTGGAGGGATGTTGAAGTGGGAGGGGACATAGGTAAACCTGTGGCTGATTTCTGTTGATGTTTGGTAAGAAACCAACACAATACTGTAAAGCACTTATTCTTCAGTTAAAAAAAAAAGTACAAATGGAGGCTCACATTCCGGATGTCTAAGTGTCTTAAATATTTAACGGTTATAAATCAAACTATTAAACTGAAAATGTTTAATTCTTCCACTTTGAAAAACAGACCTTCAAATGACTTGGGAGACCAGGTTTGATTTTATCATTCTTGGACAACTCTGAGTTCAGTACTGAGATATGGTTACTTGGGGGAGAGGTAGGCCCCAACGCATAGTTTACAGTTTGACCCTGGCTGCTCCCTACCTTTGCCCTCACATCACACTGTGGGACTGGTTGGGGGGAGGGTTGAATATGTGTAAGCAGACACCCCAGCTGTCCCTGCCCTTGCACAGCTGTCCTCGTCTACGCCACAGGCCAGAGTGTGCATACAGGTGGTGAGGTCCACTCTCTCTCTGGGGAGGATGATCTGGGGACCAGGCCCTGGATTCAGGACATCTCAGGGCCCCAGGTGTCTGGAGCATGGTCCAGAAGGGAAGCCAGGATCTGAGTGGGTGTATCCCCTTGGCTGTGAGGATTTCCTGTGGGGAACAGTGGGGCTGGAGCAGAGCCGGAGGGGCCTCTGAAGCGGGGCATCTGACAGGGGCTCCTCTTGCCTTGCTCAAAGGGCCATAGTGCTCACTCTCTCGGCTGTCCCATTTCTTCCCTTTCAACACCTTTTTGAAGAAATGGCCATTAAGGAACAGAGGAAAAGTCTACCCCTCCAAGGCAGACTTAGTCTTAGGTTCCAAGAGAAATGCGAACCAATATGTGGGCAGTAGGGCAGATCTACCTTACCAGCACCTGCGTGTCCACGGGAGTGCTTGTGTGTCTCTGTATGTCTGTATCAGCCGTGTGTCTGTGTCCATTTGTGTGTGTGTCTGTATTCACAAGTGCATGTCTCTGTGTGTCTGTACCTGTGTATGTTTCCATCTGTGAATATCCACATAGGTTTCTATGTGTCTGTATGTGTCCCTCTCCGTGTCTGCTCACCTGATGCAGTGCCTACCTGTGACACCTCCAGTGTCAGGACAGCTCTAGGCTCCCTGCAAGTCTGCTGTAGAAACTAGGTTCCCTTCCGGCCTGGGGTGGTTCCCCTGGCTCTGATTTGATTATCCTGGTGACACCATCCCATCAGTGCAACCTCCGTGCCATTGACCTCCAGCGAGAGCAGAGACAGGCTTTGCCAGCTGAGTTGTTGAGGCAAATTAACAGAGGTGGCACATAGTGATAAAACCCAGCACTGACAGAGTGAGGAAAATGGTTTCCTCATCACTGCTGATGGGAGGGGAAATCAGCAAGGTATTCTGGGGGGTGGACTAGCAGCATCTATGAAAAGATTTTAAAATATTCATGTTCTTTGACCTAGCAATGCCTCTTCTAGGAATTTATCTTTAGAAGACGATAAAAGTTATACACAAAAATATGTTAACAGATGTTCTTTATAGTAGTCCTTCCAACAGAAAAGAAAATTGGAAACAATCTAAAGTGCTTAATAATGGAAAACAGGTTGAATGTGCTCATTTATCTGTACAGGGAAATACTAAACAGCCACCAAAAACTGTGCTGTGGATGTATGTTTATTGACAAGCAAACATATTTATAACATACGGTAAAGTACACCATAACAGAAAGGCATATAGAATAATCTTATTTTGTTTAAAAAGTACATGAATTCCAAAAAGTTACAAATAAAGCTTGGAAGGAAATGCACCAAAATAACAATAGTGGTTATCAATGAGGGTAAGCTAATGAGTGTATTTTCTAATACATATTTCTATTTTCTAGTATACTCACAAAATGTATATATAATTAAAATAATTAGATATAAAATATATGTATTAATAAAACATATATACAATTAAAAATAGCAAAACTTTGGTAAAAGTTATCAACTGCAGCAACTTGGCAGGAATGCACTCAAGACACGCAGAATGGAATGTCTTGGAGAATTTTATGA
Source organism: Bos mutus (assembly GCF_027580195.1). NCBI lineage: Eukaryota > Metazoa > Chordata > Mammalia > Artiodactyla > Bovidae > Bos > Bos mutus. The sequence continues at coordinate 40,903,491 of NC_091625.1, forward strand.
GCTGGAGCCAGGCAGTCAGAGGTGGTGCTCAGCCTCCCTCCCTCCGTCCCTCTCCAGGGCCTCCTCAAGGGGGTCCCTCAGCTGAAGGGGGTGAGGGCAATTCATCCTGCCCCTGTCAAGTGAGCAGTAGGACAGCCAGAGTCAGCTGCTGCCTCCAAGGCAAAGGACACCAAGATTCCATCCCCTGGACCTTGTCTTCTATATGGTGACAGGGCCAAGGCTATGTGGATTAGCATCCACAAAGGAAACACTTCTCTGGACTGAGTACAATGAAAGCCTGAAGCCTTGAGAAGTCATGAGACTGCACTGGAGGCCAGCAGGGTGTGGCCAGTGACCTCAGCCAGGTGGGCGGGCCCCAGTGCTTGGAGTCAGCCGCAACTGACTCACACCTCTCTGCCCTGGGTGGCAGTGGCAGTGTGCCAACAGGGCCTCCACAGCTCTTCAGCAGGGCACACTTCTCAAAATAACTCTCCATAACCACTGCAGATAAAGGATCCCAAACAAACAGAAACGCAGGCTCGAACCACGATGGCCCTCTGCCATCATCCTCTCTTACCCAGCATGCTATTTGAACCAGCCCAGGTTAAGGAAGCCTTGGGTGAGTCCGTGTTATACCAAAGAAGTGAGAATAGCCAGGACTCCCTGGAGCATCTCCAGAGGCCAGAGAAATTCTGTTGCTTCCTTCCCTGCAGTGGCTCAACTGAGGCCTTAGGAGCCTGGGCTGAAAGATCAGCTCAAGGGGATGGCACACAGAGGGTGAGTGTGCAGGCAGGGAGAGAGGTAAAGGCCCCGCCAGGGCATCTGCAGTGGGCACTTGGAATGTGGACCATATCTGAGCGGGGCAGACAGGCAGCCATGGCTGACAGGTGACAGAGAGGTGCAGGGAGACTCCCTGTTCCCGGCAGTCCCTCTCTGCACAAGACCTCTGCTTCTGCAGATGGTGCCCGGACTCCCAGAGCAGCAGTGGAGCCCCCAGAGAAACATCTATTGTGGGGCTGGAGCCTACGTGCTTCTCTTGGCACAGTCCTTCTATGAGGTCTCAGCAATTTGCTTCTCAAAAGTTGTTCTGCAACTCATCCCTGCCTTCCTTGGTCCCTAAGAGTCAGCTCAGTTTCAAAGTGCAGCACCAAGGGCCTTCATCTGCCAACTTCCCCTCCAAGGCAAGCCCCTGGGTTCCCTAAGAACCAGAGTGATGACCGTTGGCCTGGTGCCCTCCAGGTGTCACCAACACTTAAACCTGAACTGTGTCAGATGGCATTGCCTGGAAAAGCATCACAGTGTCCCATGGATTCTTCTGGAGACCCAGCCTGGGTGAAGGATGGCAGGTGCCAGGCCTTGTTTGACACTTTGACACTGAGCTGACTCTTAGTGACCAAGAAAGTCAGGGATGAGTTGCAGAACAACTTTTGAGAAGCAGAAGTCCCTGCTGGAACAAACTGTGCTTCTGTAACTGTGCTTCTCGTAGCAATCCATCTAACATCAGGCACACACACGGTGTTTTGATGATATGTCTAAAACCTACCTCTGCTGACAAAATGCTTCAGTGACTTCCCACCGACTGTGGGATGAAATCCAAACTCATAAGGCTTACACACAAGGCCATTCAGCATCTGGCCCTGCTTACTTTTACAACGTCCTCCTCTGAACTCTGCTAGAACCCCCTTCCTAGATTGCTGCCTTCCCTCCCCTGCCCTTTTTCATCTGGCCAATCCTGATTTATGCTTTATAACTTGGCTCAAACAATATCTCCTCCAGGAATTCTCCCCTGACTACTTCCCATCCCTCCTCCCACTAGCTAGGTTGTGTTCCCCCTTCTCTAAGCTAACACAGCACCCTATTTGTGCCTTTATCTAAGTGCCTAACGTGAAGTACCTTTTCTGGATATCACTGGTTCACCTAACTTTTTCTATGAGTTCTTTCAGGGCAAGGACTGTGCTCTTTACATTTATTATCTATAATAAAGTGCTTGAAAAAAAAGGAGATCCATAAACACTTGCTGAATGAGGGAATGACTTTCAGTATATGAATGAAACATTTGGAAATCAGACTGTTTCAGTTCTGATTTCCAAAAAAAGGTCAGTCTCTAACTTCAGGCCAGTGTGTTTGGCATAAAATTTGGCCAATATATTGATTGTGAAAGTCCGGTGTTCTAGAATTTGGAGAAGGAAGCAAAAATCATGAGATACATGGGTTCAAGAACAGTCAGATCAGATTAATCTTTTCCCTGAGGAATTAGAGCAGATGCAATGTATCTGGGTTTTGGCAGGACATCTGAGAAGGTTTCTCATGATGTCCTTTTGGACAAATGGAGAACATGAACTGAGAGACAGGACAATAAGATGAGCTTCTGGTCAGTGCAAGACTGTGCCCAAAGCAACCGTTCAGTGTGGAGGGGACCCAGGGTGGGTAGCGCTGCATTGGGACCCATCTGTCATACATGGTTGTCAGAAGCTTGAACGAGGACACTGAGGGTAAGCTGATGTGAACCCAGAGGGTGACAGAGTATGCTACATGATAAATCCAGATTTTTAAAGATTTCAAGAGGTTCAAAGAGTGAACCAGGCTGAAAAAGAACAAGACTAATAATGCGGCAGCATCAGGATGCCTGAAGGCCTTGTGTGGGCTTCAGGGGGCTATTAGCCTAATGAGTCACCTGTGACAAAATCTAACACACTCATGGCCGCTAATCAAAGCCCATCACCCAGGACAAGGACACTCTAGGCTGGTCAGACAGCCATGAAATTAGAGGAGCCTGACCAGGAGGGTGGGGCACTCCTATAGATAGATTGTAGGAAAGGAGGCTGGTGTGGTCTGAAGGAAGGAAGCCGGGGCCTGGATTTTCCTTGCACGCTAGTGTGGTCTGCTCTGCACAGGGGCACCCAGGCCAGGTGACCATGATGCCTCCTTCATTTCCATGTCTGTGTCCCTGATATAGGCCTCACTGCCCAGAGGAAGGGGTAACAATTTGTTACCCACCAACCCAGAGAAACACCTGTTTGGGTGTGTCCTCCTGGAGCCCATCCCACGTGTAATTTTAGAGAGGATTCACACGTGTTAGCAATGGCACCAACTGAGCTTCTGACTTGCCCTCAGATATTTAAAGGCTTGTTGTGATGGGTTAGAACCATGATTTGTGGTGTCCCAAGGACAAGAACTAGGATCCAGGGTGGACATGATGGGGAGGCCAAATTCAGCTCAGTAAGAGCTGCCAGAAACAGAAGCTGCCAGGAATGGGAGGTGGGGGGTGACACTGAAAGAGAGTGCACTCCCTGACACTACAGATGATCCAGAAGAGTCTTGAGGCCCACCAGGCACAGATTTTGGAGAGACCTAACATCCTGGACAACCGCCAGCTGATACCAGCCTCATCAGTGCACCCTGAGTTTCAGCTGTGCCTGATGTGGGCTTGCCCTGTTTATTAACACCCATGTTTCTTTCCTAGAAGATC